>NC_054486.1:29219359-29528734 GCF_017639515.1 Carcharodon carcharias
TGATTTACATCAAGGTGTTGGGTATCTATCCTGCATTGTTTTGAAAATTACACTAAACTGGTAGAATACCTGTGAACTAGGGAAAAATTATAGCTACAGTTTAAATATCTGATTATTGAGCAATGAAAGATTAGGCATTCCAAAGCTGCTGTTTAAGCTCATTTATACCATTTTGTTCATCAACTTCTGCAAGGTATTGTTTTGCCAGACATACTAACCGCATGAGCATACTTTACAAGTGCAAGGGATGTCAAAATACACCCAATATTTGTCCTTTAATACAAGAACAGTTTTATTTCATGTAGTGTACATTAATGATTTAGACGTGAATATAGGAGGTATGATCAGTAAGTTCACAGATGACATAAAAATTGGTGGTGTTCTAAATAATGAGGAGGAAAGCCTTAGAATACAGGACAATGTAGATGGGCTGGTAAGATGGGCAGAGCAGTGGCAAATGGAATTTAATCCTGAGAAGTGTGAGGTGATGCATTTTGGGATGACTAACACAGACAGGGAATACACAATGAATGGTAGGACCCTAGGAAGTACAGAGGATCAGAGGGACCCTGGTGTATATGTCCATAGATCCCTGAAGGCAGCAGCACAGGTGGATAAGGTGGTTAAGAAGGCATGTGGAATGCTTGGCTTTATTAGCTGAGGCATGGAATAAAAGATTAGGGAAGTTATGTTGGAGCTGTATAAAACATTAGTTAGGCCACAGCTGGAGTACTGTGTGCAGTTCTGGTCGCCACACTTTAGGAAGGATGTGATTGCACTGGAGAAGATGCAGAGGAGATTCACCAGGATGTTGCCTTGAGCTGGAGTGTTTCAGCTATGAAGAGAGACTGGATAGGCTATAGTTGTTTTCCTTAGAGCAGAGAAGGCTGAGGGGGCACCTGATAGAGGTACACAAACTTTTGAGGAGCATAGATAGCGTAGATAGGAAGAAACTTAGCAGAGGTGTCAAAAACCTGGGGTATAGATTTAAGGTTAGGGGAGAAGGTTGAGGGGATTTGAGGAAGAACTTTTTCACCCAGAAGGTGGTTGGAATCTGGAACACATTGCCTGAGGGGGTGTTAGAGGCAGGAACCCTCACAACATTTAAGAAGTATTTAGATGAGCACTTGAAACACTTTTGCATACAGGGCTACAGACCAAGTGCTGGAAAATAGGATTAGAATAGATAGGTGCTTGATGGTTGGCACAAACACGATGGGCCTGTTTCTGTGCTGTATAACTCTATGACTCTATTTCCTGAGCACCCTTAGCTGACGTGCTCCACTGTATGAGGTATAAATGCTGTTTTTTTTCCCCCAAGTGGTGGTGAGTTGTATTTCAGTCGGGGAGTCCAAGTTCAATGGAAACATGCACTTTTAATTGCACATTGTAGTCTGAACTTATGGATAGTAATGGTAGAGGCTGCAACTATCTTCCCATCACATGGCTGACCAGGAACCTCTCCTGCTCTTACTGCCTGCCATTAGCACATGTTGGAAGGATTTGCAGGTTAATACTCTACCTGTTGGCCATGCAATGAACGCATCATCTTTTGTCATCTTCCTGGGGTGGGACTTGAACCCAGAGCTTTTGGTTCAGAGGCAGGGGTGCTACTCACTGTGTCACAAGACTTCTTTGTTTTACTCTAGTACCTGGGTTCAAATTCAGACCAGACAGATGGTTGCCCTTTTCCTATTTTTCTCATGATTCCAAATGACTGCTTTGCATAAGTAAAGGTGTCTTTGTGTAGTGAGTAGCACTCTTTCATAGGATATACAGCACAGAAATAGGATATTTGGCTCATCTATTCCATGCAGGTGTTTATGCAGTACTCAAGCCTTCTCCCATCTTTTGAAATCTGAGTCTATCATTGTAACTCTCCATTCCCTTCTCCCTCATATCTTGCATTGGAGTTAGAGAAGCATTGGTTCAAGTCCAACACTAGAGCTTTTAGCAGAAAATCTAGGGGGTCTTCACTTGAATGATTCATTAAACCAACTCCCACCTGTCTCTTAGACTAGTATAAAAGACCCCGTGGCACTACTTGAAGAAGAGTGGGGAGTTCTGATGCCCTAAGCAACATTGATCCATTAACCAACATAACTGAAACATTGTTTTCTGGTAATTATCTGATTGCTGTTTGTGGGAGCTTGCTGTGCACAAACTGATTGTTGTTTTCCCTACTTTATAATAGTTGTTATACTTCAAAGTTCTATAAAGTGCTTTCACATGGGAACGGCAATCTTTCATAAAAGAAAACTGACAGGTTTATTGATGTGGTTGAAATATGGTCCTGAATTTACACCTTCCATCACTACTTCATCAGAAAGTCTAGTGAAATGCAGGGCCATATTTTTTTCCCTCCCATCTTTTGACTACTGCCATGTAAATGGACAGGATGTACAATTTTGTGCAGATCAACACTGATTTATCTTTCCAGTGCCCTATGAGATCAATTAGATTCATGATTGTGAAGTATAGACAAGAAAGCCATTCAACTCAGCTAGCTAAACCTTTCGTAAAAATCTGCACCCTTGAAGGGAGACAAATGAAAGGGAACATAACTGTCCCTCTCAGGTCTTTCTATCTTACTTGAACATCATTCTAGCTATTAATCACTTTGTGTGAAGAAGTACTTTACTTTGATCCTGAACTTGCCTTTTATTGGCATTTACTTATGCCCTGTTTTCCCACAGTTAAAGTTTAACTTGAACCTCATCATGACCAGTCGAGGTCCCCCAATTTTGTAATTCTTGAATAGGGCCCCAATTTTATGATCCCCGGTGAGGAGGAATGAGCTGGCTCCCCTTTTTTATTCAACACCCTCAGATTGGCTGCAATAAAGTTAATTTAAAAATACTTTTCCCAGTCCAAAAATGTTTACTTTATAGAAGGAGCCAATTTAACCAGGCTTTCTTCAGTCAAAGAGAGAGTAAGTTTATTAGTTACTGAAACCCAAGAAAAATAATAAAAACACAACACGTATACAGAAAGATCAGAAATGAGAAGTTAAGAGTCCAAATAAAAGTTTTTAAAAACATGTACAAATTAGCCTTTGACTTGTCTACGGGGCGAAGGCGGCAGTATGTTGCGCTGTTAAGTTGGGTGATACCGATAGAGCTGATTTTGGCAGATTCACAGTCAGTTGGAGACACTTGGTTCTGCAGGGTAGCTGAAGAAGCTGCCCTTTTTCCATTTGGTTGTGGCTTCTGCTGAATCTTGCGTCCAGCAACAGAGAGAGAGAGAAAAATGCCTGCTCCTGCAGGGGGTGACTGGTGTTTCTTGTTTCAGCACACCAGCATACACACTGCACTGCTCTGCAGTTGGCATTTTAATCCCATTTTTCCCTGTGAAGTCCTGTAAGGGGGTGGGGTGGGGGAATGTTTTGTGCCCATGTTTGCTTTCATCTCAAACCATTTCACACATTCTGAGATATAGATCAACAGGAGATGGAGTTTTGGAAGTCTGATGGGATAGGAAACAGTCCATTGTATTCACAACCACAACCTCCTTTCAAGTGTCTCTGTTTGAAGTAAACGTCGACACCTCTTCAGGTGTGACATTTCAAGTTCTCTCAGGATAGAAACAAAAAAACCGCGGATGCTGGAAATCCAAAACAAAAACAGAATTACCTGGAAAAACTCAGCAGGTCTGGCAGCATCGGCGGAGAAGAAAAGAGTTGACGTTTCGAGTCCTTGTGACCCTTCGACAGAACTTGAGTTCGAGTCCAAGAAAGAGTTGAAATATAAGCTGGGTTAAGGTGTGTGGGGGGGGGGGGGGGAGTTGGGGGGGGGGGGGGGGGGGGGGGGGGGTGCGGAGAGAGAGAGAGAGAGAAGTGGAGGGGGGGGTGTGTTTGTAGGGACAAACAAGCAGTGATAGAAGCAGATCATCAAAAGATGTCAACAACAATAGAAAAAAAGAACACATAGGTGTTAAAGTTGGTGATATTATCTAAATGAATGTGCTAATTAAGAATAGATGGTAGGGCACTCAAGGTATAGCTCTAGTGGGGGTGGGGAGAGCATAAAAGATTTTAAGATATTTAAAAATAATGGAAATAGGTGGGAAAAGAAAAATCTATATAATTTATTGGAAAAAAAAAGGGAGGGGGAAGAAACAGAAAGGGGGTGGGGATGGAGGAGGGAGCTCAAGACCTAAAGTTGTTGAATTCAATATTCAGTCCGGAGGGCTGTAAAGTGCCTAGTCGGAAGATGAGGTGTTGTTCCTCCAGTTTGCGTTGGGCTTCACTGGAAAAATGCAGCAAACCAAGGACAGACATGTGGGCAAGAGAGCAGGGTGGAGTGTTAAAATGGCAAGCGACAGGGAGGTTTGGGTCTTTCTTGCGGACAGACCGCAGGTGTTCTGCAAAGCGATCGCCCAGTTTACGTTTGGTCTCTCCAATGTAGAGGAGACCACATTGGGAGCAACGAATGCAGTAGACTAAGTTGGGGGAAATGCAAGTGAAATGCTGCTTCACTTGAAAGGAGTGTTTGGGACCTTGGACGGTGAGGAGAGAGGAAGTGAAGGGGCAGGTGTTGCATCTTTTGCGTGGGCATGGGGTGGTGCCATAGGAGGGGGTTGAGGAGTAGGGGATGATGGAGGAGTGGACCAGGGTGTCCCGGAGGGAGCGATCCCTACGGAATGCCGATAGGGGGGGTGAAGGGGAGATGTGTTTGGTGGTGGCATCATGCTGGAGTTGGCGGAAATGGCGGAGGATGATCCTTTGAATGCGGAGGCTGGTGGGGTGATAAGTGAGGACAAGGGGGACCCTATCATGTTTCTGGGAGGGAGGAGAAGGCGTGAGGGCGGATGCGCGGGAGATGGGCCGGACACGGTTGAGGGCCCTGTCAACAACCGTGGGTGAAAAACCTCGTTTAAGGAAGAGGGAGGACATGTCAGAGGAACTGTTTTTGAAGGTAGCATCATCGGAACAGATGCGATGGAGGCGAAGGAACTGAGAGAATGGGATGGAGTCCTTACAGGAAGCGGGGTGTGAGGAGCTGTAGTCGAGGTAGCTGTGGGAGTCGGTGGGTTTGTAATGGATATTGGTGGACAGTCTATCACCAGAGATTGAGACAGAGAGGTCAAGGAAGGGAAGGGAAGTGTCAGAGATGGACCACGTGAAAATGATGGAGGGGTGGAGATTGGAAGCAAAATTAATAAATTTTTCCAAGTTCTGTTCTTTTCTGCGACAAGATTTCTGTTCCTCTCGTTTGCCTTGCTCACCTTCATTGCTTTCCATTTCCCTCCTGGTGTTTGACAGGGTGTTTACTAAAACCCGCTTTCACAGCCATATCTCCTTTCTCAGTGACTGTCTCCGTCTCCGACTTACCCCACGTGGATTTCAACTGAAATTCCACCCCTCATGTTTTGAACCCACCCAGGATTACAGGTATCTCCGGGACATAAAACGTTTCTCGGACTGCTGTTCCCGTCACATTCTGAAATCCACACTCAGTGCCATGCGCGGCCATATGAACACACTTGACCTCTCCCTCCAGCAGCACCGCCGTACCCTTTTTCAAAGCTGCGCGTGCCCCCAGTTTCATTTTATTCTTCAGCTCATCCGACGCCTCAACAAGAAACTTTTTCTCTTTCTCTCAAGTGCTAAGGAATGCAAGCTCCAACAACTCATCGACACCAACACCCATCTAGGACCCTCCATCCCTGCCCGTCCCTCCGTCCCCACCCCATCTTCCAATCCCAGCCCCAGCCGTGTATTCACTATACCCCCTGACCTTCCCCTCTCCGATGCTGAACGTTCAGTGCTCAGCAAAGGACTTAGTTTCATACCCTTACGCCCTCACCTCAATGAATTTCGGGCTCGGCATGATGCTGAACTCTTCTTCCGCCGTCTTCGTCCCCGGGCTCACTTCTTTGGGCAGGAGTCCTCTCCCAGTTCAACGGATCCTTTTACCCATCTCCAATATTCTCCCTCCACCTGGACCCCTCCCTCTGGATTCTTACCTTCTCTTGATCTTTTCATTGAGAACTGTCGGCGCGACATTTTTCGTCTCAATATCTCTGCTCCTCTCACCCATTCTAACCTGTCTCTCTCTGAACTTACTGCACTCCATTCTCTCAGGTCCAACCCTGACATTGTCATCAAACCCGCTGACAAGGGTGGTGCTGTTGTTGTCTGGTGCACTGACCTCTACCTCGCGGAGGCTGAGCGTCAACTCGCAGACACTTCCTCCTACCTCTCCCTGGACCATGACCCCACCACTGAACATCAAGCCATTGTTTCCAGGACTGTCACTGACCTCATCTCCTCTGGGGATCTTCCTCCCACAGCTTCCAACCTGATAGTCGCCCAACCTCGGACGGCCCGCTTCTATCTCCTACCCAAAATCCACAAACAGAACTGCCCCGGTAGACTGATCGTCTCAGCTTGCTCCTGCCCCACAGAACTCATTTCTCGTTATCTTGGCTCCCTTCTCTCTCCCCTTGTCCAGTCCCTTCCCACCTACATCCGTGATTCCTCTGACACCTTACGTCACATCAACAATTTCCAGTTCCCTGGCCCCAACCACTTCCTCTTCAGCATGGACGTCCAATCCCTCTACACCTCCATCCCCCACCAGGATGGTCTGAGGGCCCTTAGCTTCTTCCTCGAACAGAGGCCCAAACAATCCCCATCCACCACTACTCTCCTCCGTCTGGCTCAACTTGTTCTCACGCTGAACAATTTCTCCTTCAACTCCTCTCACTTGCTCCAAATAAAAGGTGTGGCTATGGGTACCCACATGGGCCCCAGCTATGCCTGTCTCTTTATGGGGTATGTGGAACATTCCTTGTTCCAGTCCTACTCCGGCCCCCTTCCACAACGCTTTCTCCGGTACATCGATGATTACTTCGGTGCCGCTTCATGCTCTCATCGGGACTTGGAAAAATTTATTAATTTTGCTTCCAATCTCCACCCCTCCATCATTTTCACGTGGTCCATCTCTGACACTTCCCTTCCCTTCCTTGACCTCTCTGTCTCAATCTCTGGTGATAGACTGTCCACCAATATCCATTACAAACCCACCGACTCCCACAGCTACCTCGACTACAGCTCCTCACACCCCGCTTCCTGTAAGGACTCCATCCCATTCTCTCAGTTCCTTCGCCTCCATCGCATCTGTTCCGATGATGCTACCTTCAAAAACAGTTCCTCTGACATGTCCTCCCTCTTCCTTAAACGAGGTTTTTCACCCACGGTTGTTGACAGGGCCCTCAACCGTGTCCGGCCCATCTCCCGCGCATCCGCCCTCACGCCTTCTCCTCCCTCCCAGAAACATGATAGGGTCCCCCTTGTCCTCACTTATCACCCCACCAGCCTCCGCATTCAAAGGATCATCCTCCGCCATTTCCGCCAACTCCAGCATGATGCCACCACCAAACACATCTTCCCTTCACCCCCCCTATCGGCATTCCGTAGGGATCGCTCCCTCCGGGACACCCTGGTCCACTCCTCCATCACCCCCTACTCCTCAACCCCCTCCTATGGCACCTCCCCATGCCCACGCAAAAGATGCAACACCTGCCCCTTCACTTCCTCTCTCCTCACCATCCAAGGGCCCAAACACTCCTTTCAAGTGAAGCAGCATTTCACTTGCATTTCCCCCAACTTAGTCTACTGCATTCGTTGCTCCCAATGTGGTCTCCTCTACATTGGAGAGACCAAACGTAAAATGGGCGACCGCTTTGCAGAACACCTGCGGTCTGTCCACAAGAATGACCCAAACCTCCCTGTCGCTTGCCATTTTAACACTCCACCCTGCTCTCTTGCCCACATGTCTGTCCTTGGCTTGCTGCATTGTTCCAGTGAAGCCCAACGCAAACTGGAGGAACAACACCTCATCTTCCGACTAGGCACTTTACAGCCCTCCGGACTGAATATTGAATTCAACAACTTTAGGTCTTGAGCTCCCTCCCCCATCCCCACCCCCTTTCTGTTTCCCCCTTCCCTTTTTTTTCCAATAAATTATATAGATTTTTCTTTTCCAACCTATTTCCATTATTTTTAAATATCTTAAAATCTTTTATGCTCTCCCCACCCCCACTAGAGCTATACCTTGAGTGCCCTACCATCCATTCTTAATTAGCACATTCGTTTAGATAATATCACCAACTTTAACACCTGTGTGTTCTTTTTTTCTATTGTTGTTGACATCTTTTGATGATCTGCTTCTATCACTGCTTGTTTGTCCCTACAACCACACCCCCCCTCCAATTCTCTCTCTCTCTCTCTCTCTGCACCACCCACACACCTTAAACCAGCTTATAATTCAACCCTTTCTTGGACTCGAACTCAAGTTCTGTCGAAGGGTCATGAGGACTCGAAACGTCAACTCTTTTCTTCTCTGCCGATGCTGCCAGACCTGCTGAGTTTTTCCAGGTAATTCTGTTTTTGTTTTGTTCTCTCAGGATAGCTCTGTCAGTATAATCCACATAGGAAATTTCTGGAAAATAGTCAATTTACATTATCAGCCTTGTTTTGCTCATTGTCTTTGTTTGTATTTCTTTTGAAACCCCACAGCTCTTCCTTAAAAAGCTCATTTTGCCTGTAAGTAATTTGTGGCTGTAATCTGCTTTTAATGAAAACATTTTTTAAGCCACTTAATATCTTGAAAGTCTCCTTTCATTTACTCCTTTTAAGGCTGACGAGTCCAACTTCTAATTTGCCCTACAAACATGTTCCTCTATTGTAGGGTTCAGTATTCAAAAGGATTTTTTTTGAGTGTGAAGAAATTGACGTGCACAAAGAGATGAAGTTCTTTACTTTGGTGAGCATGGTTCATGATTGCTTTGCAAGAGAAGTGAAAGATCAACCAACTATCCTAATCCATAAAGGTTAGTTTCACATTCCACAATAGCATTTGTGTATATTGTGAACATTGGACATTGCCAACTTCAGGCATTGATTCCTCCTCTGTCCTTACTGCATATACTTTTGTTATTGGCAGACCTTGTTCAGTTAGATTACCAACCTGTGATTAGGGATTTTCCACAGTACAAACTGTGGTCCAAGGAGTCAGTCTGTTGATCTGAACTTCCTAAGGGGATGTGATATGTTGGTTTCTAATTGCAGTGGGCTGTTTTTTCCTTATTCACTTCTGTGGGGGTAAAGTTGAAAAAGAAAATTCTGGATTCTGGAAAGGTTCCACCAGATTGGAAAGTAGCAACTATAACCCCTCTATTCAAGAAGGGAAGGAGGCAGAAAACAGGAAACTATAGGCCAGTTAGCTTGACATCTGTTGTGGGGAAGTTATTAGAATCAAGATTATAGCTAGGCACTTAGAAGTGCTCAAGGCAATAGAGAAGAGTCATCATGGTTTTGTGAAAGGAAAATCATGTTTAACCAATTTATTGGAGTTTCTTGAAGGAGTAACATGCACAGTGGATAAAGGGGAGCCTGTAGACGTACTGTACTTGGATTTCCAGAAGGCATTTAATAAGATGCCACATCAAAGATTATTACGGAAAATAAAAGTGCATGGTGTAGTGGGTAGCATATTAACATGGATAGGAGATTGGCTACTGGCAGAAAACAGAGTATGCATAGATGGGTCTTTTTCGGATTGGCAGGTTGTGAGGAGTGGAGTCCCACAAGGGTCTGTAATGGGGCCTCAACTTTTTACAATTTACATCAATGATTTAGATGAGCGCAGTGAACACATCATAGCTAAATTTGCAGATGACACAAAGATAGGTAGGAAATCATGTTGTGAAGAGGACGTGAGGAGTTGTAGATGGACAGATAGGTTGAGTGAGTGGGCAAAGATCTGGCAAATGGAGTTTAATGTGGGAAAATGTGAAGTTCTCTTTGGCAGAAAGATCAAAAAAACAGTATTATTTAAATGGAGAATGGCTGCATAATTGAGGTGCAGAGGGATCTGTATGTTCCAGTACGAGTCACAAAAAGTTAGTATGCAGGTACAGCAAGTAATTAAGAAGGCTAATGGAATGGTATCCTTTATTACAAGAGGGATTGAACATAAAAGTAAGTTATGCTTCAGTTATACAGGGCATTGGTGAGACCACACCTCAAATACCGTGTGCAGTTTTGGTCTCCTTATTTAAGGAAGGATGTTAATGTTTTGGAGGCGGTTCAAAGGGGGTTTACTAGATTGATACCTGGAATGAGTGGGTTGCCTTATGAGGAAAGGTTGGACAGACTGGGCTTGTTTCCACTGGAGTTTAGAAGTGGGAGTGGTGATTTGATTGAAGTATACATGATCCTGAATGGCCTTAACAAGGTATGGACATCGAAAGGATGTTTCCTTTAGCGGGTGAGTCCAGAATCACAGAATCACACAGTGCAGAAGAGGCCCTTCGACCCATCGAGTCTGCACCGACACCTGAGAAACACCTAACCTACCTACCTAATCCCATTTACCAGCACTTGGCCCATAGCCTTGAATGTTATGACATGCCAAGTGCTCATCCAGGTACTTTTTAAGGGATGTGAGGCAACCTGCCTCCACCACTCTCCCAGGCAATGCATTCCAGACCGTCACCACCCTCTGGGTAAAAAAGTTTTTCCTCACATCCCCCCCTAAACCTCTGCCCCTCACCTTGAACTGATGTCCCCTTGTGACTGAGCCTTCAACTAAGGGGAACAGCTGCTCCCTATCCACCCTGTCCATGCCCCTCATAATCTTGTACACCTCAATCAGACCACTCTCTGTCTTCTCTGCTCCAATAAAAACAACCCAAGTCTATCCAACCTCTCTTCATAACTTAAATGTTTCATCCCAGGCAACATCCTGATGAATCTCCTCTGCATCCCCTCCAGTGCAATCACATCCTTCCTATAATGTGGCGACCAGAACTGCACACAGTACTCCAGCTCCAAAGTTCTATACAACTCCAACATGACCTCCCTACTTTTGTAATCTATACCTCGATTGATAAAGGTGAGTGTCCCATATGCTTTTTTCACCATCCCACTAACATGCCCCTCCGCCTTCAAAGATCTAGGGACACACACGCCAAAGTCTTCAGAACTTCCTAGTGTCTTGCCATTCATTGAATACTTCCTTGTCAAATTACTCCTTCCAAAGTGTATCACCTCACACTTTTCAGCGTTAAATTCCATCTGCCACTTGTCTGCCCATTTGACCATCCCGTCTGTTTCTTCCTGAGCCCAATACACTCAACCTCACTATTAACCATCCAGCCAATCTTTGTGTCAAGCGCAAACTTACTAATCATACCCCCCACATAGTCATCTATGTCAAAAACAGAATTACCTGGAAAAACTCAGCAGGTCTGGCAGCATCGGCGGAGAAGAAAAGAGTTGACGTTTCGAGTCCTCATGACCCTTCGACAGAGTTCTGTCGAAGGGTCATGAGGGCTCGAAACGTCAACTCTTTTCTTCTCCGCCGATGCTGCCAGACCTGCTGAGTTTTTCCAGGTAATTCTGTTTTTGTTTTGGATTGCCAGCATCCGCAGTTTTTTGTTTTTATCTTTGTTTTTAGTCATCTATGTCATTTATATAAAAGACAAATAATAGGGAACCGAGCACAGATCCCTGTGGTACGCCACTGGACACTGGCTTCCAGTCACTAAAGCATCCTTCTGTCATCACCCTCTGTCTCCTACAACTAAGTGTCAACTAGGGGACACTGTTTTAAAATTAGGGGCTGCCCTTTTAGGACAGAGATGAAGAGAAATTTTTCTCTGAGCGTTGTGCGACTGAATTCTCTGCCTCAGAAGGTGGTGGAGTTGGGGTCATTGAATCTTTTTAAGGCGGAGGTAGATAGATTTTTTTTAGGCTAGGGAATCAAAAGTTATTGGGGTTAGATGGGAATGTGGAAATTGAAACACGCGAAGATCAGCCATGATCTTATTGAATGGCAGAGCGGGGTCGAATGGTCTACTCCTGTTCCTATTTCTTATGTTCTTAAAAGTAGCACTGTGAAACCATGAGGAAGTAGCTGCTGAGCTACAAATCGAGTCTTATGATAGGTTTGCTAAATTGTAACATTTATTTTGCTTCATGAATTACGGTATTTAGGGTATGTGGACGTTTGCTGAATCATAAACCCCACCACACAGAAGGCTGAAGTATATAATGTTGGATTCTTTGCTGTTGACTAGGACTTGAACAGTTAAGTAGTAAAATATGTCTGCTCACCATGTGCCTCGCATAATTTTGATTTCATAATTCTTATGTGAGTGTTATCTTGGCGTATTTGGTAGCATTCTCTTGCTAGAGTCAGAAAGTTATGGGTTCAAACCCCAACATAGGGTCACGTTATCTTGGCTGTCACTTCAATGCAGTATTAAGGGTGTGTCTGTTCCACTATTTCAGTAAAAGGACGTAAAAGATTACATGCCAACTAATGAAGAAGAGCAGGAAGTTCTCACATCATGTGGCCAAAATTCCACGCTAAACCAAGACCACTGAAAATAAATAACTGGTCATTTATCTTATTTGTTGTTTGAAATTTTGCTGTTTACAGTTTGGTTTTTATGTTTAACTGAATAACCACCAGAAACTGCAAAAGTAGTTGAGTGTGAAATTCTTTGGGATGTACTGAGGAGCATTGTGAGATGCTATATATTTTTTCCAGCATCATCTGTTAATTCACCTTTGTGATCAGTGTTGAAATCGATTGGTACTTATGGCAATAAGTGAAAATGTTTAGGTGTGTTTTTAATAATTATTTTGATTGGGGAGAGAATGTACAACAATTTTTTTTGTCTAATTGGCCTCAACTTCCAATTCTTTCCTCTCTTCCCTCCTAATGACCATGGTCATTTAAGGTGAGTTTGGTTCCACAAGCAATGACAACCCCCTCCAGTGCCTCACCCAGATGATCAAACTTCAGACTTGACTCTGAAAAATGTGTTAGTCAGCTGTTCAAACACTTGTGCCTATTGCTGCCAATACAAACCACTCTATACTCAGTGTCTATATTTGTGCATTTTGAGTTGGAATTGCTTGATTGAGGCCAAATGCAGTCATCTCAGTGGAATTGATTAACACGCTGGTACTGACTACTGTTTGTAGGATCCACCCATTTTCAGGTAATAAAAAATTGATTTGGATATGAACCTGTAGGCATTGAAATATTTAAAAGGATAGCTGTAACTGCTTTACTTAGCTTTAAAAACAGTCTGAAGCATAGACCTGTCCAGAGATATTGCTCATTAATATCAAGTGGAGTCAATTAATTGCTATATTAGAAGGAAATAATTGATGTTTGTGACATGGGGCAGTACACGAACTGGGATTCAAATCTAGTAAAATTTTATCTTGGTCTATCAAGGCTTTTCTTGATGAAGCTATTTATTCTGCGTGTTCCTGCTGCTTCTGCTCTCATTGGAAGAAATAACTTGAAACAGGACTGCTTTTTGATTAATTTTGATAGATATCCTTTTACTTTCCATGCACAAGCTTAGACATCAAAAAAGAGACATCATAGGAGCAGGAGTAGGTCATTTGGCCCTTCAAGCCTGCTCCGCCATTCAAAAAGATCATGGCTGATCTGGTTGTGGTCTTAGCTCCGCTTTCCTGTCTGCCCCCCATAACCCTTGACTCCCTTGCTTAACAAAAATCTGTACAAGTCTGCCTTGAATAAATTCAATGACCCCCAGCTCCCACTACTTTCTGAGAAGAGAATTGCACACACCAGTGACCCTTTGGGAGAAAAAAAATTCTCCTCATTGCTGTCTTAAAAGGGAGATCTCTTATTTATGAACCATGTACCCTAATTTTAGTCTCACCCACAAGAGGAAACATTCTCTGGGCATCCACCCTATCAAGTCCCCTTAGGATCTTATATGTTTCAATAAGATCACTTCTCATCCTTCTGAACTCCAGTGGCTATTGGCCTAACCTCTTCAAACTTTCTTCATAAGACAACCCTTTCATCCCAGGAATGAGTCCAGTGAACCTTCTCTGAACTGCTCCTGAAGTTATTTTTTTTTTAACTAAGGAAACCAAAACTGCACACACTGCTCTCACCAAGGACTTGTACAGCTGCAGTAAAACTTACCTACTTTTATATTCCAGTCCTCTTGCAATAAACACCAACATTCCATTTGTTTTTCTAATCACTTGCTGTAGCTGCATACTAACTGTGATTCCTGCACCAGGACACCTAGATCCCTCTGTATCACCGAGTTTTGCAATCTTTCTCCTTTTAAATTGTATACTGCTTTTCTATTCTTCCTGCCAAAATGAACACGTTCGCATTTACTTATGTTATACTCTACCCGCCAGATTTTTGCCCCTCACTTAACCTGTCTATACCCCTTTGCAGACTCTCTGCCTCCTCTTGACAGCTTATCTTGATGTCATCGGCGAATTTAGCTACCATACATTTGGCCCCTTCATCTAAATCATTGCTATAGGTTATAAATAGTTGAGGAACCAGCACTGGTCCCTGTCACACTCCACTAGTTAAAGCTTGCCAATCGGAAAAAAGACCCATTTATCCCGACTCTCTGCGTCCTGTTAGTCAACCAATCCTTTATCCAAACTAATGTCTAACCCCTATGCCATGTGCTCTTATCTTGTGTTGTAACCTTTTGATGTAGTACCTTAGCAAATGCTTTTTGGCTATCCAAATACACCATATCCACCAGTTCCCCTTTATCCATATTGAATGTTACTTTGTCAAAAAACTCTTAAACGGATTAGTTAAACACAATTTCCCCTTCACAAGGCCATGCTGTCTCTGCCTGATCAAATCATGATTATCTAAATATCTTGCTATAATCTCCTGAAGAATGGATTCCAGTGCTTTCCCTATGACAGATGTTCAGCTAACTGGCCTATTGTTTCCTGCTTTCTGCCTCCCTCCTTTCTTGGATATAGGTGTTACATTAGTTTCCAACCCGCTGGAACCTTTCCAGAATCTAAGGAATTTTGTAAGATTATAACTAATGCATCCGCTCTCAGTACAGCCACTTCCTTTAAGACCTGAGCATGCAGGCCATTTGGCCCTGGGGACTTGTCAGTCTTTAGGTCTAAAGGTTTTCCTCACACCCTATCCCTGGTGATGGTGGTTGTATTAAGTTCATTCCACCCCCTGTCACCTCTTAACTTTCAAGAACCTTTGGGAAGATTTCTAAGTCCTCTACCATGAAGACAGACATAAAATAACTGTCCAAAGCCTCCATTTCTTTGTTTTCCATTATCAATTCCCCAGACACTCTCTCCAGAGTTTCAACACTAGCTTTAGTTGCTCCTTTCCTATTGAAATATTTGTAGAAACATTTACAATCTGTTTTATTACTAATTAGCTTTCTCTCACACTCTGTTTTATGTCTCATTATTTGTCTTTTTAGTCATTCTTTGCTGGTTCTTAAAGTCTGTCCAATTTTATGATCTGCCACTAACCTTTGCAGATTTGTGCACTGTTTCTTTCAATTTAACACTATCCTTAACTTCCTTATTTAGTCACAGATGATGCATCCTTCTTAAAGAGCCTTTCTTTCTCACTGGAATAAATCTTTTCTGAACCTATTTAAATACCTCTTTAAAAGTCTGTTACTGCAACTTTGCTGTGCTACCTTTTAACCTAGCTATTTAGCCCAGTTCGCCTTAGCCACCTCTGCCTTCATACTCTCATAGTTACCTTTATTTAGGTTTAAATGACTTGTCATTCTTCATTTCAAACTGAACATGAATTTCTATCATGTTGTGAACCTTGTCACCTAGAGGCTCCTTTACCCTGAAGTCACTGATTAATTCTATTTCATTACATGTTACCAGATCTAGAATAGCCTGCTAAGGCAAAATACTGTGGATGCTGGAAATCTGAAACAAAAACAGAAAATGCTGGAAAAACTCAGCAGGCCTAGCAGCATCTGTGGAGAGAGAAACAGAGCTAATGTTTAGAGTCAGTATGACCGTTATTCAGAGCTGAAGAGAAGTGATGAAATTTATACTGTTAAGGAGTGGGGTGGGGTTGGTGGAGTGGTGGAGCTGGATAGAAGGCCAGCGATAGGTGGGGACAAAAGAGGGATTGACAAAGATGTCATGAACTAAAGGACAAAGGGAACGTTAATGGTAGTGGTTAATGCTAAAAAAGGTGCTGATGGTGGCATGGCATAAAGATAAGAAAGCAGTATGTGATAATATCAGAGGAAGGATAGAATTGTGTGAAAGAACATCATGGAAAAAGTAACAGATGACCCGGTGGGGGGAGGGGGCAGCAGTGGGGCAATAAAAGGATAGAAGGGATTAAAAGGGGGATAAACCATGGATAAATGAATGAAAATAAAATAAAAATGGATAAAAATTAAAAATGAATGTAGAAAAAAGTGGATTTTCAAAAAGGGGGTGAGGATGGAGAAGAGAGTTCATGATCTGAAGTTATTGAACTCGATGTTAAGACAAGAAGGCTGTAAGGTGCCTAATCAGAAGATGAGGTGCTGTTCCTCCAGTTTGTATTGGGCTTCACTGGAACATTGCAGCAGGACAAGGACGGACATGTGGGCATGAGAGCAGGATGGTGCGTTGTAATGGCAAGCGACCGGAAGGTATGGCTCATTGCTTGCGGACAGCCTGGAGGTGTTCAGCGAAGCGGTCACTCAGTCTGCATTGGTTTCCCCAATGTAGAGGAGACCACATTGGGAGCAGCGGATGCAGTAGACCAAATTGAAGGAGGTGCAAGTGCCTGAAAGGAATGTTTGGGCCTTTGGATGGTGAGGAGGGAGGAGGTAAAGGAGCAGGTGTTGCACCTTCTGCGATTGCATGGGAAGGTACTGTGGGAAGGGGATGAGGAGTTGGGGGTGATGGAGGAGTGGGCCAGGGTGTCCTGGAGGGAATGGTCCCTACGGCATGCTGACGGAGGTGGGGGGTGGGGGGGGCGGTGAGGGGAAGATGTGTTTGGTGGTGGCATCATATCTGGGTTGGCAGAAATGGCAGAGGATGATCCTTTGAACGCGGAGGCTGGTAGGGTGAAAAGTGAGGACAAGGGGGACCCTATCATGGTTCTGGGGCAGAGAGAAAGGTGTGAGGGCAGAGACTCATGAGATGGGTTGGACACGGCTGAGCACCCTGTGAACCACAGTGCAGGGGAAACTTCGGTTAAGGAAGAAGGAAGACAGGTCAGGAGCAACATTTTGGAAAATGGCATCATCGGAATGGATGCGACAGAGGTGAAGGAGCTGAGAGAATGGGGTGGAGTCCTTACAGGAAGCAGGATGTGAGAAGCTGTAGTCAAGGAAGCTGTGGGAGTCGGGGACTTGTAATGAACATTGGTGGATAGTCTATCACCAGAAATTGAGACAGAGAGGTCAAGGAAGAGAAATGTCGGAGATGGACCATGTGAAGGTGATAGGTGGAAATTGGAAGCAAAATTGATTAAAAAAAATATCAGGTCCAGACGAGAGCATGAAGCAACACCGAAACAGTTATCGATGTACTGAAAAAAAGAGTTGTAGGAGGGGGCCGGAATAGGAATGGAACAAGGAATGTTCCACATACCCCATGAAGAGACAAGCATAACCGGGACTCGTGCGGGTACTCATAGCCACACCGTTTATTTGGAGGAAGTGAAACAAGTTTAAGGAGAAATTGTTCAGTGAGAGCACAAGTTCAGCCAGGTGGAGCAGAGTGGTGGTGGATGGTGATTGGTCGGGTGTCTGTTTAAGGAAGACGCGGAGAGCCCTCGGACCATCTTGGTGGGGGATGGAGGTGTAGAGGAATTGAACGTCCATGGTGAAAAGGTGGTGATTAGGGCCAGGAACTAGAAATTGATGATATGATGTAGGGCGTCAGAGGAACCGCGGATGTGGGTGGGAAGAGACTGGACAAGGGGAGAGAGAACAGAGTCAAGATAGGAAGAAATGAGTTCCGTGGGGCAGGAACAGGCTGGCACAATCAGTCTACGGAGACAGCCCTGTTTTGTGGATTTTGGGAAGGAGGTAGAAGCGGGCTGTCCGAGGTTGGGAGACTATGAGGTTGGAGGCTGTGGAGGGAAGATCTCTGGAGGAGGTGAGGTCAGTGACAGTCCAGGAAACAATGGCTTGATGTTCAGTGGTGGGGTCATGGTCCGGGGGAGGTAGGAAGAAGTGTCTGAGAGTTGGCGCTTGGCTTCTGCGAGGTAGATGTCAGTACGCCAGACAACAACCTTGTTGGCAGGTTTGGTAACAAAGTCAGGGTTGGACCTAAGAGAACAGAGTGCAGCAAGTTCAGAGAGAGACAGGTTAGATTGGGTGAGAGGGGGCAGAGAAATTGTGATAGCTGATGTCACACCGACAGTTCTCAATGAAAAGATGGAGAGTAGGTAAGAGGCCAGAGGGAAGGGTCTAAGTGGAGGGAGAATACTGGAGGTGGGTGATAGGAACCATGGAACGGCGGGGAGGACTCCTGCCCAAAGAAGTGAGCACGGAGACGAAGGCGGCAGAAGAAGAGTTCAGCATCGTGCTGAGCCTGAAATTAGAGAAGACCACCCAGCTCCCTCGCCTCTGCCCTCACATTTTCCACTCCCTCCCAGAACTATGAAAGGATCCCCCTTGTCCTCACTTTTCACCCCAACAGCCTCTGCATTCAAAGGATCATCCTCCGCCATTTTTGCCAACTCCAGCATGATGCCACCGCCAAACACATCTTCCCTTCACCCCACCTCCCCCACCACCACCCCCCCCCCACCCCCTTCCCCCCCCCACCCCCACCCCCACCGGCCCCCCACCATCAGCATTCCGTAGGGACCATTCCCTCCAGTACGCCCTGGTCCACTCCTCCATCACCCCCAACAACTCATCCCCTTCCCACGGCACCTTCCCAGGCAATTGCAGAAGGTGCAACACCTGCCCCTTTACTTGCTCCCTCCTCACTGTCCAAGGGCCAAACAATCCTTTCAGGTGAAGCAGCACTTGCCATTTCAACACACCATCCTGCTCTGGTGCCCACATGTCTGTCCTTGGCCTGCTGCAATGTTCCAGTGAAGCCCAACGCAAACTGGAGGAACAGCAGCTCATCTTCTGATTAGGCACCTTACAGCCCCATGAATTGAAACCCATTTCTCCCACACTAACGTTTGAGCCACACATTCATCTTTCTAATCTTATTTGCCCTATGCCAATTTGTTCATGGCTCAGTAAATAATCCAGAGAGTATTATCTTTGAGGTTCAGCTTTTTAATTTAGCTCATAGCTACTCATACTCCCTATGCAGAACCTCTTTCTTTGTCCTATCTATGTCATTGGTAACTACATAGAACATGACACTTCAAGTTCCTCTCCAGCCCAGAAGCGATGCGCTTAACCCTGGCACTGGGCAGGCAAGCTGTTTGGATTCTCACTCTTGACTGTAGAGAACAGAATCTACGCACTTGACTTTACTGTCTCCTATCACTACTACATTCCTCTTCGCTCCCCCACTGGAATGGCATCCTTCACCATGGTCAGTCTGCTCATCCTCCTTACAGTCCTTCTCTTCATCCAGACAGGTAGCAAGCACCAATGTCAGAGGCTGAGGCTCTTCCATCACTACATCCTTGTTTCCCCTTACCTGTCTGACTCTGTCACACCCTTCTGTCCTCTGACCATTGACCAACTCTCAAGACCTGCTTAATTTAAGTGGAGTGACTGCCTCCTGGAACAAAGTGTCCAGGTAACTCCACCCCTCCCTGATGCCCCACAATGTCTGCAGCTCAGACTGTAGCTCAGCAACTTGGAGCCTGAGCTGTCTATACTGCAGGCACTTTCTGCAGATATGGTTGTCCAGAATTACAGTGCATTCCATGGATTCTCACATGCTGCATTCGTGGCACACCACCAGTCCTACAATTTCTGTCCACCCTTATTTAATTAACCAATTAGTTAATAATGTACACAAATGGAGTAATAGAAAGTTGCACTCAACTAGCTTGGAGACAAGGAAGCAAACTCACCAAGCACAGGATGCTGAAAAAAAGTAGAAAAAGGAGCACCTCTTTTTCCCCTGTGCACTGAATTCCCACCTGAACCAAATTCCCAACTCAGTCTGCTGTTTTGACACCAACCGGAAAGAACTCAGGCAGATCTCTCAACTCCTTGAAGTCCATCTGATTTTTAAATGCCTCTGATCATCGCCTGCCAAGCAGTCTAAGCACAGAAGCCCCATGGTGCTGCATCGTCATCGTCCAGGATTTTTGTGCTGTCTCCAAACAGAAACTGATTAAAAGTAAGAACCTAACTCTTAATCTAAATTTAAACTTAAGTAAAGTTACCAGAATTTACCACCTGAATGAAATTCCCAACTCTTCATTCAATCTATGTTTCACTTAAGTGTAGTTTCATATTTGTATGTTCCTTTCTGCGACCCGGCAGGTGTCTCAAGTTATTCAGTTTCTCTATGTTGCTATGCTGCTATATGTCTTGGGGACTAAGAGACACCGTGTGAGGTTCATTTCTTAGGTAAAACTTTACATGGAATACTGTTGTTCAAACGTTACTGAAGAGACCCGATATTGTTTTGACACAATGGTATTTATTTAAATTATTTATTTATTCACACTTCTGCACAACTTTCCTAATTGCAATAAATTCAACTTGGTATTTTAGCCTGAACCATTAATGTGGTGTTTGCTCCAATTTGGAAGGATGAAGTGCATTTCCCATGTGCACCCTAATGACATAAGGGCTTATTGCTCATGGTGTGATATCTCCAGATATCTCCTGCATGAGCTCAATTTTGTTCATAGAAAACATGAACTTGACTATGACATCCCATAACCCCCAAAGTATGCTGCTCAAGTCTGTAATTTCTTTATTTACAGACATATTTGGACCTCAACACGAGGTTGGAGCTTCTCCTTCAGATCTCTCTTACTTGTCAGTCATGTGATTTGACATTATTATTGCAGCAGCATCGTGTATGCTTCTGATAACCCTTTACATCTCCCCCCAAGTCTTTATCCCCATCATAGCCCTACATCTTCCCCACTCCCACCACCCAAATGCTCAGATTTCACAGGGTTAATCTCTGAGGTGCATTGACCAACCCCCTGATCTCAGTTCCGACCTCCTTTTGAGGTTGAGGATATTCTATACTCTCCCTTCTGCCAGTGTGAGTGTTCTTCTCCTGGGTGGCTGTAGAGCTTGTAACAAGTCTTTCTGCTTTTTCAGGATCTGAGTAGTAATCATAAGATTCTATTGACTTTCTGTCCATGGATATTAAGGCGCTATGGTTTATCTTTATGATACCCTGGTCTGACTCAATCCTGTATAACCTTGGTTGTGGAGTTTTTTCAATGATTGTGCCTTCCTTCTGTTGGTCTTGGACCCATTCTCTCCCATGGAGCTTCAGCACTGATAACTCACATGCATTATGCCTATGATTAAAGTTCTGAGCTTGGTTGCTGCTCTGGTCTTCCTCATGCAATTTTATCCCCTCGTAGTCAGTCATGGTGATATTGGGTTTGAGTTTTTGTTCCTGGCTACTTATGGCATAAGTAAGACAGTGAAAAATCATTTCTTCTATAGAGCAAGTCATGCCTGGCCACCAGATGGATTGCTGTGCTCTCGCACAACATTTTGCTATTCCTAGATGATCTTGGTGAATCTTTGAATATCAAAGTGCTCTCAGTATGACTATTCTCTTGTTGAAGACTAGTAAGTCATCAATGACAGTAAGGTGCTTGTGCTGTTGAAAGTACTTCAACGGTATCGGATTAGTATGGATATAGTCTGGCTAAAATCCAGATAATATTCTTGGACTTGGAGATATTCTTCTTCCTGCTTGTTGTTGGGCTTGTTTAATTTCCTGCAACTTTTTGCAATAGCTAGTACGAGCTGAGTGAGTAAGAATGTATATGCTTCAACAGCCTTGATGGAGTGTAAATCCTCTTGTTTGGTTTCTTTTGGTATTCGTGAGTGTGTCTGATGTTTTTTGATACTTCCCTTTCACATACTCTGTGATGAGTCATATCTCATCAATCTTGATCTGAACCATTGGATTTTAGGGGGTTATCTTTGCAATTTTTTTCATGTTCAGAAGGGTGCCTAGTGGCTTATGGTCAGTTTCAGTTTTGAAATGCAATCCCATAACATAGTGTGAAAATTTTTTGCATGCCCAAGTTGCTACCAATGCTTTTTTTCTCATGGCTTATCATTGTTCTGGTCTATGCTTGCCATCTCTCTGCACTTGAAATAAAACTGCCCCACACGAGGCAGCTGCTACTACTATTGTTTTAATTCATGGTTCGTAATGTGCCATGATTTCAGAAGAGACTGAAAGTTGTTTAAATTTTTCGAAAGCATTTTATTGGTCCACGTTCCAGCACCACTGTTGACCATCTCTAAATAGTTGTCTCAAGAGGTCATTGACCTCTGCTAAATTTGGTAGGTACTTGACTACTTAGTTGACCATCCCAAGAAATTTTTGAAGCTCAAGTTACGTTCCTGGGTTGTGGAAATTTTCTGATTTCTTTCATTTTTTGTGGATCAGGTGTGATTGCAGTGGCTTATGCTGTGACTTAGAAACTTGATCATAGGTTTGGCAAATTCACATTTTTTATTCAATGTTAGGCCCACATCCTGTAAGACTCTCAGGGCTGTTCCGACTCTACAGTCAGGGTCTTCTCTCATAGAGCCATGCATAAGTTTGTTGCCCTTATGGTAAATTACTCTTTCTATGCCTTCTAGAATTAAGACATTGAACAATAACGACTGAATTCTTTAGATTCTTTGTCCAGAGGCAACCGCCAAAATCAACCATTCTCATCTAGTGGAGTAAATAAAGTACTCTTGGCTAGTTTGGCAAGGCTCTCCAGATCTCACATTTCACTAATTTGTTTAATTGAGTTAAATCCACGCAGATTCTTATAGACCCATTTGGCTTTGGGACCAAAAGCGTTCCTGAACGCCTTATTGTTGGCATAGTGACTGGTGAGATAACCCCTTGCTGCATCTTTTCAATTTCACCCCTTACTTTGCCCAAGAGTGGGTGAGAGACTTTCCTTGGCGTAAAGGGGCAAATTAATTTAGCATCAGCTCCTAAGGTGATATGGTATTTGATCTTTAGCTTCCCTAGGCTTTAAACAATTTTGGAAATTCATTCTGAAATGTACTGCTGAAGTTCTCATCAGAAACTTCATCCTATTTTGTAGATTAATTTCAGTTTTTAGCATGCCTTTCGGCTTAGTAGAAAGCACTCTCTGATTTCTCTGTCTTTATATTTCAACTTTGCCACTAATTGGCCTTTCACTTTTAACATGGTCCCACCAGGACCTTGTAATTTAATAGATGAGGATTGTAATGTAATCTGTTTGAGCCATTTGATTTCATCTGATAAATCAGAAGCTCCTGTGTCTAGTTTAAACTCCATGGGGTATCGATCCACTTTGAATTTAATGCTCCAAAACTTGTTTTCAGTAACATTTACCTCTCCCAGGAAGGTTAATTCCATTGCTTGTGGTTCTTCCATCTCTTGTATGTGGCTCTGTTTTAAAATTTTCTCCCTCTTTTTACAGGTTGTCAGTGGTTTTGAATGATAACCAGTTTTGGGATGGCCTACTTCTCCCTGCACTCCCCCCCGCCCCACCCCAACACCCATCCCCTGGACGTTCTTCTCACTTGTTCCTGCCACATCGAAGACATTTCAAAATGGTGGTTGGCATACTTTTCCCTGTTTTGGCAGGCTTAGGCTTTCTGTCTTATAGCCTACAAACTGTATGGTCTCACTTGACTTTTCCATGGGACCTCTCCTTCCCTGCAAAAAACACCTGAGTCTGTTTTCCTGATTTCCATTTGCTTCGCACTGCTTTTACTAGTGTTAAATCTTCTTTTGTCTGTAAGAGATCTGATGATGTTTTGCCTAGGATCCTGACTTACGATTCTGTCGTGAATTTGCTCATCCTTTAAGATTCCATAATTGCACTTCCCTGCTAGCCTACAGAGATTGTTGATGAATTAATCTATGCTTTTTGCTTTCTTTTATTAAATTTAGCCTTCTATTATTAAATTCCAATGGCACTGCAATAAGAGTTGAAAACTTGCAGGACTTCTTCAGAAGAAATTGAAGTCTCATCAACCCTCTGCCTTGCTATCAGGTAATTAGCAATAGATCCTACTGCATAAGCTGTGCTGACTTGGCCTTTTTGGTCATTTTTGTGTAATCCTGAGCAGATCTGTGCCATGTGAACCTTTTCCTCAAGTTGTCTCAGTTTGGGCTTGTTGCAAGCACCTTCTGCACTCTGAAATGGTTCTGGGGGTGGTATTGTGGATTCCATGCCTCTGCTGACCCTGGAATTGTTCCTGTTTCTGTGCTACTACCTGATGCTTCAGGCCTGTGCTCACTGCTGTCCGGTCTCTGGGCCTGTGTCTCAGCGTGTATCTGCTGCTCCCAATGTTCCGACGTCTTGCTGAGTGTTAATTTTTTCCTGTTGCCCTTCCTTTGAGGGTCTGTTTACTTGTCAGCCCTGTATCTTCTTTCTAAGGTCTGTTAGGTCTTTTACTTACTGCCATCATGTTTTGTTATGTGGTCAGAGTCTAGATAGGTGGATTTGGGGATTGTTTATTCACCCAAAGTATGCTGCTTGAGGCTGTAGTTTCTCAAAATTGTTACTCTTTACAGCAAGTATTTATGCACTTGGACCTCAGCACAAGGTTGGAACTTCTCCTCCTTCCAGATCTCTCTTTCACTTTTCAGTCATGTCATCTGACATCATTGTTACATCAGCATCATGTATGCTTCTGATGCTAACCCTTTACTCAACAATGTAGATGAGGTCACGCGTCTTGCTTTCTATAGCACAGAGCATACAGGCATCTTGGTCAAAGGACTTCACACTGAGCCTCTTCGCCTAATCCAAACCTTCTACAAAAAGGGTGGTCAAGTCTCTTCAGGAAGCAGAAACGCTGCACTTCTTCCCCCTTCACCCCTCTGGAGTCTATGTTCTAATGAGAATGCAGCATTGGCTGCCTAATGTCATATTCAATGCAAACAACTCAGCAACAAAATTATTCTAAACTTACAGCAGTTGAATTAAAACTACAACGGAATGTGGAATGATGATTGTTGTCCTTAGAGTTCAAAGAAGACGATGGATGTACAGACTCATCGTTGTTAAACGTGGAGATTGTTATGTAGTCCCAGTTTGAACAGTTGGAAACAGTTGGGGCATTGGACCTCATATGTTGTAACATGGACAGATGCTGCTCCATGACATTGTTCACGGGCAGCAATAACATATTGATGTTAATCCTTTTCAAAGGTGACAGAATGTCTACGGATCAGGGCTTCCAGCGAGTTTCTTCTCATGCTGATTCTTCCAGCTCATTAGACTTGATGCTGCATCACTACAGATTTCCTTTAAGCATGTCTTTGTAGCGCTTGCGCAACCGACCTTGGCTTTTTTTGCCAGATGCTAGCACTCCTTACAGCAGCTGTCTCAGAATATGATGGTCCTCCATTCTAATTACATGCCCTACCCGCCATAGGTGGGCTCTCAGGTGCATTGTCTTAATGCTTGTTGTCTGGGCTCGGTCTAAGATTTTGAGGTTTGTGACTCGGTCTTGCCACTGGATGCCAAAGATGGAGCGAAGCATACGCATGTGAAATTGTTCCAACGGCCTTTTATGTTTGCTGTTTAAAGTCCGTGACACTCAGCCACAGGAGGGAAGTAATGAGACGAGCTTTGTACATCTTGATCTTAGTGGACAGCCTTATACTGTGGTGGTTTACTACTCCGGTACAAAGCCTTTCCAAATGCCTGGCTCGCCTTGCTGATCCTAGCTGATATCTCATTATCAGCTGAACCATCATTGGAGATAATAGTTCCAAGGTATTTGAAGCTTTCAACATTCTTCAGCTTTGTATCATTGATATAGGTTGACCAATGTTAGAATTTGGCAAGGTATAGAACCTCAGTCTTTCCAAGACCGATGGTCAATCCAAATAGCTTTGAAGCCCTTGAAGACTTGTCAACCATGATCTGCAAATCTCTCATTTCGTGAACCTTTGGGCACAATCATTTGTGAAAAGGACTTTCTGGATGAGTTTCTTAAAAGTTTTGGTTTTTGCACTGAGATGTCGTAGGTCTAAGAGTGAGTCATCAGGATCCTTGACAGCATGGTTAACAACACAGGTAAAGTACAGGTTAAAGAGGACTGGTGCTGTAATGCAGCCCTGATTCACTCCATTCGAGATCTCAAAGGGAGCTGAAGATTCGCTATTTAAAAGGACCTGGCCTGTCATTCCACCATGGAGCAGCTGTATGACCTTGACAAATTTCTTTGGGCAACCACGCCATTCCAGAATTATCCAGAGGGTCTCCCTATTAACTGTGTCAAAGGCCTTTTGAAGTCAATGAAAATTAAATAAAGGGCCATGTCCTGTTCGAGGCATTTTTCTTGGATTTGTTTCACAGTGAACATCATATCTACTGTGTTGTGACCTGGTCAGAAGCCACTCTAAACCTCAGGTAGGTTTGCTTCTGCCACAATGACAAGTCTGTTTAGGATGATGTGAGCAAAGATATTTCTAGCTATGGACAGAAGTGAGATACCCCTGTAGTTGCCACACTCTACTTTGCTGCCTTTGTTTTTGTAGAGAACAACAATCGTGGCATCGTGAAAGTCACTTGGCATCTTTTCTACATTCCAAATGCACAGGAGGATATCATGGAAGACCTCTATCACGTCAGGGCCTGCCACTTTGAAAATTTCCACTGGGATTCCATCTTTTCATGAAAACTTGCCTAAGTTCATCTGGTTATTTATTTTCTTGATGTCATCAACAGAAGGAGGCAAGTCAAGCTTGTTAAGGACTGGCCGCTGAGGAATCTGTTTGAGGGTGGTGGGATTGATGGCAGGTGGTCTGCTCAGCAGGCTGCTGAAGTGTTCCACCCATCTCTCTCTTAATTCTGCCTGATTTTTGACCATAGACGTCACATTGACCGAGAACAACATTGTGGGGCCTGCTCTAGAATGTCCAAATACAGAGTTGATAAAGGTGGCTGGGGACTCTTAATTATGTGGGAGGCAAAATGTCAGCTTCCTGACAGCAGGATAAAAGTTGGGAAGTAAGTTGGCAGCGGATTAAAGGTGGATCATGACACACAGCATGTGGTGGAACCCATCTTTAACAAGCTAGCATGCCATGCGTGCTCATTACAACACATGGTCACCAGATTAAATTGTACCTTTGTGATTGAGTCAGCAACAAAGAGAAACATGAGCCCTCAGTTTCACAACTGGTTAAATGTAGCAGCAAGTAAGGTAATCTTCCTGGTGGATTTGGAGTGAGTAGGAGTTGCTTTTGTTGAACCAGGGGAGAGGAGGCTTAGTTGTTGCATTGAGCTCAGATGATTGCTATTCAGGGAAGCTGTGGAGTGGCTGTCCATGGAAGGGAGGGCGGTAGCATTTCAGGGGGTCAGGGTATGGCTCTCCATGGAAGGGAGGTCAGGTTGTGGCAGCCCTAAGAAGGATTGTGAGGGACAGAGGGAGCGACTTGGACAGCAGTAGCAATGTCAATCCTTGCCGAAGGCAGCTCAAGCATGATAGGGTGAAGATTAAATGTAATTGAGGGAGAGTATAGGGTGATGACTTGCAGTTCCAGGGAGCGGGTGGCAGCCGTTCAAGTTCAATGTCGTCCTCCTCAGACTGAGCATGATCTTGCGTGCTTGCAGGCAGTAGATGCCTATCCAGGTGCTGTTTGAATATGGTGCACAGACCTTTGACCAGCGTGGGGTAATGGTGGGGTTGGCGACCTCCTGCCTGGTCCCAGAACAAACTTGACCGTGCCTCTTGACCGTACATAGCTAATTAGCTGGCAGTCATGTGAATGCACACAGCCAGTCATCTTGTCTTGGAGTGGAGGTCCCATTCACCTCCGATCCTGCCATCAGGACACTCACCGTGCAACAAGATTCCCCCCATTGTGTTTGTGTGTGTGTGTGTGTACTTTCTTGGTGCATACGTTATCAACAAGGCAGACCTTGTTGGATATCTCATTTTTCTACATGCAAACTTTTTGTCAAACATGAAAATTATTAGTGAGAGGGAACCAATCATTTATATTTCTATCAAAAGGAGATACTATCTTGATCCAGGAGTTTGAATATATCCTACTTTTCATGTCCCTCTTACCACAAATGTATAAAAATATTTTATATACAAATGCATACATATGAACATACGAGTTAGGAGCAGGACTAGGCCAGTCGGCCCTTCAAGTCTGCTCCCACCATTCAATAAAATCATGCTGATCTGACTGTAACCTCCTGCCTACACCCGATAACCCTTCACCCCCTTGTTTATCAAGAATCCAAAGATTCACTACACTCTGAGAGAGAAAAATTCTTCTTATCCCTGTCTTAAATGGGCAATCCCTTATTTTTAAACAGTGACCCCTAGTTCTAGATTTTCCAACCAGAGAAAACATCCTCTCCACATCCACCCTGTCAAGACCCCTCAGGATTTTATGTTTCAATCAAGTCACCTCTTACTCTTCCAGCAGACACAAGCCTAGCCTGTCCAACCTTGTTTTATAAGACAACCTGCCCACTCTTAGTTTAGTGTAAACTTTCACTGAACTGCTTCTAATGCATTTGCATCCTTCCTTAAATAAGGATGCCAATACTGTACACAGTACTCTAGATGTGGTCTCACCTGTGTCCTGTACAACTGAAGCATAACCTCCCTACTTTTATATTCAATTCCCCTTGCATTAGCTTTCCAAATTACTTGCTGTACCTGCATATTATCCCTTTGTGAATCACGCACTAGGACACCCAGATCCCTCTGCATCTCAGAGTTCTGCAATCTCTCACCATTTAGATTAAATGCTGCTTTTTTATTCTTCCTGCCAAAATGATTAATTTCACATTTGCCCACGTTATACTCCATTTGCCAGATCTTTTCCCATTCGCTTAACCTACCTATATCGATTTGTAGCCTCCTCATGTCCTCTTCACAATTCCTCTCCTACCTATCTTTGCATCAGCAGCAAATCTAGCAACCATGCCATATGTCCCATCATCCATGCCATTGATATAAATGGTAAAAGGTTGAGGCCCCAGCACTGATCTTTGTGGCACACTACTTGTTACATCCTGCCAACCAGAAAAAGACCCATTTGAGGCTTCCCTCTGTTTCCTGTTAGCTCGTTAATCTTCTACCCATACTCTACCCCCTACACCATGACCTTTTATTTTCTGCAGTAACCTTTGATGTGGCACCATATCAGATGCCTTCTGAAAATTTTTCTTTCACAAAACCATGTTGGCTCTGCCTGATTGCCTTGAATTTTTCTAAGTGTCCTACCATAATATCTTTAATAATAGCTTGCAACATTTTCCCTATGACAGATTTTAAGCTAACTGGCTGTAGTTTCCTGCTTTCTGTCTCTCTCCCTTTTTGAATAAAAGATTTACCTTTGCTATTTTCCAATATAATGGCACTTTCCCCAAATCCAGGCAATTTTGGAAAATTAAAACCAAAGCATCAACTATTTCACTAGCCACTTTTAAGACCCAAGGATAAAGTCCATCAGGACCAGGGGATTTGTCAGCCCGCAGCTCCATCAATTTGCTAAGTACCACTTACTCACCTTGTGATTGTAATCTTCCTGGGTTCCTCCCTCCCTTCCATTTTCTGATTTACAGCTATTTCTGGGGTGTTACTTGTATCCTCTATAGTGAAGACTGATGCAAAATACCTGTTCAATTGATCTGCCATCTCTTTGTTTTCCATTATTATTTCTCCAGACTTTCTTTCTATAGCTCACTTTATTAACTCTTTTCTTATTTATGTATCTATCGAAACTCTTACTATCTGTCTTTATATTTCTAAATAGCTTTCTCTCATACTCTAATTTTTCCCTCTGTGCTCTACATTCTGTCCAATCTTCTGACCTGCCACCCGCCTTTGCACAATTATATGCTTTTTCTTTAAGTTTGTTGCTTTCTTTAACTTTTTAGTTAACCATGGATGATGGGTCCTCCCCTTGGAATTTTTCTTTCTTGTTGGAATGTAACTATTCTGTGTATTCTGAAATATCTCTTTAAATGTCTGTCACTGCATCACTATTGACCTATTCCTTAATCTCATTTGCCAGTTCATTTTAGCTAGCTCTGCTTTCATTCCCAGATAATTCCCCTTATTTAAGTTTAAAATACTAAGTCTTGGACCCACTCTCCTCTCCCTCAAACTGAATGTAAAATTCAATCAAACTATGATCGCTGCTACCCAGGGGTACCTTCACTATGAGATTATTAATTAATCCCACTTTGTTGCACAATACCAAGCCTAGTATAGCTTGCTCTCTGGTTGACTCCAAATTGTGCTGTTCTAAAAAAACTATCCTGAAAACAATCTATGACCTTGGGTCTGTCCGCAAGCATGACTCAGACCTCCCTGTTGCTTGCCATTTCACGACACTACCCTGCTCTCATGCCCACATGTCTGTCTTTGGCCTGCTGCAATATTCCAGCGAAGCTCAATGCAAACTGGAGGAACAGCACCTCATCTTCCGACTAGGCACTTTACAGCCTTCCGGACTTAACATTGAGTTCAACAACTTCAGATCATGAACCCTCTCCTCCATCCCCATCCCCTTTCCGATCCCCCCTTTTCCAATAATCTATAATTTATTTAATTTATTTTTCTTTTCCCACCTATTCCATTATTTTTAAATTTATTTCCATCCATTGTTTTATCTCCACCTTTTAGCCTACTTCGATCCCTTCCCCCCACCCCACCAGGGCTATCTGTCACTTGCTCGTCCTGCTTTCTACCCTTAATGTCACCTTTAGCACATTCCTTAGCTAATATCTCCACCATCAACACCCCTTTGTCCTTTTGTCTATGACATCTTTGGCAATCTCTTCTTTCCCTCCACCTATCACTGGCCCTCCATCCAGCTCTACATGTCCCACCCCCCTCAACCAGTTTATATTTAATCTAATTTCTATATTTCCTTGGTTCTGATGAAGAGTCGTCCAGACTCAAAATGTTAACTGTATTCCTCTCCGCAGATGCTGTCAGACCTGCTGAGTTTTTTCAGCTATTTTTGTCTTTTTTTATGACCTCCTCATCTAGGTTACCTTTGCCCATCTGATTTTTCCAGTCTATATGTAGATTAAAATGCCCCATGATTATCACCTATCTTTCTGACAAGCTCCCATTATCTTTTCCTTTATCCTCTGTCCTACCATGTAGTTACAATTAAGGGGCCTGTACACCACTCCTACAAGTGACTTCTTGCCCTTAGCACTTCTCATATCAACCCACACAACTTCTACACCCTGGTTTCCTGAACTTGGGTTATCCCTCTCTAATGTGCTAATACCATCGTTAATTAACACAGCCATCCCTCTACCTTTTCCTAGCATCCTGTCCTTCCTAAGAGTCACATAACCTTCAATATTCAGGTCCCAATCTATGTCATTCTGCAGCCATGTCTTTGTAATGGCTATCAGATCTTACTTATTTATATCTGTTTGCATGATCAGTTCATCTGTTTTGTTTTGAATAATACGTGCATTCAGATACAGAGCCTTTAGTTTTGTCCTTTTATTATTTTTGTAGCATCTAGACTTGACTGCTGTTTTAATCTTAGATTTGTATTCTCTAACCTTTCCTGTCATGTTCTGTTTATCATTTCCTGTATTAATACCTTTCTGTGTTGCTTTGTCCCTACTCTTTGGTTTACCACATCTTCCCAAATTTGATCCCTTGCCTCCACTAAATTAGTTTAAAACCCTCTCTATTTCCCTAGTTATGCAGCTCGCTCAAACCAATCCCAGCGTGATTCAGGTGTATAGACCATCCCAAAGGTGCAGATCCCACTTTCCCCACTACTGGTGCCAGTGTCTAATGAACCGGAATCCACTTCTCTCACACCAGTCTTTGAGCCACACATTCATTTCTCTAATCTTACTTGCCTCATGCCAATTTGCGTGTGACTCAGTTAATAACCCAGATGCTATTACCTTTGAAGTTCTGCTTTTCAATTTGGTGTCTAGCTCCTCATACTCTCTATGCAGAACCTCTTTCCTAGTTCTTCCTATGTTGGTACCTATGTGGACCACAACAACTGGATCCTCCCCCTCCCACTTCTCCAGCCTTGAGCAGATTCCCCAACCCTGGCACCAGGCAGGCAATACATCCTTCTGGACTCCCGTTCTTTGCTGTAGAGAACGGTGTCAATCCCCCTCACTATACTATCCTCCACTATCTCTACATTCCTTTTTGCTCTCCCCACTTGAATGGCTTCCTGTGCCACGGTACCATGGTCAGTTTGCTCATCCACCCTGCAGCCTCCACTCTCATCCAAACAAGCTGAGAGAACCTTAAACCTATTGGACAATTGCAAAGACTGAGATTCCTCCCCTTTAGGTCCCCTGACCTGCCTCACTGGAATTCACACCTTCCTGTCCCTGACCACTGACCAAATCATAAGATCCTATCTTATGTGGTGTGACTGCCTCCTGGTATAAAACATCCAGGTACCTTTTCCTTTCACTGAGGTGTCGCAGTGTCTGCAGCTCAGCCTCCAGCTCAATGACTCTGAGCAGAAGCTCCTCAAGCTGCAAACGCTTACTGCAGAAATGTTTGCTCTGGATCACAGTCTGTTATCCAGGAGCTCCCATATGCTGCAGGCTTGACACATCATCTGTCCTGCCATCCTTAATGTGTTTTAATTAATTACTTAATTACGTTATTCACTTATTTTTATTTTACCTATTTTGTTAACCTTACCACCAATTTGTATTCTATTTAAACCTCAGGAATAGGAGGCACCTTAACCACCTACCATAACTTTAAAAATGATTTATTACAATAAGTAGAATAGAATAGTCTATGAAAAACAGGCTATTTCAAATGTTGCAAACAGTAAGGATCCCAAGCCTTTTATCTTTGCTTGCTATTTAGCTAATTTACTGAAACCTCTTTCATCTTGTTGCTTTCCTTTCGTATCTGCCTACTCATGAGAAAAGTTGTTAAATGGTCTGTTCACCAATTTTATTACATTCTCAAACAACTCCAATAAATCACTTGGGATTAACTTGCCTATGGTAAATTAATTTTGGTTTGGAATTAATGTCATTTCTTATTAAATAAGCCACCAGTGTTATTCCTACCATAAATGTCAAGCTAACAGGTTCATATTTCAAATGTTTTTATTAAAAAATGATAATTTTAGTTATTTTCCAGACATCTGCTTCTTGCCCAATATTTAATATTTATATTGCTGGTTCCAGACATAATAATTGGTGCCCTGGGCTTCTGGCTTGTGCAATTTTATAATATTATAAAAATCAGTTACAGAATACCATAGAATTACCATTACAATTCATATAGGTTTCTGCCCAAGAGCCATAAAATGTGACAAGTCTTAAAAACAAATAGGCCAGAATTTGCCAGTTTCTGAAAATAAGCACAAGGATTGCAATGTGCGATTAACCTGTGCCTGTTGCTTCAGATGCAGGCAGTTCTCCATCTTTGTGCTGCCTACTAATTTGGATGATTGTGTGTAGATAGTGCTAAATGCACAGTTGAGTGGCTGCATACCTCAGCTTCAAGTCAAAGTTTTTGTGAGGCTTGCACCACTTAGTTATCCTGCACCCCTTAAAGGGGATGTGCATTTGAGCTGGAGTAGATGCTGAAACTGTTGGTGAAAGAGTATCTGAACAGAGAGAAGAGTAAATTATGGTGCAGCAGGAGAACTACAAGGTTTTTGCACACTTTTGCATGGGCTTTGCATCCGACTCATGAACTATGTGGTTGAAGGTTAGCACTGTTCACCAAGTAACCACACTCTGGTTTGTTATGGTGGTTCAAATGTAAATTGCAAAGTGGACTGCTGCCTGATGCTACGTGATTCTCTATGTATAATCACGCAGCAACTGGACATTGAGGCTGTGGAATCCCTTTTGGTCGTGCTTCACTTAAAGGGTAGTGGGGATCCGGAACTCATTACCTGAAAGCATGGTGGAGGCAGAAACCCTCATTGCATTTAAAAAATATTTAGATATGTACTTGAGGCGCTGTAACCTAAAGGGATGCCGACCAAGAGCTGGAAAGTGGGATAAAACTGGATAGTTGTTGTTCTTCAGCCAGCATTAACACAATGGCCTTCTGTCCTGAAAATTTTCTATGACTCTATGGCCACATGTTTCTAACAGAATTGCAAGATAAGTAAGCCTCTTTATTAGTCTGAAGAAAACAAAGTTCGCATGGGGGGGCGGTGGGGGGCAGAGAGTGACAGACAAGTTCAGAGTCAAGGTGCCAGGGTGATGAGGGGGTGGGGGCAATCATGGGAAGGCTAACAGGTTTGCTTGATGGATAAGAGGAAAGCACTCCTGCTTCTCCTGGGCCACAAGTAGTCCTGGAAATCTGACCAGCCAGAGTTAAGCCTGAAACACAGATTAAATCTTAGGCACACATCTTCATTAAAATATTCAAATGAGGAACTTGTCTCCTAGGAGCAAGTTTGTCATCTGCCCTAACCCTCCCCCATCCAGCCTCCTTTAAAACTGGAAATGGGAGGGTTCAAGGCAGGCTGATTGCAGGTTTGAGATATTTTATATTTTTATTTCCTACCTGACCCTAGTTTTGGAGGCTTAATATAGAGTAAAGGGTTAGCATCAGAAGCATACATGATGCTGATGTAATAATGAATCAGACCACATGACTGAGAGGTAAGAGGTCTGGAAGAAGAAACTCCAACCTTGTGTAGAGGTCCAAATGTGTAAATACTTGCTGCAAGTAAAAAGTAATGTTTTTCACAAACTACAGGCTCGAGCAGCATAGCTTGGAAATATAGCTAATCCCCAAAACCCTCGTCTAGACCCCAAACACGCAACAAAACAGTTAAAATTGCCTTCATGTCTCAGACATGCAGCAATTTATGAAGTCTTGATAGTAATTCATGCCATAGAATCTTGCAGCCATTTATCCAGATTGCCTGTGTCGGCCCTTTGAAGGATCTATCCATAATGTTCTGTTCTGTGACCCAGAGACCCAAGTTAAATGGCTGATTAAGTCATAGATAGCATAACAGACAGTAAAGTACATCCACTGTTACCATGGAAACATCTGCGAGGGTAAAGCAAATGTGCTTTGTGGCTGCTTTCTGGGCTTAACCATAAAGTTTCATGAGTGGAGATTATTTGGTATTCCAGACAGCTTTTCACACGATCAATAAGAATGAAAAAGGCTATTTAGCCTAGGTGGTTTATCCATCAAGAATGAATCTTCCGTTAATCCCTCCCCCCACCATTCCATGCAAATCTTCCCAACATCTGTTTCTTAAATGACCCCAGTGATTCTACATCCACCACCTTATCCAGAAATCTACCTCATGCTGACAACTGTGTAAGGAACTTGCCTTTTAATCAGTTATGCCTCTTCAACTTCATTCTTCTCCATTTCCTTTGTCCGGACAAACTATTGGACTTTCACTCACTCTAGCTTCACCTCATAGTAGACTTATGTTCTTGCAATGTACCTCTGAATATTAGGTCAATAAACAAATCTCAGAAATGTCTCTAAATAGACATACACAGTCACACACAGTTATAGTGCAGTAAGGAGTAGTAACAAGGAGTTTGGATGCTAAAATGAAAACAAAATACTGTGGATGCCAGAAATCTTAAAAATAAACAAAATACTGGAAAAACTCAGCAGTCCTGGCAGCATCTGTGGAGAGAAAAACAGAGTTAACATTTCAAATTCAATATGACTTCTTCAGAGCTGCCAGTTCCAAAGAAGAGTCATATTGGACTCAAAATGTTAACTCTGTTTCTCTCTCCACAGATGCTGCCAGACCTGCTGAGTTTTTCCAGCATTTTCTGTTTTTATAAGCAGACTGGACTCAGCACTTAGCTTTTGGCTGTAAATTCAGACCTGCCTACCTCTCAACTGATTGATTGGCATCCCTCCATCTATATCAGATGATGGGAATGCAACCTCAGAACTTTGATGTCACTTTTGAGGCCGAGCAAGCTGATGCTGGAAAGACTAAGTCTGCCACAAGTGCCACACATGAAGTTGTCCCTTACCAGTAGTGCAGGATGATCTCTACTGATGCTTTGATTGCATGGCTGGCATCTGCTTTGGAGCTTCTGAAACCACATGTCACGGTGACAAATTCCTGTCCACAGCTGGAATGTCAGTGATCATTAGCTAGTGTTTCCCACTTGTTGTCATTGATGTTGAGGGCTTACATGTGGTCTTTTGATAGCATCCTTGAATCGGAGCTTTGGACCCTGCTGGTCTCTTGATATGGGCTACCTCCCTGTATAACATATTCTTGGGGATGTGTCCATCTTCCATGATGCCCAAGCCAGCAAAGCCTTCTTTGCTTGATTAGTACTGTAGTATGAGGGAAGGCATTGAAAGGGTTAACATCAGACTAGGTACAGTACCGCCCAAACTGTGATGTAAAGCACACATGACCTGAGTCTAGAGGGCAATCTTGTACTGGACAAAGATGTATGTAGAGGCAAGCATGGAGACAGCGCCTAGCTTAGGCCTTATACCGTATATATATATATATATATAATAGTTACAAGTAGTTAATAAACACTTACTAATAACCTATACAAGACTCAGAACCTCTTCATGAGAACTACACACAACATCTTACAACATGGTGGCAGCGATCAGAACAAGCCAGAACCTCTCAGAAGCTGGAGATGAAATTTAAAACCTGGAAGATTGAAAACAGCAACATTCTGACCTAATGAAAAGCATCAGAAATGAAGATGCAGAGGGAGATCGCCTGAGACAAGCTCCGAAGCAGGACTGGAAGCAGAAGACAGAAATAAAGCTCTACGCTGCAGCAGAAGACTCCATTGAGTTCAGTGGAAGTCCAGCTTCAATATCGAAAGATTGCAGAATCAGAAGAGCGAGCAGGAGTGAGCTAAAAAAATTGAGTCCTTGGCCAGAATGAGTTTTTTTTTTAAAAAAGCTTTTAAATCAACTACAGTCAGAATTGCCATTTTAAAACACACCGTGAACATCCTGAGTTGGCACCTGACCACATGGTGGTGAAGCTTGCTCGGAACAATAAACAAAGAACAATGAAAGAACACAGCAAAAGTCATGAATTGACGGTTTCTTGACCTGCAAACACTTGGATATTGTGGGGAATGCTCAAAAATTGTTGATCCAGGGAGTCACTGCTAAAAATTAAAAACCCAGAAATTGTGAATGCCATTACTATGGGAGCCAGCAAAACTAACAATCATGTGAAACCTCATTGAAAAGAGGTGTACTGCAACACAATCTTGGATTTCCTAACAGCATTTAAAACTCTACACAATTTCAATTTTAAATGACCATAGATCAAAAATCTACCTTACCAGACCAGATTGGACTCATCTAAGGCCCAGACCCACTCACAAAATTGGGGACGTTGGAGAAAGAGATTTCTTAGTTACATGATTGCTTCAGGCCTAGACAAAAAGACAGAACCTGAGCAGATTAACACACTGCTTTAATAAAAGTGAAATACTGTAGATGCTGGAATTCTGAAATAAAAACAGAAAATGCTGGAAAACTCAGCAGGTCTGGCAGCATCTGTGGAGAGAGAAAGAATTAACGTTTTGAGTCTATATGACTCTTATTCAGAGCTGAAGACAGAGCTAATGACTCTGAAGAGTCATACAGACTCAAAATCTTAACTCTCTTTCTCTCTCCACAACCTGAATTTTTCCAGCACTTTCTGTTTTTATAATACATTGCTTTATTCAGTAGGTCTAATAGCTGATGATATTTTAGCTAGACAAGGAATCAATAACCCCCAGTAAAATTTGGCAAAGTTTTAAAATCATTTGACGCACATTTTAGCCTGAGCGGTAACAAGATCCTTGAAAGCACAAAATTTAGCAAATGTGTCCAAGAGCCAGGAGAATCAGGGACAGAGTTGCTGTCGGAGTGGCGGACAGTGCACTCAGGCATGCTTCATGCTAAGGAAGATTTAACCCTTGAAAAGATTATTCAGATTGTCAGGCAATTCACAATCCGTTTACAGCACAGATCCATCTTAAGGGGCAAAGGCAAACCATGTTACAGCGCAATCGTCCAGCTCACAAAACAGCAGCAGAGCAGGGACACTCCAGGCCAAGGGAAGCAATACCCTAACCAATCACTAGAGGGTGCACAAACATGCCAGCACAGTGGAGCCAAGCAACTGCACAGGCATGATGAATGTCCGACAGTCTCAGCACAGTGTTTTAATTGCAACCACACAGGAGACTTCGAAAAGCGATGCAAAGCTAACACAACCAGACACACAGATGATCCCAAGGTGACTCATGAGATCAAGGTACCACACCAAGAGGAAACACAACCATGCTTCTAAGGTTAAGTTAAAGATCAGGCATTTTCGTTCTGGAATGATAACATCTCAGTTGATGGTCATCTCACAAACTTTAAATTGGACACTGGAGCCAGCATTATGGCCCTCTCAGGCAAGGAGACCTCTGTGAGACCTCTGGCTATGAACAACTGGCACACTACTCTATGGGCCCAGAGGAATCTGATTTATAGGCATGATTCTGGAACCATTAAGATATGGCAACAAACAAATTTTTAAAGTCATGTACGTCATCCATAACCAGTCTTTTTCTCTTCTGAGCAGAGATGCCAGAGTTGCCCTGAACCTTCTTAAAGCAGCAGAAGATGTCAAAACAGCCTCTGTCGCCAATTACGTCAAACTGCAAGTTCCTGAGAACCCCAACGGAAAAAATACTCAACAAGGACATCAGCTCTGAATAGGCTTCACTCTTCGCAGAGCTGGTTTGGTCATTTTCTTTGCAGGTCCTAGAGGCTCCTCATTGGTCAGACCAGCCAACCACTCAGATGATGATCCCAATGCCTCAAGTGGAAGACATCCAAGAGATGAACCAGCACCAAGAAGAGCCTCAACCCCTGGCTCCAACATCTGTTGGCAAGATACCTTAAGACACTACGACTTAGACACTGTAGCCTTCGGCCAGTACAACCATTAGCCAGAAGATGCTGGAACAGAGAAGCTACCATCATCCAACCGCAGCACACCTCAGTAAGGCAGGGAAGCAAACCAATGAAAACATCGTTGCACAGAAAGCTGAACTGTAAGGTGAGCCTGTTGATAAGTCATACCATACAATAGGAAGAGACATCTTCCATCCCAACATGCATCACAGCAAACCGCACATAGGAAGGAAAACAGAACGAGCACTATAGAGGAATCCCCATGAGGAATAGGATAAACCAATGACCATCGATAATACAAGATGGGGAATTGAGAAAGAGCAGTTGAACTCCAAAGAACAAAAGAAGAGAATTAAGATCAACCGACCAAATGCCAGAATGACCACATTCAAACCTCATATTCAATAACGTTTACCTAGTACAATGGAGTCTACCACTCCTCCGACTGTTGTAAAGACAAGAACTGGAAGAATTATAAAGCCTCCAGACCGCTTGAACCTGTAAACACAGACTTGGGGGAGAAGGGGCAGTAGAAGGGATGTGAATATGGTGGGTAAACAGGAATGCATTGTAAATACTAAAATAAAAGCAAAATACTGTGGATGCTGGAAATTTGTAATGAAAACCAGAAATGCTGGAAAAACTCAGCATTTGGAGAGAGAAACAGAATTAATGTTTTGAGTCCGTATGGCTCTTTTTCAGAGCATTGTAAATACTTTGGACAAAGACTTGGGAGGGGGTATAGCATCAGAGTCTGGCGTAGAAAGAGTTAAACTCAGACTAGTATAGTACCGTCCCCTACTGTGATGTAAAGGAACACATGATCCAAGTACAGAGGGCAGTCTTGTGAGTAGAGGCAAGCATGAGATGGCTTTATACTGTATATATTGTTATGACTGCAGCCAATGTTATTCACTGAGCAAGCCAAATCCCAGAGGGAAACTTGTCTTACTGATCATAACTTTTTTTAATTTTGAGAACAAGCAGAAAACTACTGATCCCAGAAGCATAGAATCCCAGTAATGCATTTAGGATTCTAAAATTAAAAGATTTATTAACAAGAAGAAAAAAACTTAAACACACAAGATTAGAATTACACAGCTGAATATCTTACAAAACATTCCCCTCAAAAAATCCACTTGGTCAGAACATACAAGTAACTTACTTGGCAACAGTTCTTCATAGATCTTTAACCATAAAAATCCAGTAATATTACCCAAGGCTAAAACCATTGCTATTTTAATAAAGTATACCACACAACTTCTCACTCTCTTCCACTCTGCTGTAGAAATCCAAAGGAAGTGCAGAAACAGACTCCTTTCTGAAAACAAATACTTCTCTGGCTTGAAATAGGATGACTGCTTCAAATTTGCAACTTTTCTCAGCATAGAGCTAGTCTCAGGACATCTCCCCCACACAGCCACCTCATCTCAACTAAACATTTCCCTTAATTATCTTTTTTCCCTTTGATCCTAGACTCCATTATCATAAGCATCTCTTTGAACTCAACGTTTCTTAAATATAAAAATCTTTCATGCCTTCCTATTCCCTCCACTTTCGATTCAAATAAAATTTAATAACCTTCCCTTGTTTACTTTTAGAACCCTTGTAAGTTGTAAAAGTCCCTTCTCATCTCTACTACCTTTGAAACTTAACAGCTGAAAACCTCTCACCTAATGCGAAATTTAAAACTCAACCTATTTACTCATAAATCCACTCCACCAGAGCCTCTCATTACAAATGCACGCATCTAGTACCTTTACCTTTCAGTTCCCACAGACAAGCTGTCTTTGCTAACCTTCCCTGAGTTTAATTACCCACAGACACCACACACAAACACAGCCTTCTATACAGAATACCACCATATTCTCAAAAATCTTTAAAGAATATCGTCCATCTTCACAATATGTTTATAGTTACAAATAGTTAATAAATACTTACTGTTAAACTATACAAGACTCAGAGCCTCTTCATGAGACCTACCAAACTATACACAACATCTTACAAGTACTAGCATGCTTAATGTTTGCCCTAGAAAGAACTGCTTCATTGGTGACTTTGGGAAAAATTCTCCCCCCATTGGGGGAGGTGGGGGGGTAGGGTGGGGTGGGGGGTAGTGCGAGAGCGAGCGTGGGCGGGCGGCCCTCCGATTGGCACCCCCAATCGGGGGCGCACTGTCATTTTTGTGGGTGGGCCAATTAAGCGCTGTGTGCTCCCTGTGCGGGCGGGGGAAGGAATGGCAAATGTGGAAGTGCGCCTCTGACCTCCCTGAGACTAAGTTCCCAAAGTGAAAAAGTTATTTTTTCGAAAGTTTCATTTACCATCCAAGTTCCCTCATGTGACATTGTCACATGAGTTGGGACATGGACATAACTTTAAGTAAAAGTTAATCTTAATTTTTTAATTCAGTCATGAAACCTCATCCCGCCCGTGGATGAGGTTTCATGCTTTTTCAGGTGGCCGCCAGTGCTCCCGACCTACCTGCCAACATTAAGGTTGGACGGGCAGGTCCACTAATTGCTTTAATTGATTTTTGAATGGCCTGAATAGGCCGTTGACAGGTTGGTGGGCGCACAGCTGACTCGGCAGCGCCCCTGCTGACCTGAAAATACAAATGACATGGGATGACGTGGGGAGTTCCGCCTAACGTCATTCCACGTCATTTTATGTGTCGGCGAGTGGGCCTTGCCCCCGCTCGCTGACGAGAAAATTCTTGTCTCTGTCTTTCCATGCGATGCTGTGGATGCATTGTAGATGTCAGATATGGAAATTATTGAGACTTTTTTCTTGGTACATGTAAGTTGCCCAGGCTTTACTGTCAGACAGCAATATGCTGAAGATATAGGCCTTGTAGATAAGCTTTTTGGTCCTGTGGGTCAATTTGTTGTTTCTCCATGCCTGTTTTGTTAATCAACCAAAGTTGATGACTGCCTTTCCAATACATGTATTGAGCTCTTCATCAAGAGACAGGTTGTCTGTCACTGTTAGATCCAATGTAGCAGAATTTGCTGACTGCTTCCAGTGGTATGTTGTTGAGTCTGATCACAGGCCGGAGATACTCATAACTATACCTCCCAAGTGAAGTGATGACCAATTCCCATGATATGCATTATGGAACATGTTTGTATTATTTCCATAATATATCCTCATAAATCATTGTTACTTTCAGTGCTGATTGATGCTGAAAGATTAACTTTCCACAACTGGAAAAAGATCAGACATTTTCAGCAGGAAAAGGAGACTCATCTGCTACATTACATTGATATATTAAATCATATGAGAGTTTAGCCGCAAAAGAGTTTGAATAGTTTCAACAAATATGAGCAGCGTGCTCATAAGGAGTATTTTTTTGAGATTGCTATATTCTGGGCCAAAGTAGCTTGATTTTTAAAGATTTAGATATGCCAATATTTGCTAACATGAAAGAGGCACCCATGGGAAAATATATTAGTGGCAATTTTGGGCACTGACACAAAGCATTAGTTCAGAATAAGGTAAGACTTGGAGGAGCAACGAAATATGATGGCTTGTGTGCATGAACAAAACTCGATTACTATTTATTCAAAGGAAACTAAATATTTGACATGATTTTCAACAAAATTACACTGGAATTCTGAAATGTATATGTTGGAAATTAGCTTCCTTTTTTGGCTGAGTAGCTCCAACTCAAACTGGATACTGGCCATAACAGGAATGTCAGTTTGACCGATGAAATCACCTTCTTATCTATTTTTTTAGTACAAGATTTTTTGAAATTTGAACCAATTTTTTTGCCAAGACTTGATAGAAGCTTCAGAAGACTAGGCAGTATTAGAAATTTTTTTAACTTGAGAAAACAAGGTCCAGGCATAGTGCAGGACATCACCAAGTTCTGAAAAAAAGTAAAGGAGTAGAGGCAAAGTAAAAGGGAGCAGGAATTGGTTGACACCAAGGGCCAGAATTTTCTAGCCCCCTGCAGCAGGTTCCCCCACAGCGAGGCCAGTGAGCCATTGAAATCTCCATTCACATCGGTGGGACTGGAATCATCCCACATTTGCACAAAGTAGGGTAGCGGACAGGAAAAGGGATATTTTAGCCGCTGGCCGCAAAGGCAGGTTTTCATGCTGTATCATTCCATCCCGGCAAGTCCCGCCTCATTAATAATGCATTCCCGGGAAGCAAGCTGGATCGCCTGCCCTGCCATCCCACCTCAGGTCTTCAGTAACCGAGGCACCATACTTAAAGGATGCACCTGCACAGAGGTAGCATTCTCTAAGAGATTGGAAGCTGCTGCAAAGTCATGGCTGCGAAAGAGAGGAAACATGCTGCCCCCAAATTTAGCAACGCCTCCCTCAGATGCCTACTGGACCCAGTGGAGGCCCACCTTGAAGTCCTCTACCGCCCCGCTCTGGTCGAAGTCCAAGGTGACAAATCCAGCATGGGAGGCAGTGGTCAGCGCCAATGCCCTGCAATAGAGGACATTCACCCAGTGCTGAAAGAGAATGAATATGCCAATACTCTGTAAGTCACTCTCAGCTCAATACTCTGAAACCCATCACACATCCACATGGATCTCATTCACTGTCAATTCAAAGGACTTCACCATTCACTCTCTCACATACACCTTCATCTGTCCTGCGGATCATGTCCTCACCCCATCCATGGCACCACTCACGGCCCACACATGTCAGACATCCTTCTCATCTGGACAGGCAAGCGTCCTGCTTACACTCCACCTGTCTTCATGCAGGACAAGCTGGTACACAACAAAAGGGAGAGGTTGCAGACTGGTGGAGAAATGCCTGAAATCAAAGTCCTCACAGACTTTGAAAATAGAGGCATCCAGCTGGCCAGCAATGATCTGGACTGCCCCTGTGCTGAAGGTGAGGTCAGTGGTGCTCAACGAAGTGATGATCCAGCAGTGCAACATCCATCAGGCAATCATGCTGTGAGTGAGTTCCCCTGTTCTGCAGTCCCCTGCCATGCACTAATTACCTCCCCTTGTTTTCACAGCACACCTGGGAAGCAGCCAAGGGGGTCCATGAGCCAGGTCCTCGACCCAAGCCCCAAAGACACCTCGAAAGAAGAATCTGATGACGTCCTAATTGAAGACCCATCAAAGCACTCACCCACACCCTCCACCAGTGCAGAAACTCACACCTCTGTGGGACCTAGTTCTAGAGTAGCCTCGGGGTCACAATCTGATGAGCACATTGCATTGTCTGATCCACAGCAGGCGGCAGCATGGACTTCCCAGGTTCCCGGCACTCAGAGACTGCTGGAGGCCAGAAATCTGCTGAGTCCAAGTCCGATGAGGAGCCTCTGGCCTCGGTCATACCTCAGTTATTGCAGCTGCAAAGGCAAGCTCAGGAACATCAGAAAGGGATGTCTGCTGCTCTCCTCAGATTGCAAGATATGATGGAGGAGCCCGTCCACATTTAGTCTGAAGTAATAGCGCCAGTGTGCCAATGCATCAAAGTCAACACTGGTAGGATAGCGGCCACCATGGAGACCTTGGTCCAGGACATCGATTTTGCACTGCTGCGCGAGCTGAACTCCACCGCTGACGCCATAGTTGGCCTGCAACAGTTTCAACGCGAGAGGGGTATGGGTCAACTCGATCTCACCTGAGCTTCTCCTTCTCCTCAACGTGTCAGCCAGGGGCCCACGGGCACTCATTGGGAGGAGGATCGGCAGGTGCACACCGCAGGGCCATCCACCCAGGTGACGCCGGGAGTGTCCAGCCCAACCGAATCCCTTCTTCCTGTGACCCCAGCAGCTCCAGCTCCACAGGCTGATGAGAGTGCCACCGACACACAGCAGAAACCCGAAAGCAGGCCAGGGCCCTCCAGGTCTCGGCCCTCCAGAGGATGCCCGTCAAGGTTATCACAGACAGACAGAGCGTAGCTGTCAGCAGGCTGCCTCAACCTCCGCTGTGGATGTCATGGGAGCACCAAGATGTAGCAGCAGAGTTAGGAAGATTAAGTGGATGTAATTCTTTTGAGTTCAAACAATTAAACTAAATTAACAAAATGAAGGACAAACCAAGCACAGCCCCTAATTCAGGTCAGCTGTAAAACCAAGGACAAAGTTTAAAGGAAACTTACAAACTTTAAACCAAAATGTGATTAAGGGGGTCAATAAAACACCCCAGTCCCCGCGGTGCCCACCGAGCAGGGAAGGCCTTGAGAGTGCCGGCAGACACCGCGTGCTCCCTCTCCAGGGACACCCGGCCGCGAACGTAGCCGCAGAAGAGGGACAATCGGGCGGGACTCCCCCGTCGATCGCCCGCTGCCTGGACCTGTTAATGGCCAACTTGGCCAGGCCCAAGAGCAGGTTCTCGAGGAGGTGGTCCTCCTTCCCGACCCTCTTCCGCACCGGGTGAATTAAGTGGATGTAACTCTTGTGAGTTAAAACAATCAAACCAAATTAACAAAATGAAGGACAAATCAAGCACAGCCCCTAATTCAGGTCAGCTGTAAAACTAAAGACAAAGTTTAAAGGAAACTTACAAATTTTAAACCAAAAATGTGATTAAAGGGGTCAATAAAGCACCCCAGACCCCGCGGTGCCCACCGAGCAGGGAAGGCCTCAAGTGTGCCGGCAGACACCGCGTGCTCCCTCTCCAGGGACACCCGGCCGCGAACGTAGCCGCAGAAGAGGGACAAACAATCGGGCGGGACTCCCTTGTCGATCGCCCGCTGCCTGGACCTGTTAATGGCCAACTTGGCCAGGCCCAGGAGCAGGTTCTCGAGGAGGTCCTCCTCCTTCCCGACCCCCTTCCGCACCGGGTGAATTAAGTGGATGTAACTCTTTTGAGTTAAAACCAATAAAACCAAATTAACAAAATTGGGATAAATCAGGCACAGCCCCTAATTAGGGTCAGCTGTAAAACCAAGAACACAATTTAAAGGAAACTTACAAACTTTAAATCAAAATGTGATTAAAGGGGTCAACAAAACACCCCAGTCCTCGCGGTGCCCACCGGGCACGGAAGGCCTCGAGAGTGCCAGCAGACACCGCGTGCTCCCTCTCCAGGGACATCCGGCCGCGAACGTAGCCGCGGAAGAGAGATAAACAATCGGGTGGGGCTTCCCCGTCGATCGCCCGCTGCCTGGACCTGTTAATGGCCAACTTGGCCAGGCCCAGGAGCAGGTTCACAAGGAGGTCCTCCTCCTTCCCGACCCCCTTCCCCACTGGGTGAATTAAGTGGATGTAGTTGCACAACTTGGACTTGGGTGTTCATCACTTGTGCTTAATGTTCATTATTGTCAATAAACTCCCAACTTTCCTTGCCTATGGCTCCTTGTTATGATGAGCAGTGTTCGTGTCACTCAGATGTGAAACCTTGGTTCCTGCACAAGATAAAGGCAGGTGTCTCAGTCCAGGGCCTCTTCCCTGTGCAGTGTGTAACCTTCAGACCAAAGTGATGGCCCAGCTTCACACTAACTGGACATATTAGTGATGCCTGCACCTCGATGGTCCTTGTCATTGCTGCCAGAATGTTGTGGACGGGCATTACAGAGTTCTGGCATTCTCTCTGTGTGCTCTCAGCACCTTTAAGGTGGGGCTGGCCTCCCATCTCTTCAGCATCTGTGACTGGTGACGCTGTGCCCCTGAAGGGATCAGGTGCTGAAGGCTGACTAAGGATCAGGTGCATTTAAAGTTTCACGGCTGTGTCTCCATTATATGACCCTGATCACAGAGCGCATGTGAGCTGCCCTCAGCCAGACGGGAGTCAGACATTCACAGAGGCTGTGTGAAGATCTCTGGATTATCCTTACTGCATGTCGTCATCATCCTCCTGGAATTTAGTGACTTTTAGTGCCTTGGCTGCATCTCCATGACTGAGCCTGAGCACTGAGGGTGTGTGCGCTGCCATCAACCACACAGGAGCCAAATGTTCACGGATGCCAGGTGAGGATGTCAGGACTGCCCTCCCTGCATCTCGTCGTCATTGCCCATGAACCTTGCAGCTATGAGGGCCTCCCGAGCGCTCCTGCCTCATCTGGCCAGTGTGATGACCTCTTCACTAGCACCTTCACCTTCGAGGACCTCATCATTGTCATCCCCTTTGACATCTTTCTCATCGGAGGATACGTGTAGCTCTCCCGTCTCATCCTCAGCCAGTTCCTCCCCCCCGCTGCAGCGCCAGGTTGTGGAGAACGCAGCAAGTGACGATGGGGCACAACGCCCTCTGGGGACTGTATTGCAGTGCTCCACTGGACCTGTCGAGGCACCGGAACCTCATTTTCAAAATGCTTATCATTTGCTCTCAGTCCGGGTTGCTGCATGAGCCTCTTATACCGTCGCTCTGCTGTAGTCTGAGGCCATGACACGGGCGCCATCAGCCATGTCCGCTGTGGTAGCCCTTGTCCCTGAGGAGCCAACCCTACAGCATCTCTGGAACCTGGAAGATGTCAGGGATCTGAGACCTTCTAAGGATGTAGGAGTCATAGACGCTTCCTGGGAATCTTACGCAGACATGTAGATTGTGGTGGTCGCAGACCAGCTTGAACATCCAACGAGTGGAAGCTCTAGCAGTTGACATAGTTGACTGCTTGTCGCCACGGAGATCGAAACACCACATGAGTGCAGTTGATGGCACCCTGCACCTGTAGAAAACCTGAGATCTGCAGAAATCCCAGCATTCTTGCTTCCTGGCTTTTCTGATCCCAGGTGAAATGCATAAAGTTCTGTGCCTCCATGAAGGTGGCATCCATGATGGATACACGTGTGTGGAGTCTTGCAAGATCCCACACAACTCACCTGTACAGCCCTGGAAGGAGCTATTGGTGTATGTGACCGACCAATTCCCTACATCCCTACATGTGTGTTGTCGTCGTCCTCCCCTCCTTCCTCCCCTCCTTCCTCCCTCCTTCCTTCCTTCCTCCTTTCCTTCCTTCCTTCCTTCCTTCCTTCCTTCCTTCCTTCCTTCCTTCCTTCCTTCCTTCCTCCCTCCCTCCCTCCCTCCCTCCCCAGTTTGAAGAAGAGTTCTATTCGACTCAAAGCGTTAACTCTTTTCTCTCTCCACAGATGCTTCCAGTCCTCCTGATTTTTCCAGTACTTTATGGACAGAATCATCCCAGGTTTGCACTAAGTGCGGTAGCAGGCAGGGGTTTTTGCGTCACATTGTCCCAGTCCTGGCTCATTAACCATGCATCCTCGGGATATATGTCATTTTCGCTGGCAAGCAGCTTCTGATTCGTCCACCATGCCGTCACCTCGCCGCTTCTTCAGGTTGACTGCCATATTTAAAGTGCAGCCGCACACACACCTCTCAGCACTTTCAGCCAGTGCTTCACAGAAGACGTGGCCCTGAAAGGCAAGAAGACGGCAGCCACCCAATTCAGTGACACATCCCTGGGATGCCTTCTGGACACCGTTGGAGTCTGCTGCAATGTACTTTAACACCCCACCCAACCCGGCCGCAGGAGGCCCATCAGTCTCACCACTCCAGCCTGGGAGGCAGTGGCGACCAGTGCCAATGCTGCACAGAAGAGATTCGCCATCCAGTGCAGAAAGAGGATGAATGAGCTCATCCATGCCACCAGGGTAAGGCAACCATCTCATCACTCTAAACTCACACACTCAAGCTCATCACTGGCGTCTCACTTACTGCCAGCTCAAGGGGCACCATTGCTCATGCTCTCACACCTTCACATCTGACTCATCTGCTCTGGAGACTGCATCCTCAGCCCTCACCCTCTTGAAGCTACTTGCATAGATCAATATGTGTCCCCCGACACATGCACTTGAACTCCCTCCCTTTCCTAGTAATGCCCTAACCCTGCAGCCTCTTCCCTTGCCTAAGGCCACTTCTCCCCCTTTCCCAAGCAAGCCCTAGCCCTGCAGCCATTCAAAAGCCACCCCTGACTTACGGCTGGTCTCATAAGTAGAGACCTGCCCGTGAGCCCCCCCTAAAAGTGATGTGGTGCTGTCTGCGAAGCCTGGCACTGATGACTGCGAGTGCTGCCCAAAGCAAGGTAAGCAAACAAACCTCGAAGCTCTGAGTGAAGTGCAGTTTGCCAGGAGCACGTCGCATATGTTCAGTTGTGAAACAACATGCCTGGATGATCCAGACTTGGGGGATGATTCCAGCAAGCTGGGCTTATAATGATATGCAGATGTATTACAATGAAGGGAAATACGGCCCGCCAATAATGGGCAGAGCAGACGATTGCAAGCTGGTTTCATGATGTTGTGAAACCGACTTTTGGCCTTCCCGCCATATTGTCCACTCACACCCGCCATGGCTTTTGGCGCCAGCGGGCACAGAAAATTCCGCCCTATGATTTTGTGTTTGAATTTTATCCACCCTTGATTCAGAAATTAGATGAGGCTATCTATGCAAGATTAATAGCCCCTTGGAGGGGTGCTGACTTTGGTGTAGCACAGTATAGAATGCAGAGTGCTGATGCTTTCACAGGGAATACAGCTACTCATATCTGTAGATTGCAGAATGTTTTGAGGGTAAGAATTCATGAATCCAAATACTGGGTGAAGAAGAGAATATCTCTTGTTTAAATTTTAAGTCGCATTTTGACACACAAGAATTTTTTTTTGCCTTTGTTATTTTGTATTTAAGGTATAAAGGTTCAAATTAGTAAAAGACTAAATTGGGAGAGATGTGAGGAAGGCTCCCTATGGTTGCTGTGTTCTTGAACACAAGTCTGTCTTGTAAGAATAAGTTTTGCATGAGCACTTGTTTTCTTTGTCATGCTTCCATTTACATGCTTGAACATTGCATTACATAACTCACAAAAATTTCATTGTCATACTTGCACCTGATTGGCTGATATTTCATATTCACAAAAAAGCTACAAATCACAAATGAATAGGCATGAAACATAGCAAGCTACCTATAGGAGGCAACAATGAAAAGCTCCGAACAGTGGTTTCAGAAAGCTTCCAGTCAGCATTTGCCAACCAGCAGAAATGACTAATAGCAAGGAGCAGGAGTAAAAGGAAAGGCTATTATTGCAAATGCTTTTGAATAGCCTTTCATCTGCCATCTTGTTTTCTCCAGTAAACTGGGAATTTACTACTGGAAACAAGGCTGGAAATTTCCTCCAAGCTGTTGCCTCACTTGCCAGTGTCACTTTGCCAGGTGTGCAATGGAAACCTTGTTTTGTAATTTGAAGAAAAATACTGAATCGACACAAAAATGATGAAACTTCACTTTAAAACAGAGTTTACTCTATTTAAATTGCCCCCAGTTCATTTTTCATTGGATCATATTAAGAAGTGTGTGATTGAGTTGATAAGGTTTTCAGTTTTTATTATTTCTTCTGACAGAGTGAAACAGGTCGTTCAGTGTGTGCTTGTTGCTTGTAAACCTTCCCACCCCCAACCCCCATCCACTGAGTCAGCAAAGAATTACTGGACTTGGAGACTTCAACAGAACAATTTTTAGTTGCAGTAAAACTAGCTATTTTTAATATTTCACCAAAACAAGATGTGTGCATTCCAATCTACAAAGTTTCCTAATCAAAAAAATTACTAACTGCTGACAAGAATTTGCATTTAACAATTATATTTTGTGTCCTTAATGGGACCTTAGCACAATATGTGGTCTAAGACTTCTGCCCTTACAGTCAGCTTATATGCAACATACTGTGAGCATTCTACCTGTGATTCCCCCAAAGCTTTTAATGCTTTTTAGCAGATCTTCCATGACATTGCATGTCATGAGTTTGAAAGAGGGGAAAAATGTAATGGAAGGAATGTTGCAAGAGCTAAGTGCAACTTTTAATGGAATTTTGCATTAAACATCAAACTTCTAACAGATTATCGATAGAAATAGGGGCATAAAAGACTTGCTAGTTGCACATTGACAGATTTGCATAAAAATGATTGTTTTAGTTGCTGCATTTCATTTTAAAAGCAACGTGCTATTGTTATTAGACCAGCAGACCACCAACAGTCCAATTTGAAAACCATGTTAATGAAAGAATGAAATATAATGGTCCGAATCTTCCGTTCAGGGTCGGATACCTTATTTCTGACCCCGATCAGACAAAAAATACACAATTTCCTTCCTCTGATTTTTCAGCGCAGTCTTCCAATGGAGGGTCCTGCAGTACTGACTTTGTGCAGGAAACCTCATTGGGAGCAGTGGAGAGAATCTGCACAGAAACCACATCGCCTTTTTATGGTGCTAGCTGTTGTATTCTGTAAATAAAGAGTTTAAGGGCTGAATCTTCCAAAGAGTGGTAATTACCATTGGATTGCCAATCTACTCCCAATTACTTACCTTACACCGGGGCTCTGCATTTCTCCCCTGCACTTCTGAACGGGGCCTTGTCAGAAATGCAAACATACTTGTTCTTAGAATCCTTCCTTGTTGTGCAGCATCGTTGAAGGATGCCAAGCCACGCCCCCTTTCCATGGCACTAGCTATTTAGATGAGTTTAAATATCCCAAAGCCACTTTGAGAAGTTACAGGAAGAAGGTAAGTGTGTAATGCAAGTGGGTAAGGAGGTAGGGTGGGTAAATTCTTGGGTCATGGGGTACGGTGGCAGCTGGGTAGGGTGACTTGTAGGTAGAGTCACAGGTGGGTAGGGTCATAGGTGGGTAGCTCGGAAGGTGGATAAGGTGGCAGAGTAGGAGGTGACAGAGTGGTAAGGTGGGTGGGTAGGGTGGCAGGTAGGTGAGGCAATTAGGTGAGGTGGTTGGGAGACAGGTGGGTAGGGTGGCAGGTGAGTGAGTGGTTATGTGGGTCAGGGGGTAGTTGTTTCGAGTCCGGGGCTAGTCAGGTTGGGTCAGGGGCTAATCCTGTTCGATCGGGGGTCAGGGGAGTTGGGTGATGGGGGCTAGTCAGGTTGAGTCAGCTGGGGGTTGGGGGAAGATGGGGGTTTGGGGCAAGTCAGGTATTGGGCTTATGACCAGAGGGAGAGTCAAGAGGGAAATCAGGAATGTCAGTGTGAATGATTGGGGGTGTCAGTTGTATTGTTACCCGTGTGTTAGACTAGGTTTTTCCTATCTAAAATTTCCTGGGTAAATACCCAGGTAAGTACTGTGAAACTGTCCAAAGTCTCTGATTCTAACTTAGAGTTGGAGACTTTTTCAGAAGATCCCAGAGGGCGGGGGAATTGCCCTTCGGAAGGTCGAGCTCCCAGGCAGTTTCCATGGAGTCCTTACATTGGGACTTCCGAGGGGTCCCATAGCACATCTTCTGCGGTAAGTCTAATTTCCGATCACATGGACATTGGAAGATGTTTTCACCTGTTGCGCTTCGTATCATTTGACATTACAATTATGATACTGGACTAGTAATCCACAGAACATGAGTTTAAACCTCATTATGGCAATCTGAGTTCAGTTTAACAAAAACAATGTGACCATGTAGGATTATTATAAAAATGAAACTGATGACTCACTTATGTCCTTTAGGGAAGGAAACCTGCTGCCCCAGCCTAGTCTTGTCGATATACGATTGACCTGTCCTTTGAACTGACCTAATAAGCCACTCAGTTTTATCAATTGATGGAAGGAACTTCACCACAGACTTCACTGTTCAAAAAGAAGACTCACCATCCTCCCAAGGAAATGGGCAATAAATGCCCATATTCCAAGACTGTATTAAAAAGCAACCTTTGTTATGCAATGGCAGTGTGTATTAACTCCATCTTCCTTCAGAGTTCCAGTGCCATTTCCATTTATGCTGACTTATGCCTCATATAGAGAAGTTTTAGCTGTGCCTACGAGGATGCTGAAATTACTGCATTTTACATTGTTGCTTTGAGTCAGTTTTCTCTTAGCATGTCCATTGCCTAGTGCGTGCCACATTTGGGTTATTTCTTAAACTGCTTCCATTGAGGAGCTATTTCAGTGAATATTTTGTGGAGTTGGTGGAGCAGAAGGAACAACCATGACCATCGAGCTCTCAATTAACAGACTGTCAACAAACAAGTGTCCTCGTCTTAACATGACTTGGATACAATGGGTAAATTTTCAGCTTGCCTGCCAAGCATAAAACTTACGTTGCAAAATGGGATGTAAATTGAAAGGATGGTATAATGGGCGGCCAATACACAATTCCAGTTTTACACCAGGTAGGCAATTTAAAAATCAACCCAAAAAGGAGGAGTCCTTAAGCTGAATGTAACTCCACGAATGTGGATATTCAGCCAGGCTGTACTTAGGATCATATGCCCAAGAAGAAAAGAAAAAAATATCACTGACAGAAAAGTGGCAGCCAAGTAAATGCCTGTCACTGACTGTACCTGCTCCTTTACTCATGGACCTTAGGTATCCTTCCTCTCGTTATATCATTTCCTTTCAAGAAACTCCCCAAATCACCACTAGAACCAATTTTATATTGTATGCTTCAAGGGCTTTCCTGGTAACTTATTCCACCCATCTGTTATCCTATGGGAGGTCTTGTGCAACAGTGGTAGTGTCCCCACCTCTGGGTCAGGAGCTCTAGGTTCAAGCCCCACTTCAGAACTTGAAAGTTACGGAAGGTGTGTTCATAATATGGCTAAACGGGTTGATTATTAGCCTGTAAATTCTTCTAATATGCCTGATAGCAAGAGGTAAGAATAGAAAGTTTCCTGGTCAGCCAAAGTGCAGAAGGCAATGGCAAACGAATGCAGTACTTTGCCAAACGTAACCATGAACCTATCCAGTGGAGGACTATGGTCACCAATACTCTCTTGGGGCATGGTATCTAAAGGGGGAGGAGAAGGGTTATCCTATGGAACTAAGTATTCTATTAAACATTCTTTCTTAGGAAAATGGAATCAGATAGGAATGTATGTCCCCTGATATTTGAATTGAAGAAGAAAAAAATCACAGAAGAAGTAGCGCAACACAAAACTGAGATTGCTGATTTGTTAGGTAAAGATGTCAAAGGATTTAGAACAAAGGCAGTTAAATGGATTTGAGATGTAGACCAGTCACAATCTTGTTGTTCATCCTATGAGGTGAAGACAGTTATGTTCATAACTGGGGTGTTTGGTTGGTTTCGGGTAGTTACGTAGGTGGCTGCTAAGGCCGATCTGTGCCCTGAAGATCCTGCTGCAAATAGGACAGAATATCACAGGCGATTGAGTTTTCGATGAGTTGCTGGCTCAGGACTTCCTCTGCTTGCATTTTCTCTGTTTCTGATATGTGCTTACTTTTGAAGGAGGCCACACCATTTTTTATTTGGTTGCGTCAGGCGCAGCAATCCTGGCAAGCTTCTCCCAGGACTTGAAGTCATTATCAAATTTCTAAGTGAAGCCTTCAGAGTGTCTTTGTAGCACTTCCTTTGATTGTCATGAGAACGCACCCCAGGCTCAAGCTCTCCATAGAAGATTTACTTCGGTAAGTGAGTGTCTGGCATTCTAGCTACATGACCAGCCCAGCTTAGTTGTCAAAATCTAATTGAGCATGTTTGAGGGAATGAATAGGCTACTCTTGCCCCCTACCTTCCTAACTCCTGCCATATAAGCAGAGAGCTTGGTGACAGTTGACATGTAAAGTGGAAAAGCAAATTTCTCAAGAGGGTCAGAGTTCTGCACAACCGGTTATACTCACTTTTAACATTTGAAGTCTTGAAACCCATCAGTTGTAGTAGTTCAAGAGTTTCTAACTATCTTACTTATGACACGTCACAAGCAGTGACCTTCAACCTTGCACACTAGATATACCATGTTTTATTTGGCATCCAGGCCAGTTATCTTTATACCTCATTTCAACCTGTGTTGTCTCAGAATTCAATCTTGGATCTCACTCACTTTTCCAGAACCACTTAATCCAATTCAGGGTCATAGAGAGTCAGAGCCCATCCTGACAGGCAATGAACAGGCAGGGTACACCAGGACAGGACAGTCCATCACAGGGCACACACACGCTGGAGGACAATTTACTGTAGTCAATATACCTAAACAGAACGTCTTTGGACAGTGGGAGGAAACCAGAGCACCCAGTGGAGACACACACACACACACACACACACACACACACACACACAGCAAAAACGTGCAAACTCCACACAGACACCTGAGGTCAGAATTGAACTCCAGGTTCCTGGAGCTGTGAGGCAGCAGTGCTGACCATTGTGCCACCATGTTGCCCAATCTTGGATCTTGTGATAGAAATTCTTTGTCATTGGATTTTTTTTGGAGATAAAATGGTGTTAATTGCTTAGATTTTTCCAGAACTCTGCAATACTGCACCAAAATGGCTGAGATATTTGCATAGGCCACATATAGTGTATTATTTTATTTTATGATAAAACTTTATTTAATAACCTCAATGACCCAATTTGTATAGGCACTGTCAGGCCAGTATTAAGACCTGGAATTCCCCAGAATCAATGCTTGATCTGTGCTGCAATGGTTGATCTCAACCAGGGTGCAATGAGGCATTATATTTATTCTCAGTGCCCTAGGATAGGGAAGAGAAAAACAATTAACCAGAGTTCGTGTGAAGATATTGGGCTAGGGCAGGATTTGTTATAATGATGATGCCATCCATTGTTGAACAGACTGACAAGACACATGATTGGCCTCACACATGAAGAATGACATTTGGCTGAATTTTTGGAAGACTTCGAACAGCTTTGGAACTGTATTTCGTGTCTAAATTGTCCCTCCAGAACATGTGAGAAGGGATAGCAATATTGAACAGCAATGCCCAGTTGTGAAATGTATTTCATTACACAATTAATGGGAAGATTGATAGCCACCGAACTACAGCGCTACCTCTTTGGTTAACACAATGGGACAATAGAGGTACTATTACACTAACAGGTCTTTTCCATAGGCTGCCAAATAGTGTGAAAGATATGGAGGAGCAAATTTACAGAGAAATTACAGAGGGGCGCAAAAACTATACAGTCATGATAATGGAGGACTTTAATTATCCTTATATAGACTGGGATACTAATAGTATAAAGAGCAGATGTGTGTTCAGAATAATTTTCTTGACCAATATGTTTCCAGCTGAATGAGGGAGGCAATGCTGGATCTGGTTCTGGGCAATAAGATAGACCGAGTGAATCAAGTGTCAATCGGGGATCTTTTTAGGGAACAGTCATAGTATTATAAATTTAGGTTAGCCATGGAAAAGGGCAAAGAGCAAACTAAAGTTAAATACTAGATTGGGGAAGGGCCAATTTCAGTGCAGAGAGAACAGATCTATCCCAGCTAAATTGGAATCAAATTTAAACAGAAAATTCTGGAAATTCTCAGCAAATCAGGTAGCACCTGTGGAGAGAAAAACAGAGTTAACGTTTCAGACCTGTGACCTTTCATCACAACTGGAATCAAAGATTGGCAGAAAAAACTTCAAGAGAACAGTGGGCTGCTTTTAAAGAAGAGATATGACAAAATGTCAGGTTGATAATACATAAAATAGAACGTTCAGAGGAGAAATGAAAAAAGAAATCAGAGAAACAAAGAGAGAGTTTGAAAAGAGAATGGCAGCCTAACATAAAAGGGAATCCAAACATCTGCAAAGAAAAGTGCCCTGTATTTTAATATATGTAGCTTCCAGTACACGTAAATGAGCCACACTGCGAGCCTGATTGACAATCTTAAATTGGTTGTCAGCATAATTCTTAACACATTGAGGATTATCCAGCAAATGCTGTTAAATCGCAGAATCACATCTAATGTTGGACACTGTGTTTTGCAGACAGGAAGAACATGTACATACAAAATAAGTGGCTGTCAGTCACTGACTCATTCCTCAGGGCAATGCTTTGACCAATCAGGGTTAAGCCGCCTGGTTTAAATTTCAAAGCTTGGAAGTTAACTGACACTCACCATCAGTGGTGCATTCTCCGTGGCAACACCACTTGCCAACTAATCAGAACTCTCCTCACATACAGTATAAATTGTTGTCTTCCTCTCATATGGGCATTCTTGTGAGTATCTGAGGAGTGCAAGACAAAATGTTTAGATATGTCTCTGCAGGGCAGTCAGGTTAATCTCGTGATAGAAAGCTTTTCAAGACAATAACGGGACAAAATTAACAATCAGTTGGGCAAGTGCAGATTAATTAGGGACACAGATTTGTAATTGAAAATCATGTTTTAACAAACATCATTGAGTTTTTTAATGAGGGAACAGAGAGGGTTGGTGAGGGTAATGCAGTTGATGCTGTGTGTATAGACTTTGTAAAGGCATTTGGTAACATTTTATATAATAGACTTGCCAGCAAAGTTGAAGCCCATGGAATAAAGTGGATAACAGCAGCATGGATATAAAGTTGGCCAAGTGTCAAGGAGTGGAGAGTAGTGGGGAACAGTTATTGGGACTACTTGGATAACTTTTCAAAGAATAGCAGAGGCATGCTGGGCTGAACGGCCTCCTTCTGAGTTGTAAGATTCTGTGACTGGGAACAAACTCTGGTTCCAAAGAAGATTAAACTGTAGAAGACTGCAACACCCAACTGTTCTACTTGTACTGCCATGAGAAGCTGAATGATGCGATAAAGGACTGGCTGTAAATCTGAAGGTCTAACACAGTTCTCATTGCCTGTTTACATGTTGACTGCACCGAGATCAAACTGGAAACAATAATCAAGCCTACACATTGACACTAACAATGAATCCACTCAGATTTTAATTCAGCTTGGCATACATGTTTGTCTGGCATAAACTGATATTTGAAATAAATATCAAATTCCTCTACCCAGCTGTTTACTGTCACCCTTCACACTACACTTCCCTTTCCACCCCTCTTTCCAGGCAGCTGTTTCATGTGATTTTAATGGATGCAAAGTTTCCTGACTGGAAAATTGGAAAGCATAACATTCCTAAACTGATGCAAAATGGTTAGTAATTTACACTATCCAGACACAGACTAGCTTATTCCTGCACTCATTTGCTAATGCAATGCAACCCATCTGCCACCAGTGCTGTTCTGGTTTCCCTCACCACTCCACCCCCTCACTTTCCATCCATTGCTGCTGACTCAATAGCTCAAATTTGCTTTCTGAAATTCTGATTCACAGGTACATGACTAGCTGGCTGGCCTTGGTACCAGTACCCATCCCTTCATACAAAATTAGTGCATTAACCTGTGTGCCTTCATTTGAGTGTCACTCCTCAGTACACCCTTATATCAATGAGGATATAGAGATTCCTCCCTACTCTCAGTGGAGATTCAAGGCTATGTTTTCTGAGCCATGCTATACTATCTATCTAGCTATGTAATACTATCTTTTTATGTTGCTGGATCTTACCCAGCAGTTGATTATAATACAGAAATACATATAACTTTGCAGCACAGAAACAGGTCATTATCCCAGGCCAAATCAGCATCAATCCAAATCTGAACTCTATTCTCCAAGGGTCATAGCTCCCTTATACCAATGCCCATATCCCTCATTATAGGTACAGTGTAGTAATGATTGTGTTACTGTTTTTAGTAATGCAAAGAATTTGAGTTCAAATCCTAACATGACAATTTAGGAGTTTGAATCCACTTTTTTAAAAGAATATGGAAATAATAGCTAATATCAGTGAAAGTGACCATGAAACTATCAGATTGTGGTAAAAATCCATCTGAAAATCAGCTACCCTTACCCTGTCTGGTTGGTACGTGACTCCAGCTCCACACCAACATGGTTGACTCTTAATTGCTTTCTAAAGTGGCCTAGAAAGCTCCTCAGTTGTATTAACTTGCTACAAAGAATAAAAAGAATCACTACAGCAGCTTTTCAAGAAGATGTCCCACCACCACCTTTCCAGGCTCACTAGGAGTGGATAACAAATGCTAGCGTGTCATTGATATCCACATCCCATGAATGATTTAACGATAAAGGTCCTTGTCCATACTTTGTGCTACCAAACTATAAGCATGCTACAGGGTTGGGGTATTGTCAACCAGTACATCTGTTGCACCAGAATGTACCTTTTATACAACTCCATATTACTATATATACATCTCTGATAACTTACCTCCAAATGATGCCACAATCTTGGCCTTATCTCTGTTTAGAGGCTGAAAGATAAGGACCCTTGATAACATTAGTGATACATTATTTATCAAGCCAATGAGAATATCCCTAAGTTACAAACAGACAAAATTGATGGGCAGGTGAAGAGCAGCCAGTACATCAAGTATGGCCCACAGTATGATGGCCAGACCATCATGGCTAAAAACAAAAAAACTGCGGATGCTGGAAATCCAAAACAAAAACAGAATTTCTAAAGTGGCCTAGAAAGCTCCTCAGTTGTATTAACTTGCTACGAAGAATAAAAAGAATCACTACAGCAGCTTTTCAAGAAGATGTCCCACCACCACCTTTCCAGGCTCACTAGGAGTGGATAACAAATGCTAGCGTGTCATTGATATCCATTGATATAACTCGAAACGTCAACTCTTTTCTTCTCCGCCGATGCTGCCAGACCTGCTGAGTTTTTCCAGGTAATTCTGTTTTCATCATGGCTAAACATCGTTGCCTTTCGAACCAACAACCCCGTCCTCTTACGCACACACACACACACACACCTGTAGTTTACACTCACCCCCACAGTTATGTAATCTCCCGGAAGGTGCATCTATAAATCCCTCTCTGATCCCCTTGGGTGATCAAAACCAGCCCTGGGGATCCAACGGTTCAATCTCTGCCCCTGCCAAGAACTGGTCCAGCTCACTCTCAGGGACGCTGAGGGACAGCTCACTCTGAGGGGCACTGAGGGACTGCTCACTCTCAGGGACACTGAGGGACAGCTCACTCTCAGGGACACTGAGGGACATCTCACTCTCAGGGGCACAGAGGGAGTCAAACTCCCACATCAGTTGGCAATGTGTTCTAGAAGCTCAGTGCTCTTGGGGAAAAGAAGAACTAGCTATGACCCAATCTATTTTCAAACTTGTTTCCTTTAAACTTGTGCTCCAATCTGTTAATTCCAAATAATCTATCAATAGGGATGCTATCCAGTCCTTTAATTATTTTGTAGACCTTTGCCGGGTCACTTCTAAATCTAAGCTGGTCTGAAACCCATTCTGAGTGGCTGAGGTTCTTTAAGCTAAAAATCATCCTAGTAACTCTATTGTGGACCTTTTCAAGGACCACAAATCATTCACCATGAGGGGGAACCAAAACTGGGCACAATACTCTAGATGTGGTCTAATCAGTGACCTATATAGTGTCAAAATATTGTCTTTTGTTCTAAGCTGAAAGGATCTATTAATACAATTTAATAACCTGTTAGCTTTTGTTACAGTTTCTCTACGTTGGTCATGAATCTTTAGTAATCCCTGCAAGATATTTTTCTCTCAACCTCTTTCATTAATGTTCACTGTTTGTTTTAAGTTGACCGTATCAACATGCCTAACACAACATTTATCCAAATTAAATGTTATTTGCCATGTCTGGTCCACTTCCCTAGCACATCTAAATCATTTTGTAGTTAATTGCACTCCTTAACCCTTGCATAGATTTTTGTTTCATCTGCAAACTTACTTACTAAATTTCCACCACCGTTGTCCAAATCTTTAATAAAGACACGAAGAGTATTGGATTCAGGCTGATTCCTGGGGGCACCACTAGTAACATACCTCTAGGCTGGACCACATTTGTAAACTAGAATACCCAAGTCAGGATGATTAAAGAATTGGGACAAGTTCTCTGTGAGGCCCTTGATGTTTCCATTGCTGCTAATAGTCCTCCTACATTTGCTGCAAGTAGCTACACTCCTTATGAGTCAATAGTTCAAATAGAGTCCAGGATTATTGCCTTAGACTGGAAGCTACTTGATGCTATCCCTTGTTGCTGTGGATTGGAGCCAATTTCTAACCCAGGATTTTATATTTCTGCTAAAGCCACAAGTATGCATCTACTAAAAACTATTTTGTCGGAAGCTGTGTTGTGAATTTCTAATTTCCCAGTGATCATAATGAGTATCTCTTATGATCTCTTGTAACATTTTCCAAATAATACATGTCAGGGCGTAGTTCCCTGTCTCTAATTTATCCCCTTATTTTGCAATGAGGGATAGCATCAAGTAGCTTCCAGCCTACGGGAACAATCCTAGACTCTATTTGAACTATTGACTATCTACACTCATAAAGAGTGTAGCAACTTGCAGCAAATGTAGGAGGACTATTGGCAGCAATGGAAACAGCAAGGTCCTCACAGAGAACCTGTCCCAACTCTTTAATCATCCTGACTTGGATACTATCTAGACCAGGCTTGTCCAACTGGCAGCCTGCAGGCCAGACTGTGGCCCCTGAAGCCAATCTATGTTGTCCCTGGAGCCAATTTTCAAAATGCCGGTCAGACAGGTAAGTAGAATGGAGGGTTCTGCAAGCAGCTACCCCACCAATCATAGGCCATTCCTAGCAAATGTGGAAGAAAAACAGTCTGTGATTGGAGGAGCAGCAAACACCAGTGGCAGTGCATTTGCTGGGGAGAAAGAAGTTTTCTTTCAGGGGGCAAACCAGAGTGCCTGGGCTCAGGAGGGGGTGGCACAGTGCCAAGGGTGAGCGGAGGATCACAGTGCCTGGGCTCAGGGGAGGACAGGTTGCCTGCAAGGCCTGGTAATGAGACGCCGCAGAGCCTGAGGTTGAAGGGGTTTAGGGAAGAGGCTGGCTGAGAGATTGAGTGAGTGTGTGTGGTGTGGGAATGAGTGAGTGTGTGAGTGTGTGTGTGTGTGTGTGTGTGTATGTGTAGCAGTGAAAGAATGAATGAGTGTGTGTGTGTTTGGGAGTGAGAGAGTGAATGAGTGTGTGAGTGAGTGAGATAGAGAGAGTAAGTGTGAGTGTGGGGGTGAATGGGTGGGCAATCAATGTGTGTGTGTGGGAGTGAGTGAGTGTGTGTGGGAATGAGCGAGTGTGTGTGTGTGTGCAGCAGTGAAGGAGTGTGTGAGTGTGTGTGTGTTTGGGAGCGTGTGTGTTTGTGTGTGAGCGAGTGAGTGTGTGTGTGTGTGAGTGAGCAAGTTTGTGTGTATATGGGAGCGAGCAAGTGTGTGGGGGGGGTAGAATGAGGGTGAGTGAGAGTGTGTGTGTGGGAGTATTTGCGTTTGTGTGTGTCTGTGGGAGTGAGTGAGTGTGTCTGTGTGGGAGTGAGTGAGTGAATGTGGGAGTGTGTGTGTGGGGGGAGTGAGTGTGTGTGGGAGTGAGAGTGTATGTGTGGGAGTGAGAGTGTGTGTGTGTGGGAGGACTGAGTGTGTGGGAGTGAGTGTGTGTGTGTGGGCGTGAGAGTGTGTGTGTGTGGGAAAGTGTGTGTATGTGGGGGGGGAGAGTGAGAGTGTGCTTGTTTATGTGGGAGTGTGTGTGGGAGTGAGAGTGTGTGTGGGAATATTTGCTTTTGTGTGTGTCTTTGGGAGTGAGTGTGTCTGTGTGGGAGTGAGTGAGTGAATGGGTGAGTATGTGGGAGTGTGTGTGGGGGGGAGTGAGTGTGTGTGGGGGGAGTGAGTGTGTGTGGGAGTGAGTGAGTGTGTGTGGGAGTGAGAGTGTGTGTGGGAGTGAGTGTGTGTGTGTGGGAGTGAGTGTGTGTGTGGGAGTGTGTTTGTGTGTGAAGATGAGAGATTGAGTGAGTGTGTGTGATAGTGTGTGTGTGGGAGTATTTGCATGTGAGTGGGAGTGAGTGTGTGTGTGTCCGAGTGAGTGTGTGTGTATGTGTGTGTGTGAAGGTGAGAGATTGAGTGAGTGAGTGTGTGTGTGTGGGAGTGAGAGAGTGAGAGTGGCTGGAACTTTCCCATCCACCCGCAATGGGTTTCAAAGCGGGCAGGAGCGGAGAATCCAGCGGCAAGCAAAAAGTCAGAAATCCACCGGCGTAAAAACAGTTTGCAATTTTCCCAATGGCAGGCCCTTTATCCTGCCGACTAGTGCATTCATTAACTTCTCATGAACGCTCATTAAAACAGCTGCTCGCCAGAATCTTGTCACGGCTTCCAATCTTGCACCACGCCAGCAGGAAATTACGTCGACCTCAAACCCGTTTGAAAAGGAGTGACGTGCACAAGTCAGACCTCAGTTCACTGGTAACATTGAGGTAAGTGCAACATACAAAGCCAATCTGCCATAGCGCTGTGTCGGTCTTGTTGTGATGAACGCTACACTGCCGGAGCTGTAGGGTTGGTCTGTTCCTGCTGTTTGCCTACATTGTCCCGAAGAACACCATGTGCTGTGGTACTCATGCAGGCCTCCACTTTCAGACAGTGACCAGTACTACGGCTGGTGTTGGGGAGTGCAGGGTTATTCTACTCCCAGTGGCTGAGACCATTGTCCACAAGCACACCACTGTGCAGTAGTAGTCAGGCAGAACTCCACTTTCCAGAAACTGGCTCTTCCACCGAGGGTTGGCAGTGAGGCGAGGGTGGTATTGATGAACACAAGGTGGGCAATGGGGAAGGAAGGCTGTGGAACGGCAGTGAGGGGGAAGGGTGAACACAAATGGGCCTTTCTGGGATCGCCCTCTAACTTCTTGTTGCTGCAGGAGTGAACAGGAATCTGCGTAGAAAGAAAGGAGGAAGACCTCCTTGAGCTGAAAGCCACTGAAAGCCAATGGCTTCATTAGCACGGTTAAAGAGCTATTTAGAATGCAGTACCTTCACATCACCATCACTCCATCTCAGGAGTAACACATAGGAATTTAGAATTTTGGAATGCAGGCAGCAATGAGAGAGACACGGCTGCATCATATATGGCATTCCATTAATGAAGGCCTGTCATGTGTTCATCAGGTTTGACATTCCCAACAGACCAAAGGGCATCCACTCATTGACCATGAGTAACTGGTCATTAATATGCCATATCGGAGATTGCAGCATAGAGCTAGGTTAGGTACTCATCTCAATTAAACTTTAGTATCCAACGCAGGGCTCAAGATGTTACATACCTATGATGCCATCTTGGTCACCTCGATGTGTGCGCTAATGTCTCAGGGACAAGGTGGTATCAGCCACCATGCAAGTAGGGCAGGAAAAACTATGGATCCTTAACAGTTTCCATACGTTTCATCTTCCGAAATTCACTTTCTTGCTCCTTGAATCATTAATGTCTTCAATGTTTCCTTTCAGAGAGAAGGCAAAAGCACATATGGATCCAGGGCTCAATGCTGCCTTTGTCAGAGTCCTAAAGCCAATGGAGGAGGTGAAGGAAGGAGAGGCAACTCCGCGCAGAGCACTAACAGGAGGCCACACCTGAGGGACATGGTCAAGCGGAGCCAGAACATGAAAGGAGGGTCAAGAGGAGAGACCCAGACCATGGGGGTGAATCACCAGACCTAGGGTTTATCATAGAAGAGTCTCCTATTTACAAATGAGTGAGAGGCAATGCCGTGCATGTCTGTGCTTGTCCAAGCTCTGGCTCATCACATATGCCACATTCTTTGTGAAGACTGATGCCACGTGGGGTCGGAAGGTATCCCCTGCCAATGGCTTTGAAGGTGATCGCAGTGCTCAATTCCTTTGCCTCTGGTTCTTTCCAAGGATCAACAGGGGACCTGTGCAGCATCTCAGTCTGCAACACATCGATGCATAAAGGAGGTCACAGATGCCCTTTACCGGAAAGCCCATTGTTATGTCAGGTTTGCTCTGGACTAAGATAGCCAGACTGTGAGATTCACCAGCTTTGCCGTCATCTCAGGCTTCCCAAGAGTACAGGATGCAATAGACTGCACCCATATGGCTAAATGGGCTCCACAACAGCAGCCCCTGACGTTTATAAACTGCAAGGGCTACCACTTCGTCAATGTACAATTGATATGTGACCACAGATACACATATTGCATGTTTGCAGACGGTACCCTGGGAGTTGCCTTGACTCCTACATCTTGAGTCACTCCCAGGTGCCTCAGATTTTCTAGGGGCCATTATATCTGCAGGGATGGCTGCTTGGGGATAAGGGGTACCTACTGAAATGCTGGCTGATGACACTGGTGTGTCGCCCTATGAGTCGTTGCAAGGAGAGGTATAATACTGCTCACAGCTCCACATGCTTAGCAGAGCATAAGGCTTCTGATGTTGGACTGTTCAGGTGACTTACTCCAATACACTGTCGACAGGTTTTCCCGCATCAACACAGTGTGTTGCGCCTTTCACAATTTGACAATGCAGAGAGGTGAACCCCTGCCAGAGAATGAACTGGAGGATGAAGATCCGGAGCCCAGGACCCTCAGGAAGCTGTAAGAGTCAGTATGAGCACGATCATGCCATGGAGGAAGGAAGACATGGGAGAAATGCCCATGATACATTAATTGCTGACAGGTTCCAGGAAAAGTGAAGTTAAGTGAGGGCGTATGACCACATCTTTTGTAACTCCCAGTGCCATTTACTTTCATCTCAGGGGATGTCCAACTACTTGCAATGGGAACGAGTCCTGCATTCACACTTGCGCGTTCTGGCCTCTTAAGTCACCAGGCCATGATCTTTGCTTTGGTCCATGGATCCCTGTGAATGAGCTCACTCTGGGAACTGAGGACCAAGAGAGATGCAAGAGAAGACTTGAAGCCTTTGTTGCCATCTAATGATGTAAACCCTGCTACGACTGAGATGTGGACATGCCTAGGGATCTCCTCCTCCTGTGCATGCCTTGTCTTCTGCCACTACCACTGAGGAGACACAAATGCTGCTAGAATATCAATGTTGATGAGCTGCCCTCACTTAATGGTGTTCCTTGAGGAAGAAGGGTTAGAAATGCTTACATCACACATTTCCAATAAAGATTTAAACACATCTCTCTGACATCAGACAAGGGTGCGGACATCACAGGAATGTTAATCTCACAGTGAGATATCATCACTGTGTAGGAGGATGGATAAACCTTGACATAAGAGGTATCCAATGTACAAAATCACAATGCCTTCAGTTACCTAAAACATGCACATAACCATCAAATGTATTCACAATAGTGAAATTTCTTTATATGAAATACCATGATCCAAAAGTGACATCAGTTTTTCTTAATGTTCCTAACTCTACCACTGCACCTGGGTGCAGCCCTGACATCCGCAGCAGAGGTGGAGGCAGCCAGTTAACTGCTATGTCCTGATGTCTGCGATGACCTTGGTGGTCTGAGGCCTGGAGGGCCCTGGGCTGATAAGGGTCACCTGCCAGGGGCAGATGTGCCCTCCGTGCCTGAGCAGCTAGAGGAATGGGGTTCACAGACAGAGCAGGCTGTAAGCAGCTGCACACCCTTGGGAGCATCCCTGGGGTGTCCAGATGACGCTCATCCTCCCTGTGGGTGCCCGAGGGCCCCACCCTGACTCCTGCAGGAGATGGTGCACCTGGAGGGAGGTCAAGGTTCCTCGTCCCCATGTCGCTTACATCTTGATGGTGCCCACCAGGGTGTGTGGCCATGGAGTGCAGGGCTGAGCGCAGATCCAGCAAGACCTGCTGGACCAAGGTCTCCATGGTGGTCACCAGCCTTCCCATGGTGACGTTGAGGCACTCACATGTCGGAGCCATGACATCAGACAGAACGCTCACAGATTCCTCCATCAAGATGTAAGCGACATGGGGACGAGGAACCTTGACCTCCCTCCAGGTGCACCATCTCCTGCAGGAGTCAGGGTGGGGCCCTCGGGCACCCACAGGGAGGATGAGCGTCATCTGGACACCCCAGGGATGCTCCCAAGGGTGTGCAGCTTGCTGAGTGATTTTGAATCTCTGCCTGATGTTCTGTCGCCTGTCATTGCATCTCCAGCATTGAGTTGGCGGCCGCTTCCACAGGCTCATCATCTGACTTGGACTGAGCGGGTGGCTGGTCTCCAGCAGCTGTCCGGGTGCCAGAGATTGGGGCTGTTCCTGCCCCCCACTGCTGTGGAGATGTGTCAGTAAGGTGCTCTCTAGAAAGGGAGCCCGAGCCTAGTCTACAGCTGTGCTCCACCAACGTGAGTGTCTTTGAGCTGGTGGAGGGTGCATGTGAGTGCTGTGATAGTTCTTCCAGAGCTTCCTCTTCGGATATGGTTTGGGGCTTGGACTGGTGCTTGGCTGGCTTAGGGGCCTTGACCTGCTGGTTCCTAGAAAATAGAGTTTCAGTTAATGAGCATGAGCTATATAAGGCTGCATTTGAGTCACTGTGATTGTCAAGACTTGAAGAAGTGACAGAGCTGTGATCCATACTGAGCTGCTGGGAGAGGCCAATCTCCTCTTCCCCACAGGAGCGATACCTGTCCTCATCAGCCAGCTCAGCTGCAGCCTCCTCGAACTCAGTGAGAACAATGATTTTGGCCTCCCACCCCTGGTTTGAGATCTTTCACGCCTGTTGTGTGCCAGCTTAGCCTGTGGGAAGATGAAAGAAAGGCACGTGATGAGAAGGGATGGAGCAGAGGTTGGATGAGATGCATGTCCCCTGTGTGTGGTGAGCCCTCCCCAGAAGGGTCAGAGGATGGAGTGTGAGCAACACGATAGATGGGCTGGTGATGATGTGGAAGTCTCGGCGAGAGAATGAGTGTTCATATGTATCCCCCGTAATGGTTGTGTGAGATCCCTGAAGAGAGCAGCCAATTGAGTGCATGATGCCATGATGAGAATTTGATATTTGATGGAGTTGAAGGATGACTTATCCTGGTGGAGTGGATGAGATCATTCATCCTTTTCCTGCACGGGAATGATATTTCAGGCGTAGTTGCTAGCCACACTGAACTGCCCTGCAATGGTCTCCCAGGCCGAAGAAGCGAGGATGCTGCGCTCCCTGCAGCCATCCCTGGGATACAGGACATGCCTGTGCACCTGCATTCCTCTGATCGAGAGCTGGTGTGTGAAGTGGGATGCTGGCTCCTTCTTGAGTCTTTCAGCCTTCTTCTTGTGGCTGTAAGGCATCTCTGCATGTATCTGGAAGACAGGTGGGCTAGAGATAGTGAGATTATGTGTTGGACTGGTGTTTAAATATGGCGCCAAGACCTTTGACTCTGCCAGCTGATGGTGGGCAGATGAATCAGCCCACGACCCGCCTGGTGATTTGGCCCAATACTTATCTGTGTAACATATGTTCCGACGTTCCTGCATAATTAACGAGCTTCCAAGCATGGAATCGGGCGTGAGTTCCCACCATTCCAGCTGGTGGGATGGGTACTACTGAAACCACCTGCCACCTTCCTCACTTAGTCTCATGAATGGAAAATTCCGCCCCGTGCGTGTGTGTGTGTGCATGTGTGTGTGTGAGAGTGAATGAGTGTGTGTGTGAGAGTGAGTGAGTGTGTGTGGGAGTGAGAGTGAGAGAGTGTATGTGTCTGTGTGTATGGGAGTGAGAGTGGGGTGGGGGGGGAGTGAGGGACTGAGTGTGTGTGTGGGTTTGAGAGAGTGAGTGTGTGTCTGCCTTACTCCAAGACTCACTCAGTCTCACCACCACACACCCGCTAACAGTGGGTGAGGGTGAGTGAGTGGAGCACTTTGAGTCTAGGAGCGAGCCTGGCACATACACTCTGATGCTCTCACACTCTGGTAATTCTATTAATTACTTTATTTTTAACTTAACAATTTTATTGCTATGACGTTGCTTTATTTTTGCTCAGTGATTGTTTCTTTTCTGAATACCTCAACTTTTTTTTTAAATTCATGTTTAATGTTGTGCCAAACCTTACCTTTCCGAAATGTGCCCATCAGCCCTTTGAGTGAGAATAAAATGGAAATATGCTTCCACCAAGCGAAAAGGTTGCACAAGCTTGATCGAGACCAAATGACTCCATGACCCGGGGCCCTATCACTGTTGAGCTTTCTTAATCAACCTAAGATGATATTACTGTCTATTTTAATATTATTAAGGGCATTAAATGTGGAGCAACCACCACCTGCCCCCACCCCATCTGAAACATAAGGATTAACTTTAGGAGTATAGACAGATTGTCACAGTGATGTGTCTCATGCAATGTGTAATATTAATTGTTAGCTTCATCAGCTGTGTAATGCCTTAGATTATTTTTATAAAGGAAAGAAACTTATAGAATTACAAACACATTGTGTTTTTAAATGGCTACAGAAGTCACCTGACTTACAAATTGGCCAAGTTTCTAGAAGCTTCTGAACCTGGATTATCAGGGAACATGGCTAGGCAGTTCACCTGATAGACTTCACACCTGCCATTGTCTGAACTCTCTGCCAAACATAAGAACAATAGACCACCGGACTTCCTGACTCCAGAAACTGCTAGGAAGGAATAAGAACTAATGAATAAAAACAAAAAACTGCGGATGCTGGAAATCCAAAACAAAAACAGAATTACCTGGAAAAACTCAGCAGTTCTGGCAGCATCGACGGTGCGTTCCTTAGCACTTAGAACTAATGAAACTCATTTTGCAAGGAGGGTGCTAAGGACCCCCTGTCTAGTTCAGTGGCACTTTGATAGCTTTGACAATAGAAGAAGCTCCTTTGTTAATATGGATTGCCCTCCATTGTGTGCCAACAGCCAGCTGTCACCTGATCGTAACCCCACTTATGAAAAGCTTTGAAGATAAACTTGTCTGTTCATTACAGCAAGAGGAGTCTGCAGAAGGCACCAGTATCATCCAGAAGAAGACTGCAGAATGTAACATCACCTATCTCCCTGCTATTCTCAACTTCAGACCCTAACTCTGTTATATTTTGGAATGCATCACAGAGATAGAGAATTTTAACTGAAAGGAACTTCAAGTCTCATAGCATCCACCTTGGAAAAAGACAGATTACAGTTTATGAGAGACTCTCCCCAGAAAAACAACCAGCCACAACACCCCTGAAATTCTAAGACCACCAAAGGAACGTTGGAACATATGTTTCTTTTTCTTTCTTAAGGACTTCAGCTCTTATTAATTCACCTCCTCCACCCTGTAACCTGTTCTGTTTTGCATGCTAGTGTGTGTGTGTATGTTGCGGGATTCAGGACATGATTTAACCTTTTGATAAGTCTTATCTTTTTATCTGAGTGAGTTTTTAACAATAAAAATAACTGTTTACTTGTTAATTCAAGAGATCTAGCTGGCTTATTTCTTCATATAGCTTTCCATATAGTCAAGTACATACTGAATTGAAAAAAAATCACAACTTTTTAAAATTCAAACACTGTTATAACGAACCTCAGGAGTGGAACATAGAGGAATTTATTCACCTCTTCAGAGTCGGTTGTAACACTGATGCACAGTAGTAATTTTGTAGCTGTGCTACGACCTGAGAGGCAGTTTGAATCTGCCTTATGTTAAACTTCTTACAGCCAGTTGGTGAAAGAGGAGACCCAGAGTAAATCTTTACACAGTTTCATGTTTATTCACAAAATGAGACTCACTGGGGATAGTGTACTGCAATATCAATCCCCACTCCTCCCCAAGCTGCAACAAATGCGAAAAGCACTTCATCAACCCACCTAATTGTTTAATTTAGGTTAACAGAATACAAGTGCCAGGTTTGTAAACCTAATAAGTAAATAACTATTTATTGAACAATTTGTCTTTAACCAGTGACAAAAGAAAGAAATATGAACTGCTAATTTCTTAACTCTGTAACCTAAATTCTACCCCTATTTAAATCCCTGTACACACACATGCAAGATATATATGACACACAAAAACATGGATTTTAAGGGTGGGACAAAACAGTTCAACAGCACCAATTCTGGAGCACAGGATTCAATGGGTTGATTTTGAACACTGTCTTCCAAATTCCTTTCAGTTCTTTGTTGATGACACGAGGTGGTCTTCCAGCACTTTCAGTCTTTAGTTTACTGGTTGAGCACTCGCCTTTCAATGTCTCTAACAGTGATTTTCCCCTTTGTCTCTTGACAGGGGTTTTTAGAGGGACAGCAAGTTATAGAGATATGAGGAGAAAAAGCAAGCTAGCTATTATTGTAGAATTACAGGAATCTGACACACACAGGAGAAAGAGGTTTTAGGTCTTTTTCCTTTCAGGCTAGGAGCTCTCACACAAACCCTGGTCACCTGGTCAGGAGCCAATTAAAATGTTGCCAGGCAGTTCCCCATTAGACCAGATTCTTCCTTGGCACCATCCTGTCTTTCATGGCACACTCTGTTCCAGGACAGAAACATTGTATATATATCCCTCACACTGTTCCAGTAGACATATCCCTCAAACTGCAGCCATTGTAATTTTAATCCACAGTCCAACAGAAATAAAAAAATATGTTTTTTACACAAAGTATGATTTCTAATCCCACAACCCACCACCAGTGTCAATAAGTATCTTTTTATGTGTGCACAAGTGATTACCCAATGAGAGCTTCCCATCTGTACAGACTTAACCTTAATTTATACAATCAATATTCCCTTTCTCATTTTTTAAAATAAAAGTGAACAAATAATATTCACAAATAATATTTCAAAACAAATAATAAATGATTTTCCATATTTTCTATAAAGCATTGCATTACAAGATGTCCTTCTTTTAGGAACCCCAATAATTTTTAGTACAAGCACTCCTTTTCGTGAAACAATCAGATAATAGGTGGCTTGCATCAACCCATTTGATCTTGGAGATTTCCTCTTTTTCTTTAGCAAGGTCAATCTTTAATCTTTTTCACTTACTTTTTGTAGCATGTACAATATCCCACAAGGAGCAGTTTCCTATGTAGCATTCAATATGCAAACTTTTTTTTCAGAACACTCCTTGCTTAGGATTTCCCCTAAAATATTTGACAAATAGAATCCCATGCCCACAGTTTCCACAGGAGCCAGTGTTTCTGCAGCCAAAGTACTTTTTAACAACATTTTTTATTTTCTTAGCTTCCCAGGCTAAAAGGCAACATTTCCCATTTTCACCCATCAAAAATATTATGAAACCAGCTGCACCCATCAGGGAGATTGGCATGAGAAGCATCACTAAAAAAAAACAATTTTATCACTTAAAAAAAACAAAAACCCAAGGATGGAAACTTAGTACACATTTCTCCATGTTTAATTCTTTTACTGGCCGGAATTTTCCAGCCCCTTATGCCGGTGGGATCTTCCAGTCTCACTGATGCGAATGGAGATTTTAATGGCTCACCAGCCCTGCCGCAGTGGGTGGGCTGGACAATTCCGGCCAATGTTTTAATTGCTCTTAAAACATCCTCAACTTTAGGGTGTTTCATCATAGTACTTGGTTTCAATATATCAGAGCTTGCATCTGTTCTTGTCTGAGTGCATAGCCAATTCAACCGACTTTGGAACTGCTTTGTTTTTTCATTAGATGTAACATCATTTTTTTGTGATGGCTTAGGATGATTAACTGGGATTGCTGACTCAAAGTTGCTTAACATCTAAACCAATATATTTAAACGCCCCTGAAGCCTTAAGTTCTACTTTAATCATGTTAATAACACATTTCGCAAATTCCACAGGACCACCCTAGAAGAAATCATTAACATGAATCATGTAGATTCCCAAAAATTGCCCTTTTGGCAATAAAACATTGCGGGGTCAGCTTTTAGTCGAATACAGTCTTCTTTCAGCAAAATAGATCTCACTAAAAACTTTTATGCCATCAAGGCATTTGCTTCATTTCCATAGTTTCCCAGCTGCATTGCTGACCTCTTTAGGTAGTTTCAGAAACAATGTTTCCTGAAATTTTTCACCCTGCAGAAATGCGGCTTTTATTGACCTACACTCCCACGAATATGTGGCCAGAAGAGCTAAAAATACTTTTAGGATTACTTTTCCTGTTGTGGATGAGTCCAATCTAACATCTGTATCATCCAGTCTGTCTTCAAAGCGCCGAGCAACTAGTCTCACTTTAGCCTTAAAGTCCTATAGAAGGATCTTTCCATACAAACCCATCTATACAACAAAGCAAGCTGTCCCCTATATAGTTTTTCAGAATAAACTCCTAATTTTTTCCAGCTATCTAATTTCTTTTGCCTTTCTTATTAGTTTACCCTCTAGTTTATTGGCAGCCACCAAAACCTCACGGTCATGAGGACTTCTGCTTCCAGTCCTATCTCAAGACTGTTCTGTGGCCTTCCTTTCTTTGTGCAATCTATTGAAGCCGTAGCTCTACTTGCACTTTGATGACTTTTGGGATTACTACTGTAGGATATCTCTCTCACGCAGTGGGGACTCTTTTTCCTATACTTTATCATTTTCTAATGCAAGAGTCACTCTCAGACCCACTATTTGAACTCTCACCGTGTTTACTTACTTCCATTTTTTTACCCCATTCTACTAGTCCATGGACTTCACTTCTTGGCCATCGTCTTGAACATTTAATCAATATTTAAATTTAACAGTAGCTTTCCCTGTATATCCCACAATAGTCACATCCTTTGATTCACTGGACCCTCTGGAACATATGTCACCCAAGTACCCAATTTAGACAATTGGCCTTTGGATGTGATAGCTTTGACCTATGTGTCATGATCACTCAATCTACCACTATCCAGCCCCTGATCTCTTGTATTCTGTTCCTCAGGACTGCTACCGCAAAACACATGGGTATGTGAGGTACAGGGTGCCTCATCATCTTCTATCAGCTGCTCAGATCCTGAGAGTTTGTAATCAATCCGAATTAATCATGAGAGATGAGCCTTAATCGTTTCATTACTATGTTGGATAAATACTGCCTTACTATCATACCATATTACATTATCAGGATATTTCCATTCCTTATGGCCCCGTCTTTTGTAATACACCATATCCCAGAATTAATTTCTACCATGGACAGCCTCACGCAATACCTTAGAGCTCTCTGAATTTTCTCCAAGATCTCAGCCTTTTCCATGCATGTAAGACATTAAAACGTGGGAAAAAATGGAATTAATTGTAGTTCCCTCTAAGGCAGGGGGAACCATTGTCCAACACAGAAGGTAATTTGGGATTTCTCCAGAGACCAGTTGATAGGGGCCATACCTTCCAACCATCCGAAGCAAATTCTTTGCATGAACCACCCATGCCAGTGCAGTTGTCAACTTGCAGTTAGGTTGATCTGCTAAGATTTTATGGACCATTTCAATTATCATCACGTGATTTCTTCCACAGAGCCCATTGCTGAAAGGACTTGTAACTGTTGACCCCACAAATGATGGTTGCTTTGAGGCATAGGATCCCACTTGCCAAAATCACTCAAATGATCTAACTGATGGAAAGACTGAATACAATCTTCAATCAAATTTCCAGTGAGTACATTAAATTCCTTCGTAAAATTTGAACAAAAACTACTACTCCACCTAGTTTTCTATAGGTTGTGAACAGTGTATCATGCTTTTTAGACCACTTGGATTGGGGTAGATAGACCCAACTGACATTTGCCGATATGTTCCCATGTTCCTACTTATTGATTTGCTACTGGAATCTTATGGTGTGCAAATTGGCTGCTGGGTTTAGCTACATAACAACAATGACTGGACATTTAAAAAGTAATCCATTGCCTATGAAGCACTTTAGGACATCCTGAGGAAATTGTAAAGCGGCTAAATGCAATATTGTCTTCTCCTTATTCTTTTCATCCTCTTCATCACTTAGAGATATTACGAAAGCATAGAAAGAAAAAAATGGTTGTTTGGCCCATTGGGATGTCTCCTTCCCCAATATAGACACAATCTCAAATAAAGAGAATAAGCACAAACCCCAAGATACCTCAAACATACTAATAGGCAATATTCAACGCTGCAGTACACAATTGTTATTCTTGTGGTTTCAGTAGAATGATGCAGCCACATCTTCCTTGAAGTAAACATTGATCTGTCGCCACCTCAGGTCATCCCTAAGTGACTTACAGCCAGTGAAGTAATTTGAAGTGTAGTCACCGTTGTATGTAGAAAACATGGCATCGCATTTGTATACAACAAGGTCCCATAAACAGGAATTATATAAATGACCAGACAATCTATATTGGTCATTGGTTGAGGGGTAAATATTAGCCAGGACACAAGAGAGAACTCCTCTGTTCTTCTTCAAATAATGCCATGTGATCTTTTATGTCCACCTGAGGTGGCAGATAGGCCCATGGTTTAATGTTTCATCCAAAGATGATACCTTCCCCAGCCTGGATTATGTGCTTAAGTCTTTGGACAGGGTTTGAATATGCAACTTTCTGACTGAGACATGGGTCCTACCCACTTAACCAAGGCAATTTTAGATTAATCCATTGGAATACTATAAAGCAGTGTGAAAGGGATACGGTTTGAATAATCAAATTTCTATGTACAATGTGTGGATGTACAATTCTGCAAGGATGTTGGACACAACCTGGCTCTAAAGTGAATGGAAAATTGTGCGAAGAAAACATGCTCTGCTAAATGGGAGATATTCACAATTTTATTTTAATGAATGATGGAAATTATGAGCCACAGCCTTTGTAATCTCATGCATCAGGGATCTTGTCTCTCACAAAACGGCTCAACAGCTGCTAGAAATCCCCTTAAAAGGACAAAGCTCCTTCTGCTGATCTTAGCTGCCTGGAGAGTTGTGTTTTATATTTAGCATTCCTCTACACTTGGAATCCGAGGTGGAAGAGTTTCTGTTAGTTTGGCAGGAGATTGTGCTTCCCACACTGTCACTCAGTTTCAAACACCTTGCCACACTCTATTCATCCTCTCCAACAGTGCCTCTCCGTCAAGATTCATGATGTGGTTGCACTCCTCTGCCTGAGGAAATATGCTGCATTCTTGTCTGATGGATTCCGGAGACTGTTACTTCTCTACAATCAGCCATGTTGTTGACATTTGTAATTCACTGTCAGATTCTAAAACGCTTTCCTGGCTACTGCACTTTACAAAAACCTCAACAAGTATGTCAGTCTGGTTTTCTTTTAACTCCTGCACCCCTCCCACATGACCTTCCTATTTACTTTCCTGTAAAGCCTTTTCCCTGTGCTCCCCAAATACTTGGTACTGTAATGCAAATGGACAGTTTCCATAGATAGCATCACTGGCACTCCTTAGTTGTCCATTTGGGAAGTATGATTAAGGGGTTTAGGATGAGACTGTCTGCTTCACTCTGGACATTGTTGGTTTGTTCCCTTTGTTTTCAGATGATCTCATGGAAACCCGTCTTTAAATGTGTCAGTTTGTAGCACTCTCACTTCTGAATCCGGAACTCATGGGTCAAGTCCCACTCCAGAGACTTGAACACATAATCCAGGCTGACACTCCAGCGAGGTACTAAGCTCTGCACTGTTCGAGTTTCCATCTTTCAGCATAGATATTAAATTGTGGCCCCATTTGTTCTCTCCAGTGGGAGTAAAAGATCCCTTGACATTCGTTTAAGGGGGGGAGTTTTCTCTAATACCAAAACAAAAACTCAGCAGGTCTGACAGCATCTGTGGAGAGAAAGACAGAGTTAATGTTTAAAGTTTTCTCCAGTGATCTGGCCAATATTTTCCCCTCAACTAACATCACTAAAACAAGTCATTGTTGCATTGCTATTTGTGGAAGCTTGCTGAGCACAAATTGGCTGCTGTGTTCCCTACATTACAACAGTGACCACATTTCAAAATTATTTAATTGGTTGAAAAGTGCTTTGGGACATTCTGAGGTTATGAAAGATGTAAGTTTATATAGGTGCAAGTTTCTCATTCCTCCTCCAAGACCATCAGCACAGTGTTGCAGCTAAGGGACTCGTACCTATTCCTTCCCCAAAGAAATCCAGAGTGACCTCTCTTCTCATATATGCATCTAGATTGCAAAAAATTATTTACCAAATGTTTAACAAGTGTTTTTAATTAACCTACATTCTCATAGGAGGAGAAGAAATTTCTAATCTGAAATCAACCTAACCTAGCGGAAGCACTGCTGCCCTAACCACATTATTAATCAGTGTATCACTTTTTAGGTGAAAAATTGTTTCATTTCTCAGCCCTGACATTCCTCGCACCTCGTTGGGCCAGAATTAACCAAATTCTAGAATTTCAGAAGTACTTGGGGAGGCCTCAGGTTCATCTGATCTACTGGTTGAAATGACAGTGGGCCTGTCACAATTGGCCTTCGTGTACTGAATCTGGGAGAGAAACCTCTCATCCTTCAGGTTTATACAGTGACCCTTTCCAACAGAAGGGTGGAAGGGAGGACAGAATCATGCTGAGCATTGACACTCCACATTGGCATAGATTATCTGTGCTTGCAAAAGAGGATAGCTATTTGGGAAAAGTGGCAACTGAGGGAATACATCTCAGCAAATATCAGTTTCTTCCAGTAGGGAATGTAAAATAAATGTCAAAGCTTCAATCAGTCAAAAACAAAAGTTCCCACAAATTGAGAAGTACAACTCTAGATTTATTTTCACTTTAAGTGAATCAGAGGTCATTGTGGTTTCTGTATTACACAAGCCCTTAAAATTAGCACCATCTGCTTAACTGGTGCTTTGTGAAGGCGGGGGTTTGCAATTTGAGATGTTCAATAACTGCTTGTCGATTAACTAAGACAAATGGGGGACAAACCACAGTGAAGCAGGCCAAATACCTATGTGAAGCGGGAAGACGGCAATGCCTCTGCAGTACAAGGAATGTTATTATTGTGAAGCCTACAGTGACAATCTTTCGGGAGAGTATTGAATAACCAGTACTGGATTGGCTCCACAACTAAATGGTGACCAGAAGCCCAGATGACAGAGAGTCTACCTGATAAATTACATGCGGATAACCTACAGTCTAATAGAAAACAGGCTGTCAGCAGCCAGCCAGAAGAGAGATTTGCACAGGCAGTCCCTACTGACTCTTTAAATCCTTTTAGTTTCCTGGCCAGTTTATCTCCTCAATAACAATAACAACTTGCACCTACATAGCATCTTTAAAGTAGTGAAATGTCACAAGGAGTTTCACAGGAGCATAATCAGACAAAAATTGACACTAAGCCAAAGGCATGTAACCAAAAGTTTGATTAAAAAGATAGGTTTTAAAAAGTCACTTAAAGGAAAAGAGTGAGTTAGAGAAGCAGAAAGGTTTAGGGCCCAGGCATCTGAAGGCATGGCTGCCACTCGTGGGATTGAAATTTGGGATAAGCAAGAGGCTAGAATTGGATGAACATAGATACCTTGAAGCTTTGTAAGGCTGGGGTAAATTACAGAGATAGGGAAGGGCATGGCAATGGAAGGTAAGAGCTTCCATTGATGATGAAACCCTCTTTTGCATTCCTCTCTTCCACCACCTGGCCAGTCTTTAGTTGTGAGGGTTAAACATGGGCCTTAGGAGGGTATAGGACTCTCAGAGTATTGGAGCCAAGACTGATCCTGTCTTCACCTGGAGCATACACATGGTGAGGAGCAGGATATCTAGCTCAGTTACTTTGCTTCCTCTAACCCAAAGCATTTTCAGAAGGGGCAGCATGTCAAAACCAGAAATTGGTTAGTGAGTGGGAAAATGCTTCTGTTCCATTTCATTGTTTATTTAATAATACCTTTCCTCTTCTCCTCCATGAAGCGTGGCCAGGAGGTATGCCTTTGGGTCATTTATAGATAAGGGCACTTCATGTGAACCTGGCTGGAAGCCCCCAGGATTTGATCCCCGTCTGTGCTGAAATAGCTGATCCCAGTCAAGAGCAAAAATGGATGTTACAATTGCCATCAAAAGCCTGAGTCAGGGAGTAGAAAATCTGGATACCTATTCTGGATCTCCATCCCAACTGGAAGATGAATACAATGATGGATGAGACCAGGATTGAGTCTGGCTGTGATGCCTGACATGTTTTCAAAACTTATCCAAAACTCAATTGCCCCAGGGTCATACAGGAGAAAAAAATCACTTCAGCAAAAGAACAGAGGGCTGTCTATAACCATGGAAACATAGGCTGGCATGGGCCAGCATCTTCAAGAAAGGTGAGAACAAAGGACGCAGTGGGATTAAAATTTAAACTGCTTTTTAACATGGTTTTGGTTTTCTTTTTTAGCATGGGCACGGAGGAAAGATTTCCCTCCATGAGGCAGGGAGAGAGAGGATGGTCAATGAAATTGAGTGATCCACCACAGTCAGCTAATAGTTTATGTGAGGCTCCTCTCCAGAGGGATCACAGCTGTCCTTGGAAAAGGGAAGCTGCTCCAAAAGAGTGGGAGGCAAATGGCCAGAAATGAGAAGTCATGCAGTGAGTGGTGAAGTTGAGAGGCTGTTTGAATTTTTGTGGTGCTCCCTCAGAGACCAGCCCAAACAACTGGAAGAGGGTAGTCAGCACTGAATAAGAGGATTTGTTTCAATCCAGCCCCGAGGTTTTATTTTCTATGAATGCTCTACTTCTCAACTGAAAATGTGGAATCCTTCTGGGCATAAAAGTACAGGCGCTAGTACATCACCCAAGTGGCCATTATGAGAGTAGGCAGTAAGCAGCACTGACCATGGTGGCCTCAACAATGACCTTTCCATGAAGCTTCTGTGTATGATTCTATAGTGGTTATTTTGCTGGGCTGGCAATCCAGAGATTGAGAGTTCAAATCCTCCAGTGGTATTTCTGAGGATTTAAATTTAGTTTTAAAAATCTGAAAATAGAACTATAGTGATAAAAGTGAACATGAAGCTATCAGATTGGAATAAAGACCTAACTGGATCAATGATGTCCTTTAATGAAGGAAACCTGCCGTCCTTACCTAACCTTTATGTGACTCAAGTGCCGCAACATCATGGTTGACTGCTGACTTCTCTCTTCAGGTATAGTCAGGTATTTGGCCTGCTTTACTGTGGTTTGCCTTCCATTTGTTTTGGTTAATCGATGAACAGTTACTGAACATCTGCACATGCAAACCTCTGCTTTCACAAAGCACAAGTTAAGCAGATAGTGCTAATTTAAAGGGCTTGTGTAATACAGATACCACAACAACCTCCGATTCACTTTGTCCTCTGAAGTGGTCTAACAAACCACTCAGTTATATCAGTCTAGAAAGGATAACAGCACAGTGTGAGCACCTTTATCACGTGTACTGCAATGTTTCAAATAGAAGGTACACCACCAACCTTTCAAGGGAATTGGGAATAGGGCAATAAGTGTTGGCCTTGTCAGCAGTGGTAATGAATGTTTTAAAAAAAAACTGCTCTTCTAACAGAGTCATGGGATATTGATCAGAACCAGGAACATTAGGTCTGTATGATTAATTTACTTGATGCTTTAACCAGCCGAGTCAGTGGAGGTAGCCAGTGGGTTATCTTTGCTTTAATAATGAAATATAGAGTTACATAGAATTGCACTAGCCAATGAATTCCCGAGTATGGCCAGGCTGCCATAAAGGAGCTGAAGGATGAGTAAATAGGGGCATGGGAACTTCTGGACCATGCTCAATCTAGTTGACCTTCTACTGTCCTGGAAGTGCATTATGCGATTATAATAGAATTGAAGGCTAATCATGATATTAATCTCTATCGATTAAATTATTTCAGATCAGATACAATGCAAGGAAGCTCCCAGTGGCAGAGAGCTTTGGAGGCTCCAAAGTTAGCTGTTCCTTCCAAGCATGTTACACTTACTACATATCATGTAGCAACTTACTCATATAATGTGTCCCCAAATTGTTATTCCCTAGAAGTAATTTATCTACTTTGCAGTTAAATGAATCCTTATTAACTGCTTCCCCTGTTTCCCATGGCAGGCTGCTCCAAGGATTGACCACTCACTCAATGAAATATTGTTTCTGCAAATTAGTTTTAAATTTAACCCCCTTCAAATCAGGTCATCTTCTCCAGTTCCACTGTTCTGGACAAGGTGAAAGCCTTTGACAAAGTTCCTCATGAAAAGCTTTTGTCCAGACTTCACTATTATAGAGTCAGGAGGACATGTAAAATTGGACCTGGCACTTGCCCACCAACTGAAGACAAAGAATGGTGTGTGATAGGGAATCATCCTCTCCTAGAGATGTCTTCTCCAGAGTGCCCCAGGGAACTTTGTTGGGACCTTTACTCTTCTTGACATCCTTTCCAACAAGTTAAAAAAAACAAGGTGCAATGTTTGCAGATGGCTGCATGGTTTACCCATCAGGGAAAACTCAAGATCATATCAATTCACTGCAAGATGACCTTCTGGAACTGCAAAAATGGCAGGACCAATGGGAAATGGCATTCAATGCCAAAAAAGGCTATGTCATGTGCTTTACTAACAAAAGGATCCACCAACAGATAGCTTTAAGTTCTGTAATCAAATTCTCCAACTGGTAGATACACAACCATACCTGGGGTTTCACCTTAAAAACAATCTTCAATGGGGATTTCACATTCAGCAGATAACATCCAAAGCAAACAGGGTTCTTGGATTTCTGAGGAGGAACCTTTGATGCAACAAAACTATCAGTCATAGCTTACCAAACATTTATTCTTCCAATCCAGGAGTATGCAAGTTGTGTGTGGGATCTTTATATGGAAAGAGATACAAATATGATTAGAGTGATCCAAATATATACTGCATGATTCTGCACAAATTGATATGGCAAATGCACCAGTGTCACATCCTTGATCAAAGATTTGAAATGGGAATCACTACTGAAAAAGAGGGAGAAAAATAGACTGACCGTGTTCCTTCAAATATGGAATGGACTGGTGGGAATTGACAAAAATAAGTACCTGGTGCCCTTGGGCAATGACAAAACACAAGATAGCCATCCACACAAACTACAAAGACCATTTGTTTCCAAGGCAGTGTATCAACAATCTTTCTTTCCAAGGACAACCCAACAATGGAACAAGCTACACAAAGAAATAATCATATCCCCATAACCCAAAATCTTCAAGACCCATTTTAGATTATTTCCATTAAAAGTTTTTATTAGCAAGACTGCCATATCAGCAGGTCATACTTGGTTCAGCTAGCACTACCCATACAAATGTTGGCAGAATATGGATATTAGTCTGTGATGCCGACGCAACCAAAGCAAAAGCAGAAGTCAAACCACAGGAGTGAAATTGAAGGGTTATGCTCAACTATAGTACTTCCATGCTGCCCCTTGTGGCTGGTTTCACAATTCCATAGGAAGAACCCAAGGCACAGGTCACAAGCTATTCTTGCCAGTCTGAACACTGGGAACAATGACCCACTATTCTGGTGCAGACAAGGTTCAACCTACAACGTACAATTGGAAGAACCAAAAGAGATTACTGTATTGCATGTTAGAGTTAAAAATATTCAATTACATAACAGTGAGACCAATTACTTGCATAGAATCTTCAGATGCAACAGTACAGAAGCAGGCCACCCGATCCATCAAGTGTACAGCAATGGCTTTCCCTACATGAGCCATCGCGTATAATTGCACACAACTGCTCACTCCCATATACTTTAAAATTCTTTGTTCCTCTTTTTCAAGTTATTGACCTGAATTTCACGCTCGACGGGCGTGTTTGATCAGCGAGTCCGGAAGCGACTGCAGTGTTCGCTTCCACCTGCAAACATTAGAACAATGTGGTTTTGCACTGGCTGGCCAATTAAGGGCTGGCCAGTGTAAAATGTGCCTGGACATTGGTGTAGCGCTGCCGGCGTGAGCGGGAGTGTGGTGGGTGCCAGGTTGAATGGTGACTTGGAAGGGAGTATGAAATGAGCCCAGGCAGCTCCCTGAAGGCTGCCAGGAGTTGGGGAAGCCTAACGTAGCTGTCGATGAGAGACTGGAAAATTTGGCGTAAGCGGTGGCCTCAGCACCCTGTGGGCACAGCAGGTGGAATGCCAATGCTGGTGAGCACTCTGCCCCACGATTCTCAGACAACTCCCTGCATGCTCTAGTGGAGGCAGTGAGTGTCCAGCATGAAATACTCATGCTGTGGGATGGTAAGACGATGCCACCCCACCAGACAAAGAAGGCTGGAGGGAGGTGGCTGCCCAGGTGAGGGGACGTGATGTGGTGAACCGCATATGGATCCAGTGTCTGAAATGGTTCAATGATCTTCTGCGCTTCGCAAGGGTGAGTACCAACTTGGCATGGGACTGAGTATAAATGTCTTGGAGGGTGGCTGTAAGTCACGGTGCTTAGGGATGTGAGATGCATAGTGCCAAATGGCATATATCCCTGTGCCTGCCAAGGGTGGGAGGTGTTGCCGCTCAGCTTGTGTGTATAGAAGTGTGAGCAGTGCCAATCTGACTGGCACCTCAAGCTGGCTCTCCAGGGCAGGTGTGGGGAGGGGATTGGTGGTGGTGGGTCACAAGGCTGGAATGGTTAGAATGGTGTTACAGGTAGAGGATGGACTAATGAATTGTTTACATTTAGGAGAAGGAGCACGCACAAATGGGTGGTGGGGTGCCCATCATTCTGATCCTGTCCAGGTTTGAGATGGATGCTCTGAACATGGAATGCCAGTGGGGGGCAAGATCCACAGGTCTTGGAGAGGCAGGGCTCTCGGAGGATGGTAAGAGTGCAGTGGGCAGATGAGAATCTGGGGCAGTGTGCAAGAAGGGCAGGGTCATGGCATCTCCAATGAGAAGTTAAAGTCCAGAGCACCCATCACTTGGTCACTCACAGTGCATCAATGAGGCACATGTCAGTTTTGGCAAGTGACCATCATGCTCGCATAGGCACTTAGTGATGGTGGTCTTAACTGACATATTCCGTTTCTCCTGCAGAAGCACCATGCTCATGGTGCGAGGCTGACCTGGAGGACCCCCCCTTGACACCCGAGGAGGAACTGCCGAGCAATGCACCTGCATTACATCCACACTCTGAACCAAGCACCAGCACCGATACAGGCACATCGGTGAGCTATAGTGCACTGACTCCGTTTGGATTGCACTGTGGTGGGGGCACATCACACTCACATGTGGAGCTGGCAGAGGCAGAGAGTGTCCATGGCGCCAGCAGTTGGAGGACTGCTGGAGACCAGGACCATGTTGATTTCGAGGCAGGTGACAAGCCTCCAGAGTCATCCATCAGGCAGTAGGTGCTGGATGTCCAGTGGGATGCACTGGAAGGTCTGTTGGTGATCCCTGATTTGGCATGCCACAGTATCTGTAATGCAAGAGTCCATGAGAAGCTTGAGCACTGTCTTGACCCTGAGCACTAAGTGCACAGCCGCCTCCATTGAGAGTGGCAACTCTCATGGAGAGGCAGCTCCAGGAACAGAATCAGAGGTCCTGGGTTTGCACACTGAGCTGCACTCCCGCATACCGCAGTGATCTCAGGAGGCCACTGCCAATGTGAGACAGATGAGGCACCTAGTCTCTCTACTAGGTGCCCGTCCATCACAGGTGAGCAGGGAGGTCGAGACAAACCTCATGCTAGCAGACGAGCTGCCTGTGGGCTTCTTTCACAGCGCTCTGGACGAGGGCAGCAGCTCCTCCGCCCCTCTGCCAGTGACCATGGCATCTTCTAAGACTGCAACAACTGAGGACTGCCCAGCCATGTAGCTAGTTGCACCCTCCCAGGCAGAGCCTGCGCAGGCCCCACTGGCCAGAGGACAACCACCAAGGTCATCATAGCTAACATGACAGCAGAGTCAGCAATCTGCCTCCAAAGCTGCTGCTAGCGAGGAGGAGGGGGTCACCAAGACCTATCACTTGTAAGTGTAAGTTTAAGGCACCGTGAGCACAGGATGGGGTTTTCATGGCTGATATGCATTCATTTCATCAGAGCTATGAATTGTTTTCATGTGACTTTGGCAACCATATTATGTTTTGTTCCTTGTTTGCAACTCCGGTAAAGATATAAAACAAGATTTTGCTTCAATGCCCTGAGTGTCCCTCATGTTTTCCATCGGTTCAGGTCCATATGACGGACGGCACGGGCAGCAAACTTTGTCACACAGGCTGTGAGGTGACATTGGGGTCATGGCGTTGGCTTCTCAGAAATGTGTGTGACGGAGGCGGCGCCCTTGCACTGAGATGGAAGCCAAGCCTTGGCCGCCGAGCTGAATGAGTGTTGAATCAAGGCCTTCCTCCTGTCCCTGCCTCCCTGAAGATTCATCAAGTCTGCCTCCATGTCCTCACCCTGTACCAGCCCAGGCTCCTCATCAGATCCATCTGTAGAGGCTTCCTCTGAGGCATGTGGAGCTGCCTCAGTACCCTTATCCTCAAGTGGGTTGCTCTCCTTCCCAGTGCCAGATTGTGCAGTGCACAGCAGACAATGATGATAAGCGACATGTGCTCCGGAGAATACTGCAGGGAATCCCTGGAAGGATCCAGGCAGAGGAACCTCATCTTCAATAGCCCTATTGTCCTCTCAACCACCACGTTTGTGGAGACATGACTCTAATTGTACCTCTCTTCCTCTTCTGTCCTAGGGTGCTGGAGTGGCGTCATGAGCCACCTTTTCAACTGATACCCTTTGTCACCCAGCAACCAACCATCCAGTTGAGCTAGAGCCATGGACAGCCTTGGCACCTGGGAGTGTCGCAGTATATATGCATCATGGGAGCTGCCAGTGTACCTTGCACAGCAGACTTGCAGAATCTGGGTCTTGTGGTCGCACACTATCTACATGTTCATGGAATGGTAATCCTTTCTATTCACGAAGGCACCCAGCTGACCCGCTGGTGCCTTGATGGCCACATGAGTACAATCTATTGGACCCTGGATGCGGGAGAACCCAGCTCCCTCAGCCTGGCTGGCTTGGTCCGTCCAGTAATGAATGAATGTGAGGACCCGTCTGAATAGAGCATCAGTTACGAGCTTGAGCAGCTATGAAGAGCAGATTGGGATGCTCCTCACAAGCCCCCTATTGACCCCTGGAAAGATCCAGGTGCTACTACAACCTTCAGAGTCACTGGCATTGGGCGCCCACCCACATAGTTGGAGGTGATCTCCGGCCCAATCATCTGGTATTATGATGTCACAATGTCCCTAGAGAGGCGGACCCTCCTGTGGCACTGGACTCCAGACATGTTGAGGTAGCTGGATCGCTGCCTGTACACTCTGGCAGCAGGATAGTGGCGTCTTCTGTGGTCCCATCCTCCTTGCTGTCCCTGCTGGTCCTGCACCCCCTGTGCCTGTGCCTCTCCTCCTACAGGTGTCTGCCTGCAAAGCTGCCTGCAGACACCTGGCCTCCTCTCTCTTCTGCCCCTCTCTTCCTCCTGAGAGGAGGTGCCCCCAGCAGAGTATACAATCCCCATTTACTGAGATGCAGATGACACTGTTCCATGCACTGAAGGCGGCACTAAACAGAAATGCTCCATCAGAGTTGACAAAAGAGTCCTCAGAACAAGGCTAACAAAGCAAATACTTCAGAAGAAACAAGAGGAAAAGGTCTGAAATCTCAGCAATAAAGCACCACAAATTCTCACCTGAACTCCTAACAACTCACTCAGCCAATGCTCTTGTCCCCTTTTATCCTGCCCTTGAACGAGAAAATTGAAAAAAAAAACAGGATAGCCACCTGCCTGTGTTGCCTGTGCGCTGATTGAAAAACCGCACAAGCACTGTAAAATTCCAGTCAATCACCCTTTTAACTGCCTTAAGTGACTGATTACTTGATAGCAGCCGCGCTGTTGACTCCCGCACATGCCTACCGACCATAATATTGTGCGAGTACATGATGACATGAGATGTGCGCCCAATTTCATCACGTGCAATTTAACGTTCTTCTGGGTTGGCCACGCACCCAAAACTAACCTAAAATTTCTGGCCATTATTTAATTACCTTTGCTAAGTACCTAAGTAGTGATTTGCAGCAGAGAATTTCAATTTCCAATCAATCTTTTGTTGTAAGAAAGTTTTTTCTAACCTCTCCTTTAATTCTTTTTGTGATTATTTTTAATTTATACTCTTTTTGTTTACTATCTTCTCAACCAGTTGAAATAATCCATCACCATCTATTCTATTGCAACCCTTAATAACCTTAAAGGCTTCTACCAGGTTACTCCTTAAACCTCGCAGCTCTACCAGAAGGAACCCTGATTACTCAGTATTCTCAATAACTATAGCTGCACATTTCTGGTAACATCCTAATATATCTATAGGGTACCATTTTTGTTGTCTTCTATTACTGGATGCTCAAAACCATGTACACAGTACTTTAACTGTGACTTAACTAAAGTCTTGCACAATTTCATCCTTACTTTTGTATTCAATGCTTTGCCTACTTGCACCTTGTCAGAATCCAGGATATTAAAGTCAATTAACCCTTTAACCCCTCCATTTCCAAGCTCTGAAATTATTCGAAGTGGTACCCTCATTAGTGACAGTGATTTTATTTGGTTTTATTTTATTCTGTAAAAGTAAAACTTGACACATCCTAATGTCTGTGCAGTGATATTCAAGTGCAACAGCATTACCATCACACCCTGGGTAGAAGTGCAATCTCCACATGACTACACTCAATGGTCATGCCCCAGGCACCATTACCTCAGTCAATGCAACACACAATACCTCTACAATCTCTGTGCTTGGTGAATCCCCCTTTATCCTTTCTTTACACAGCAAAGCCTAAGGAGATTGATTTAACTCAATCATTGTTTGAAGAGACCAGTTACAAAAAATGTAATGCACCCATTTGCCTGCCCAAGCCAAGGTGGAGTTTCAGCATCTCTGACTTCTATCAGTTTGTAAACATTCCAATACCAAGTTGACTAAAGCAAGAAAAACATTGTGGCCTTGGTACTCAGTTATTTTGTCTTAACTCTAGCTACACCTGGGTCTGGGATTCTACTGAAGTGTTTATCTCTTAGTTTTCATGCAGCAGGCCACCAGTTTTCACAATCTGCTAGATTTCTGCTGAAGTTTACTTTTTGACCATTTGGTCAACGAAGGCCCAAGCCACAGTTTCCCATCAAGTCTCCTTTCAGCCGTCTTTACCCAGGGCGCATTATAAGCAGGAATAAAAAATTATAGTTCAGTATAAGGCATAGTATAACAATGAAACTGAAGAAGTGTACAGTCAGTCATTAGTATTTAAGTTAGTTTTTGTTAATTAGCAAGAAAATCCAATTAAGAGATTTCCCAGGATTCTTACAACCATCACCTTTGAATGACCAACATATCTGGACCACAAATTTCTTCTGCACCATGTAAAACTTTACCAGTTCTTTTCCAAATTTTTACCTTGGAAATGTTTTGCTTTACCATTGTCTATGCTGAACTGCCCATCTATCAACCCACTCTCCTAGCCCATGTCCTCCTGCAGTCTTTCACCAACTTCACTATAATCTTCAACCCCTTTCACTGTCATGCCTCTCTTGGCCCAGCCACATTTCACTGCTACCACTCTGCTGGAGAGCACTGTGTTGCAGTTCAGTAGAACAGAGATTTGTGAGTAGAAAAGCACTGCGCCGTCTCATGTGGCCTTTCCCTATCTCTGGACCTTCCTCCACCTCTACCATCCTGAAGACCTCACCATTGTAAGTGCCTGGATTGATTTTATTCACAGAATTTGTACTGTGTAAACATCCTCTACACAGCATTTTTCTGGAGAATCAATCTCACTTTTATCTGGTCTGAGGGCACTTAGCTTCTTCCTCGAACAGAGGTCCGAACAATCCCCGTCCACCACTACTCTCCTCTGTATGGCTGAACTTGTTCTCACGCTTTTAAGGCGTGGCTATGGGTATCCGCATGGGCCCCAGCTATGTCTGTCTCTTTATGGGGTATGTGGAACATTCCTTGTTCCAGTCCTACTCCAGCCCCCACCCAAACTCTTTCTCCGGTACATCGGTGATTACTTTGGCGCTGCTTCATGCTCTTGTTGGGACTTGGAAAAATGTATTAATTTTGCTTCCAATCTCCACCCCTCCATCATTTTCACATGGTCCATCTCTGACACTTCCCTTCCCTTCCTTGACCTCTCTGTCTCAATCTCTGGTGATAGACTGTCCACCAATATCCATTACAAACCCACCGACTCCCACAGCTACCTCGACTACAGCTCCTCACACCCCGCTTCCTGTAAGGACTCCATCCTATTCTCTCAGTTCCTTCGCCTCCGTCGCATCTGTTCTGATGATGCTACCTTCAAAAACAGTTCCTCTGACATGTCCTCCTTCTTCCTTAACCGAGGTTTCCACCCACGGTCATTGACAGGGCCCTCAACCGTGTCCGGCCCATCTCCCGCGCATCCCCCCTCACGCCTTCTCCTCCCTCCCAGAAACATGATAGGGTCCCCTTTGTCCTCACTTTTCAGCCCACCAGTCTCCATGTTCAAAGGATCATCCACCGCCATTTCCACCAACTCCAGCATGATGCCACCACCAAACACATCTTCCCTTCACCCTCTTGGTGGCATTCTGTAGGGATTGTTGCCTCCGGGACACCCTGGTCCACTCCTCCATCACCCCCTACTCCTCAACCCCCCACCTATGGCACCTCCCCATGCCCACGCAAAAGATGCAACACCTGCCCCTTCACTTCCTCTCTCCTCACCATCCAAGGGCCCAAACACTCCTTTCAAGTGAAGCAGCATTTCACTTGCATTTCCCCCAACTTAGTCTACTGCATTTGTTGCTCCCAATGCAGTCTCCTCTACATTGGAGAGACCAAATGTAAACTGGGCGACCGCTTTGCAGAACACCTGCGATCTGTCCGCAAGAAAGACCCAAATCTCCCTGTCGCTTGCCATTTTAACACTCCACCCTGCTCTCTTGCCCACATGTCTGTCCTTGGCTTGCTGCATTGTTCCAGTGAAGCCCAACGCAAACTGGAGGAACAGCACCTCATCTTCTGACTAGGCACTTTACAGCCTTCCGGACTGAATGTTGAATTCAACAAGTTTAGATCTTGAACTCCCTCCTCCTCCATCCCCGCCCCCTTTCTGTTTCTTCCCCCTTCCTTTTGTTTTTTTCCAATAATTTATATAGATTTTTCTTTTCCCACCTATTTCCATTATTTTTAAATCTTTTATGCCCTGCTAGCCTTTCCACCCCACCCCCACTAGAGCTGTACCTTGAGTGCCCTACCATCCATTCTTAATTAGCACATTCATTTAGATAATATCACCACCTTCAACACCTCTGTGTTCTTTTGTTCTTTTGTCTGTGACATCTTTTGATTATCTGCTCCTATCACTGCTTGCCTGTTCCTACAACCACACCACCCCCCCCCCCCACCCACCTTAAACCAGCTTATGCTTCACCCCTCTCCTTATATTCACTCAGTTCTGTGGAAGGGTCATGAGGACTCGAAACGTCAACTCTTTTCTTCTCCGCCAATGCTGCCAGACCTGCTCAGTTTTTCCAGGTAATTCTGTTTTTGTTTTGGATTTCCAGCATCCGCAGTTTTTTGTTTTTATTACTTTTTTCATGCTCTGCTGCAGTTTGGTCATGAGTTCTATTTGCTATAGAGACTTTGTTCAAATGGACTCTGCTACTGAGTAAATAGACTTGTTGTGGGGCGTTCAGACTGTGTAAATAGACTGTTTGCTGAATAGATGCTGTTTGATGTAAAATAGACTCAGGTTGTTGTAAGTCCTGCTCTGTGTTCAACTCCTTGGCTGAGAGGGTGATGTCAACACTCACTCCATCATTTTTAAAAATTAATTTAGCAGCATAAATACAACAGCAAGGTGGAAATTCAGTGCTTTGAATGATCAAACATGTCAATTAAGTGCAGTGGACTGTAAACTCTACCAGATTGTTTCCCAGCATCTTCCGCTTTTTTGTTCCTTCACTTATTCCTACTGCACTGAGAAGGGGAAGTTTCTGGATCCTCCCACATGCTTTGACAATAAGACAATTTGTGCCGTTCTCACCATTTGGCTGCTCTGCATAGTGGAAGTCCCATTTAAGATATACTATCACTCAAAACCATGTCAAGCAATCTCAGATGAAGATAAACAAAAGAGAGAATTCCTGTTGTCAGGCTGACAGCCATCACCCTGACTCATTAGTTACCAAGAAAGCCATGCAAAGTAGAAAGTACCAGTGGCCAACTGCAGACTAGGACCTGACCTACTGGGGTCTATGGCTAGTTTCTGTGCCAATTCAGCAATGCTGCGTGAATTACATACAATTTACACCACAGAAGCAGGCCATTCAGTCCAGCAGGTCTAGGCTGGTGTTTATGCTTTACATGAATCTCCTTCCATCCTCTTGATCTAACCATATCAGCATTTGCTTCTATTCCTTTCTCCCTCATGTATTTATCTAGGCTCCCCTTAAATGCTTACATGCTTTTCACCTCAACTAATACTGCTGGTAGCGTGTTCCACATTCTCACCACTCTTTGGGTAAAGACTTTTCTCCTGAACTCCCTATTGGATTTATTAGTGACTATCATATATTGATGGTCCCTAGTTTTGGTCTCTCAACAAGTGGAAACATCTTTTCTACATTTACCCTATCAAACCCCTTCAGAATTTTAAAAATCTCTATCAGTTAATTTCTTAGCCTTCTCTTTTCTAGAGAAAAGAGCCATAGTCTGTTTCGCTTTGTTGTGTCATCCGACCAAGGTCTGATACAAGTTTTGAGAATCCATGAGAACTCTTGTTTGTGACTGGGTTCTCTTTTCATTTTGAGATAAGATTGAGAGTTGTTTTCCTCCCTTTATCTTTCCTGTTTTGAGGGTTTCTATTCATGCAGCAGTTCAGTTCCTTTCCAGCACTTAAAGTCATAGAGCCATTGTGGCACAGAAGGAGGCCATTCAACCCTTGGAGTCCATGTTGTTTCCTTGCAGAGCATTCCAGTCTGTCCCATTCCCCCACTCTATCCCCATGGTCTTGCAAGTTTTGTTCCCTCAAGTGCCCATCCACTTTCCTTTTGAGATCATTGATCATCTCCACATTTACCACCCTCGTAGGCAGGGAGTTCCAGGCCATAACTACTCATGCGTTAAAAAAAAGTTCCTTCTCACATCCTCCCTGCATCTTTTGTCTAAAACCTTAAACTGTTTCCCCTAGCACTTATACAATTAGGGAATAAACTTTTCTTTGTCTACCTTATCTAAACTGTCGTAATCTTGTACATAATCTGTAATCAAATCTCCTCTCAATCTCCTTTGCTCCAAGGAACACAATCCACTTTTCCCCAACCTAACCTTGTACCTAAAATCCCTCATCCTGGCATCAACCTTATACCTCAATCACCACCCACTGTTGGTGCCAGCTGAACATTTGACTGTGCCATGTTATCTCAGCCAAGCATGATGCTGTCATCTAAGATAAAAGCAAAAAACTGCGGATGCTGGAAATCTGAAACAAAAACAAAAATACCTGGAAAAACTCAGCAGAGTTGTCAGACCTGCTGAGTTTTTCCAGGTACTTTCATTTTTGTCGCTGTCATCTAATGCACTTTCTATTCCATGTGATGTGTAAAATGGCTACTGCCCTGAAACCTTTATTTATATATAATGGCATCAGAGGTCACATGACTATGGTACAGCACAGTCATAGAGTCATAGAGGTCTACAGCACAGAAAAAGGCCATCTAGTCTGTGCTGGTCATGTACAAAGATATTTATCCAAACATACCCCTTTTCATAAAAAGGAAAAAAAATTGCATGCACTATTGTTTGCAAGTTACTCCACATATATAGTCCATGATGAAAATGATCACACACACACAAACATTGTTTGTTCTTTCCAGTATGTTGCAATTTCATCCATCCCTACACATGCATTGCATATATAGGGAACTGTCCCGGATTTGCACTAACTAGCGGGTGGGAAAAAGGATGTTTTAGCCGCCGGTCGCAATGGCGGGTTTTTGCACCATATCATCCCATTCCCGCCTCATTCATTATGCATGCCCGGGAAACATGCCGGGTTGCTGGCAGGACATCCTCTGATTTGCCCAACCCACCGTCACCTCAGGCCTTCAGTAAACCAGGTGCCATATTTAAAGGCTGCCCCTGCAAAGAGCTAGCACTCTTCAAGAGACAGGAAGCTGCTGGGAACTGATGGCTGACAAAGGGAGGAAAAATGCCACCCCAGATTTAGCGATGCCTCCCTGGATGCAGTGGAGGCCTGCCATGATGCCCTCTACCCCTGCTCTGGGGTCACCAATCCTGCATGGGAGGCGGTGGCAGCTGCGGTCAGTGCCAACGCCCTGCAAAAGAGGACAGCCATCCAGTGCAGGAAGAAGATGAATGGTCTCATCCATTCTGCCAGGGTAAGTCACTCTTCTCATCACTCTCAACTCACAAACCCATCACACATCCACAGGGATCTCACACTTCAAGAGACAACCCCACTAACTCTCACACACACCCTCACATCTCCATCAGGCTCATATCCTCTAGAGCTCGCATCCTCATCCTGCCCATGGCTCCGCTCACCACACAAATATTCCACGCAGTGCCATGCGTCCTGCTCACATTCTCTCCATCTGTTTACATGCAGGAGAAGCTGGCTCACGACAGCAGGGAGAGGTCCCAGACTGGGGGCGTGGAGTGGCTCACATTAGGGCCCTCACTGACTTTGAGGAGCGTGCCGTCTCACTGACTGCTGAGGATGTGGATCATGTCTGTGGCGACGGTGAGGCCGGCGGTGAGCCTCCATGTGAGGATCCTGTACCACTTGGTCCCTCTCTCAACACAACTGTGGGCAGGATTTTTAGGCTGGCCTGCAGGCACAATTGGCAAGCCTGGGAGCAGGCAGGGAGTAGGCAGGGAACGTACTGCCACCCGCGATCGGTCCCGACCATGATTCCATGTTGGCTGGCCAATTAACGGCCAGACAGCGTGAAGTGCGTGCAGATTGCTCAGGACTGCCTGGGTTGGGGGCGGGAGGAGGGCGAGCGCTGAAGTCAGCGCGGGCATGAGCAAGCACTCACAGAAAGCTCCCTGAAGGCAGAGAGCTGCCTCAGGGAGGCGAAGGCTTCAAAAGTATCAAATAAAGATTTTTAAATCTGGAAGAAAATGTCCACGCAACACAAGCAGTCAACTGAGCACAGACATTATAAAAATTCTGTGCATAGATTTTTTTAAAATTTAATAACAGAAACCTCATCCCGCCCTTGGATGAGGTTTCCTGAAAAATGCAAAGGCCACTGGGCCGATTTGCATGCCCACCGACTGTAACGTTGGACAGGCAGCGAAAAATCCCAGTTTATTGTGCTGTTAATAGGATTAATAGCCCTCTTAATTGTCAGTGGGCGGGTTTCTGAGTTTGGCACGCGTCTGCCAACTGAAATATCGCATGAGTGCACAATGGTGTCAGGACGCTCGCCTGACGTCATCACATGTTATTTAATGCTCGAGCGGGTTAGGTGTGCACCCACCTACTCAGTGAAAAATTCTGGCCTGTGAGTGCTCTCTCTCTTGCTTTTAACACTGCTGCCACGCACTAATTACCTCTACTTTGGTTCACAGGGAGCTCTGCCAAGCGACTGACACCCTCAGCCAGCCAGTCCCTCAGCTCCATCCACGTTCTCACCTTCAGCCAAGTGGACAGCTCCTCCACTGAAGAGCTAGAAATAAGCGGCCTGGAAGACCTGTCACAGCGCTTACCCACACCCTCCAGCAGTGCAGAGACACACACATCGGTGGGACCTAGATCTAGAGCAGGCTTGGTTTCACAATCTAATGTTCACAGCACAGGCATGTATCCACAGCAGGAGGAAGCAGGTTCAGCCGACCGCTGGGGAAGAGGCACCTGTGAGGTCCGAGTCAGATGACGAGTCTCTGGATTTGGCCTATCAGCTCATCATGGGGGGTCAATAGAAGATGGGGGAACATCACTCAGAGCTGCTGGAAGCCCTCAACAGAGTGGCACACGAGTCGGAGGAGTGTATCCACCTGTTCTCTGGTGTAGTGGTGCCCACATGTGTACATGGAGATCTCTATGGGAAGGAGTGTGGAGGCCAGGGAGACCCTGGTCCAGCAGAATACAGAGATGCATGCAGAAATACACTCCATCATGGTAGCCATGGGAGAGTTCCTGCAGTGACAATGCAAAAGGGAAACAGGGCACGTTGACGTCCCTGTAGGTGCTCCTTTCCCTCAAGGAGTCAGACCATGGCCATTGGGCCCCCAAAGGGAGGAGGAGTGACAGCTGGCCACCCCTGGGTCATCTACTCAGGAACCTCAGAGGCTGTCCATTCCCTCCGAGTCCCCTTTGCCTGTGACCCCCTCAACCTCATTCTCTTGTCACCACAGAGGGAGCAGCTGGCCCACAGGAGGACAGCCAAAGCAAGGCCTCGGCTCTTCAGAGGACCCACACCACAGTCATCAGAGGCAGCAGGGCCAATCATTGCACAGGCTGTCTCCACCCCTGCTGTGGATGTCAGGGCAGCACCTAGAAGTGCTAGGCCAAGAAAAGTTAAGAGTTTCTGATAACAAGTGGTTACACGGGTGAACACATTTTGTCACTTTATAATCTGAAAATACATTCACTTTCACTGAATAATGTGAATGGTGTCTTTCATCTTCATTTACAGGCTTCGCGAGTCCTCCCTCAGCATTGCCGCCCATGCCCCCACCTCCCAACTAGCAGTTCAGCTGCACGCAGCCGGCCCATGTGTGACTCTGGAGTGAGAAGTGTATGCATGACAGGTCCTTTTGGAGCCGCGTGCAAGATTCTTCCACCCATGCAGAGCCTCCCTCCCTCACACTCATCTCAATGTCCCAAGCATTTTCAATTCTACTTGCTGGAGTTCTCTTTCAGTTGTCCATCTGAGTTGACCTGTGTTCCACCCACCCATTGATCACACTCCCATGCAACACCTGTGCCCAGCCAACACGAGGCTCCTTTCGCTTTTGATTTTAGAAGCATGGTGATAGTTAAGTATGTCTTCAGTTCCCCTGTCCTTTCCCCGATCACTGTTGACCACCACATACCCCCCCACCTCCCCAACCACCACCACCCCCACCCCCACCCCAGCAACACCTTCCACCTCTCCACTGTTACCTACCAGCCAGAATCTTTTTCTTTCTGGGATGTCCAGGTCAACATCCACATTCCCTATTTTCCCAAGAATCCCAAACCCATCCACATTGACCTCCCAGACCTCCTCCTGTCCACTCCCAGGGTCTGTGTCTGCCTCCATGTCCCCACCAACCACCCTTCTACCTCTATCGGTCGCAACCTCACCCTCCCACCTAAGTGGCTCCCACTGTCCTTTCTCATTCTCACCATTCCCTCCTACCATGCCCACCTTCATTTCACTTCCCAGGAGGCAGTCAACAATGCCACAGACCCCTCCCTTGCAAGTTCACCTGGACATCCCCCCTTACTCTTTCCTCCACCCTTACTCCTTCCTCCCCCTGACTCCTTTCCCCTATCCTCCCTCCTTTCTCCTCGACTCCTTCCCCCCTTCGAACTACTTCCTCCCCTGGCCTACTTCCCTCCTCTGAACTCCTTCCTCCCCCCAAAGTCCTGCACGCCCCAACCTGAATGCCTTCCTCTACCTGAAGTCCTGCCCCCTCCGAACTGCTTCCTTCCCCAAAGTCCATCCCCACTCCAAACTTCCTTCCCCCTTCCTATGTTACTCCAATGTGCCGTTGTTGTCAAGCTCCAGCATCTTCTGCTACCCAGATGTCCTCAATGTGAGCAAGGCCTTAATGGTAAGTCCCGACTTCTGCACATCACACTTGTCAAGACGCGTTCTGGATTGACGTGTTTTCCTGTAGACATGGGCAGTAAATTTGAGGTGGGGAGCTGATACTGGTGAGCAGGGCTTATAATGATATGCAGATGTATTAAAATTATGTTCCCGACATTCGGTGGGGGACATGCGGTCTGCCATTGACGGCCATGGCGGACGATTGCAAATTGGTGTCACGACCGCGTGAAACTGATTTCTGGCCTTCCCGCCATGATGCCCAATGCCAAAGGGGATGGAAAATTCCAGCCATGGTCTATAAAGGTCTTTTTATGGTACATATGCCTGTTGGCCGTTCAGCTGGTGTCTGTTGGTTCCTGGGGAATGCCTCCTTGGGGAATGTTGTTGTTCTGGTGAGTGTTGTTGCTGTGGTAATTGTTGCTGCTGATCTGCCGCATTTTCTGGGGTACATTTGGCCTCTGGGATTGTTGGTCATTCAGTTCCTTGCTCAGTTGCTGAAATCAGATCTGCTTGATCAGCTGTCTGCTATGAAGGAGCAGCTTCTCTGGTTGCATGTATATGTTTGCTGTTGTGGTTCACTGTCACCATGCACGAACATGCATGACAACCTTGCTACACAGGTCCCAAGTTGCCAAGTGGGCTGACTTTCGTTGAGTGCTTTGAACCTTTTCATTCTGACTAGCTCCCTAAGTCTGATCTCTGGCAACCATTTGGCAGATTTAGCAAAGTGAAATTTGGCTTTCACTTGGATCTTGTCACTTATTCCTGTTACTACTTATGGCTTCAGTAGATTTTTAGTTATTGGAAGAGCAGTCTGGGTGCGGCATGACATAAGTCACTGTCCAGGTCAATGCGTTCAATAGGTGTGTTTTTCCAGTTAAAGATTGCTGAATCTGGTCAATTTTTTTGATGATCCCTTTGGCAATTTTCACCACTGCCTCAGCCTTTCCATTTGACTGGGGTTAATGTGGATATGATGTGTATTGCTGAATTTCCCAATCTTTCATGAAGTGTCTGAATTCTTCATTCGTGAATTAGGGGCTTTTGTTACTCATCACAATGTTGGGAATACCATGATGATTGAAGCATGCTTTCAGGCATTCTACAATCTCACTGATAGTTGTTGACATCAGCTGGTCTAAATCCTAATAGTCTGGATAGCCATCAGCTGTAATGAGATGGCTTTCTCATCTTAGGGATAATGACACTAGTCCCTTTGTAGATGCCAACTTGTGCGATCACTTCATCTCTGTATTCCCAAAACACTCTCTCCACAACAGCTATGTTCTTGATGGTTTCAGGCCATCCTTTCATCACAAATTCCTGCAGCGCATGAACAGTTGCATCGCATTGTGTAGTTTGCTTGATCTGAGCTGTCAGGATCTGTTCAGCAGTAAACGGTTTAGTGCTACGCAAAACAGTGCAAATCTCTTGTTGTATGCGGAGGGTTACCAGTCCAAGCTTTTGACGTGATTCAGCCAAGATGAGGGGATTTTACTTAGTGTCCTTTATCTGGACCTGTAGATCTTCTTTCTTCAAATCATATTGGACTTTCAGCTTGTCCTCTTGGGTGATCATTGTTCCATCATAGAGCCTCAAATTTATCTCCGATGGCTTCATTTTCAGATCACCACTTTGAGCAACTTCACACAAGTCTACAAAGTTCATGACGCTGTAGGTAGCACCAGTGTGTATCATCATCCAACAATAACAAACCACCTTCTACCTCAAGACTTGGTGTGCCAGCATATTCTAGGGTATAGAGTGATCTGTCAGAATCATCGTCCAACATCTCTTCAGCAACCGTCCTATAGGCTTGCTTTTCTTCTCTTCAGTAAAACAATTGTGTGCAAAGTAGTTCAACTTCTGCAGTCAAAGTACTGCTTTCCCCACACTGGACATGCTTCCTTTTCCTTCATATAGTGTCCTCTACTTCCAGTATTCTGGCCTTAACCTTTCTGCTGGCCTTCCTGTAAGTTGTCTTTCCTTTCCTTCATTGGCTTGTGCTTGGAAGATTTGGACTGCCTCTCTGCATAGTGCAAAGCCTTGTAAGTTCACTTATCAATATTCTTCACCTTATAATTAACTACCTCAGTGCTTCTGCACATGACAATAACTTTCTTGAAAGTAAGTTTCACTTTTCTCAGTAGACATGCTCTCACGTCTTAAAGGGGACTTGCATGTGGAGGCTGCAGAAATAGCAGAGGTGTTGAATGAGTACTTTGCATCTGTCTTTATAAAGGAAGAACTTGCTACCCAGGACGAGATGGGAGAGGAGGTAACTAGTATACTAGAAGAACTTACAACCAAAAGGAAGGAGGCGTTGGAAGGGCTATCTTTACTTAAAATATTTGAGGTACCAAGACCGGATGAAATGTGTCCAAGGATATTGAGGGAAGTGAGAATGGAAATTGCAGAGGCACTCTTGATAATCTTACAGTCTTCCTTAGACACGGGAGATGCCAGAGAACTGGAGAATTGCGAATGTTACACCCTTGTTCAAAAAGGGATGCAAGGATAAAGCTGGCAACTACAGACCAATCAGTTTGATTTCAGTGGTAGGGAAACTTCTGGAAACTATAGTGTGAGATAAAATCAATAATCATTTAGACAAGTGCAGGATAATTAAAAGAAAGCCAGCATGGGTTCATCGAGGGAACTGGAGTTTTTTGAGGAGGTAACAGGGATGTTGATAAAGGAAATGCTGTTAATGTGATGTATATGAATTTTCAAAAAGCATTTGATACAGTGCCACACAACAGACTTGGGAGAACATTTCTAGGTCATGGAATAAAAGGAAAAGTAGGCACTTGGCTAAGAAATTGGCTGAGTGACAGGAAACAGAGAGTAGTGTTAAATGGTTGTTTTTCAGACTGGAGGAAGGTTTGCAGTGGAGTTCCTCAGGGGTCAGCGTTGGGACCCTTGCTCTTCCTGATATATATTAATGACCAAGTGTAGTAATTATGGTTTTATTTATTGTGTAATATACCTTTAAGAATAATACTTGTAAGGAAGATCACATGAACTGTAGTAACCAATGGGAGAGTAGCGTGGGCTACTTCAGCATCAGTGTAGAGATAAAGTTGGAGTTGAAAGCATACATGTCATTGCTGCTAAATAAACTTAATGTTTCCACCCAAGAAGTGTCTGCTGATCAACTCTATCATCAATATAGCAACTCGGCCACCCTTACAACACTTAGACTATGGTGTTCAGGGCATGATTTCAAAATTTGCAGATGATATGAAGATTGGAAATGTTGTCAACTGTGATGGGGATAGTCTTGAACTTCTAAAGGATTTAGGCATGTTGGTGGATTTGGCAGACAAGTGGCAGACAAAGTTCAATGCCGAGAAGTGTGAGGTGATTCGTTTTGGCAGAAATGATATGGTGAGACAGTATAAAGTAAAGGGAGAGCCTCTAAGGGAGGTGCAGGAATAGGGAGACATTGGTGTATACGTACATAAGCCATTGAAGATGGCAGGATATGTTGAGAAAGCAGTTAGTAAAGCATATAGTATCTTAGACTTTATTAATAGGGGCATTGAGTACAAGATTAAGGAGGTCATGTTGAACTTGTATAAGACATTAGTTAGGCCTCATCTGGAGTACTGTGTCCAGTTCTGGGCGCCATATTTAAGGAAGGATGTGAAGGCATTGGAGAGAGTACAGAGGAGGTTCACAAGAATGATTCCCGGGATGAAGAACTGTAGCTATGAGGATAGATTGGAGAGGTTGGGACTGTTTTCCTTGGAGAAAAGAAGGCTGAGATGAGACTTGATAGAGGTATTCAAGATCCTGAGTGGTATGGACAGAGTAAATAGTGAGAATCTGTTCCCACTCAAGAGAACATCAAGAACAGATTCAAAATAATTGGCAAAAGGAGTAAAAGTGATGTGAGGAAATATTTTTTCACCAGAGGGTGGTTGGAGTCTGGAACAAACTTCCTGAAAGGCTGGTGGAGGCAGGTTCAATCCAGGGAGTTGGGTTGCTCCCTGAAAAAAGAGAATGTGCAATTTTACGGGGATAAGGCAGGGGAGTGAGACAAGGTGGAATGCTCTTTCAGACAGCCAGTTCAGATTCAATGGGTTGAATGGCCTCCGTCTGCACTGTAAAGATCCTGTGAGGCTGTTACCATCCTATCTGTGATGAGGTCACCCTTCAGCTGTCCAAACTCTCAAAATTCAGCTAGAAATCTCAGTGCAGTCACATACTGATCACTATTGTCCCTCTCTTCCTGGGTTCTAGTGTTAAACATGTAAGGCAGGATCTTCCGCTTCCGTTTGCGGCGGCTGCCATGGCAGTTGGGGGGAATATTCAGTGGGAGGAACAGAAATCGGTTTCATGCCAGCGTGAAATCACAGCGGGATCATCCAATGGTTTCCTTGGTGGATCGCGAATCCCATTGGAGGTCAGCGTGAAAACAATTTGCATCCCGCTAATGGGATGCATAGTAAGGCCTGGCTGGGATCGTCCCCCTACGACCGATTTACCGTTACGCCGGTGGGAAAACACACCAATCCAGAACTCGTCTGGACAAGCATGACATGCAAAAGTCAGGACTTACCTTTAGGGCCTTGATCAGATTGCAGACATCTGAGGGGAAGAAGATGCTGGAGGCCTACAGCTACCGGCCCCAGGAGGAACATGTGCATCGCATGGTGAGTGGATCCTCATGCACATGGCTCCACTGCAAAGCAGCTCTGTGAAGGTTGGAGGTCTCCATGCAGCAGCTTCAACTTCCTTGAGGCTTTGGATCTTCATGAACTTCGTTGATGCTTTGGACCTGCTTTGGAACTTCAGGGACTTCGCCATGGACTTGCACCATCTTCCAGGCACTGCGCCATGAGCAGGAATAGATGAGCGGTGAAAGGTGGGGTGGAGAGGAAGGTGTACTTGTGAGTCGGAGAGGAAGGTGTACTAGGGTGGGGGGGGGGGGTGGTGAGGTTGGGAATGGGGTGAAGGTGTAATGGAGGTGGGGGGATGAAGGTGTTGGAGGGTGATGTTGGGAGGTGGGGTGAAGGTGTTGGGGGTGTGAAGTTGTCGGGGGGGTGAAGGTGTGGGGGTTTGAAGTTGGTGGTGGGGAAGGCAAAGGTGTTGCGAGGTTGAAGTTAGAAGATGCAACGGAGGGGTCTATGGAGTCAACGTGAGCATCCTGGGAAACAGAGTGAACGCGACACAATAAAATCACAGAATCACAGAATTGTTATGGTGCAGAATGAGGCCATTTGGCCCACCATGTCTGCACAGCTCTCTGAGCATTTTAACTTAGTGTCAGTCTCCTGCCTTTTTTCTGTAATCCAGCACATTGTTTCTATTTAAATGATCATCCAATGCCCTCTTGAATGCCTCAATTGAACCTGCCTCCACCACACTTCCAGTCAGTGCATTCCAAACCCTAACTACGCGCTGTGTGAAAAAGCTTTTACTCACTCACATTTGCTTCTTTTGCAAAACAGAAACTGTGCCCTCATTCTCGATCCATTTACGAGTAGGAACAGTTTCTCCTATCTGCTCTGTCCAGGACCCCTCATGATTTTGAAAACTTCTATCAAGCCTCCTCTTAGCCTTCTCCTCTCCAAGAAAAACAGTCCCAACTTCTCCAATCTTTCCTCATAACTGAAGTGTCTCATCCCTGGAACCATTCCCCTAAATCGCTTCTGCACTCTCTCCAATACATTCACACATCCTTCTTATAGTGTGTGGCCCAGAACTGTACACAGTACTCCAGCTGAGGTCTAACCAGTGTCTTATATAAGTTCATCAGAACTTCCCTGCACTTATACTCTATGCCTCTATTAATGAAGCCTAGAATACTGTATGCTTTAGAAACAACTCTCTTTGCCTGTCTTGCCACCTTTAATGACTTATCTATGTACACACCCAGGTCTCTCTGCTCCTGCACACCCTTTAGAATAGTATCCCTTATTTTATACTGTCTCTCCATGTTCATTGTACCAAAGTGCATCACCTCACACTTCTCCACATTGAACTTCATCTGCCACCTGTCCGCCCACTCCACCAATGTGTCAATGTTTTTTTGAAGTTCTACATTGTCCTCCTCACAGTTTACAATTCTGCCAAGTTTTGTGTTGTCCGCAAACTTTAAAATTGTGCCCTACACACCAAGATCCAGATCATTTATATATATCAGGGAAAGCAAGGGTCCCAATACCGACCCCTGGGGAACTCCACTACAAAGCTTCTTCCAACTCGAAAAATACCCATTAAATGTTATTCTCTGTTTCCTATCCCTCAGCCAGTTTTGTATCCATGTTGCTACTGTCCCTTTTATTCCATGACCCATAACTTTCCTCACAAGTCTGTTATGTGGCACTATATCGAATGCCTTTTGGAAGTCCATATACACCACATCAACGGCCTTGCCCTCATCAACCATCTCTGTTACCTCTTCAAAAAACTCCAGCAAGTTAGTTAGACACGATTTTCCTTTAATAAATCCATGCTGACTCTTCTGAATTAATCCACATCTTTCCACGTGACTATTAATTTTATCCCGAATAATTGTTTCTAGAAGTTTCCCCACCACCGAAGTTAAATTGACTGGCCTGTAATTGCAGGGCAGATCTTTACAACCTTTTCTGAACACGGGCGTAATGTTTACAATTCTCCAGTCCTCCGGCATCTCCCCCAAATCCAGGGAACATTGCAAGATTATTGCCAGTATCTCTGCAATTTCCACTCTCACTTCTTTCAATATTCTTGGATGCATCTCATCTGGTCCCGGTGCCTTATCAACTTTAATTATTGACAGCTTATCCACTACCTCCTCCTTATCAATTTTAAACCCTTCTCATGACTGAGTTTCCTCCTTTGTCACCATGGCCTGGGCAGCATCTGCCTCATAGGTAAAGACAAATACAAAGTATTTATTTAGCACCTTAGCCATGCCTCTTGCCTGTACGTGTAAATCCCCTTTTTGGTCCCTAATTGGCCCTACTCCTCCTTTTACTACTGATGTGGTTGATTTGCTTATAGAATACCTAGGGATTTCCTTTTATGTTAGCTGCCAGTCTTTTCTCAAAAGCCCTCTTTGCTTCTCGTATTTGCTTTTTCACATCCCTTCTGAACCTTCTATATTTAGTTTGGTTCTCAGCTGTATTTGCAACCTGACACCTGTCGTAAAAACACTTTTTCTTCTTTAACATAATTTGTATCTCCTTTGTCATCCAGGGAGCTCTGGATTTGTTGTCCTACCCTTCCCTTTTGAGGGAATGTACTTTGACTGTGCCCAGACCATCTCTTCTTTGAAGGTAGCCCATTGTTCAGCTACTGCTTTTCCTACCAACCTTTGGTTCCAGTCTATCCGGCCCAGCTCCGTTCTTGAAATCTGCCGCTTGATTATCCTTACTCTGGATTGACCAATGTTATTTCCCACCGTCATCCTAAACCTTATGATACAATGGTCACTGTCCTCTAAATGCTCTCCCACTGTTACTTGATCTACTTGGCCCACCTCATTCCCTAGAACCAGGTCTGGCAGTGCCTCCTTTCTCATTGGACTGGGCACATACTGCAGTAGAAAATTCTCCTGAACACAATCTAGCTTGTCCCTCACTGCCCCTTACACTACCACTATCCCAGTCTATATATGGGTAATTAAAATCCCCCTTATAACTACTCTATGATGTTTACACCTCTGTAATTTCCTTGCAGATTTGTTTCTCCATATCTTTCCCACCAGCTGGTGGTCCATATATTACACCGAGCAATGTAATTGCACCCTTCTTATTCCTTAGTTCTAGCCAAATCGATTCTGTCCTTGAATCCTCTGACACATCCTCCTCCAGTACAGCAATACTCTCCTTAACTTAAAACACCACCCCTCCTCCTTTTTTCGCTTTCCTACCTTTTTTTGAACACCTAGATCTGCCCTTCCTTAAGCCTGGTCTCCGGTATTGACACATCATAATCCCACAAGGTAATCTGTGCCTGTAACTCCCCAATTTTATTAACTATACTCTGTGCATTCACACACATGCAGTGTAACCCTGATTTAGACTTCATTAGTTGCTGCCTTACTCTGACTCCATCTATTAACTTACTATTCTATATTTTAGTGCTATCTGCCTCTCCCAGCATTCCATGCACCCTGATATTATTTTCTAATATTCTCTCCTGGTTCCTACACCCCTGCTAAGTTAGTTTAAACGCTCCCCATGAGCACCAGCAAAACAACCCACAAGGAACTCAGTCCCAGCTCTGTTCAGATGTAACCCATCCGGCCTGTACAGGTGCCAAATCCCCCCCAGAGCCAGTCCCAGTGTCCCAGGAATCTAAAGCCCTCCCTCCTGCACCATCTTTCCAGCCACAAAATGGTAAGTGTAATAGGGGTCAGAGCGATCCGGTAGGGTGGAAGGTGAGGGTGCGTAGAAGGGGCAGCAAGGGTGGTTGGTGGTGACGTGGAGGCAAACACGGAGCCTGGGGGTGGGAAGGAGGAGCTCGGGGATGTCAATGTGGATGAGGGGTGGGATTTTCAACAAGGTAGGAAATATGCATGTTTACCTGGACCTTCCTGAAAGAGAAGGGTTCAGGCTATAGGGTAATGGTGGGGAGGTGGATTATGATGCCAGGGGGTTCCACTAAAGGACATGGAGGACTGTGGGAGGGGAAAGGATGGGGGAACTTACCAGAAACTTAATGAACACCATTTCACACAAATCGAAAGTGAGTGGAGTCTCGTGTTGGACGGGTACAGGTGCTGCATGAAAGTGCAATCAGTGGGTGGACGGAGATGCAGGTCAGCTCAGATAGACAACTGAAAGAGAACCCCAGCAGACAGCATTGAAAATGCTTGGGGTAGTTAAATGTGTGTGATTGATGAAGGCACCATGCGCACATGGGAGAGTGCTTGCACGAGGCTTCAAAAGGCCTGGCCACACACACACACTTTTCCCTCCAGATTAACTCCTGGTCCACTGCAAGCAGCTGAGTTGCTCGTGTGTGGGGTGGAGGAGGGGTGCAGAGGGGGGTGGGGGGTGGGGTGGGGTCGGGGGAGTGGGGGTGGGGGGGGGTGGATGTGGGGAATGCAGGGAGAACGACTCACAAAGCCCGTGAATGAAGCTGAAAGCCAACATTACATATTATTCAGTGAAAGTGAATATGTTTTCAGATTATAAAATGACAAAATGTGTTCACCTGTGCAACAAATTGCGGTCAAAATGTCTTAACTTACACTTCTTCTGACATCCACAGCAGGGGTGGAGACAGCCTGTGCACTGGTTGGTCCTATAGCCTCTGATGATTTTAGCATGCACCCTCTGGATACCCGAGGCCTGGAGGGCCCCAGTTTGCTTTGGCTGTCCTCCTGTGGACCAGTTGCTCCCCCTGCGGTGACAGAGGATGAAGTTGAGGGGTCACAGGCAAAGGAGACAGGGAACGGACAGCTTCTCAGATTCCTGACTGTATGTCCCAGGGGTGTACAGCTGCCACTCCTGCTCCCTTCTGGTGCCCAAGGACCCCAGCCTTGAGGAGAAGGAGCACCAGGAGGCATGTCAAGGTGCCCGTTTCCCTCTTGCACTGTCACTGTAGGAACTCACCCACGGCTACCATGATGGAGCGTAGCTCTGCGGAATCTCCGTGCTCTGCTGACCAGGGTCTCCATGGCATCTGCCATCCTTCCCATGGAGACCTCCATGCACGCACATGTGGGCACCACTTCAACAGAGAGCAGGCAGACGCACTCCTCCAACTCGCATACCACTCTGTTGAGGGCTTCCAACAGTTCTGTGTGATGCTCCCCCTCTTCTGCTGACACTCCAAGATGAGCTTGAAGGCCAAATCCAGAGGCTCATCATCTGACTCCAACCTCACAGCTGCCTCTTCCCTAGCAGTCCTCCGAGAGGTGGGGAGCTTGGCTGAACCTGCCTCCTCCTGTGTGGACACATGTCTGTGTGGTGACCACTAGATTGTGAACTTGAGCCTGCTCTAGATTTAGCCCCACCAAGGTGTCTGCCTCTGTGCTGGTGGAGGATGTGGATAAGCGATGTGACTGGCTGCTTATTTCCAGCTCTTCAATAGAAGAGGTGTCCTCTTGGCTGGAGATGAGGACCTGGATGGATTTGAGGGACTGGCTGGCTGAGGGCATCGGTCATTTGGCAGAGATCCCTGTGAACCAAAGTAGAGATAATTAGTGCATGGCAGCAGAGTCAAAAACAGGAGAGAGAGCACTCACATTTGCATTGACAGATGGATAATGTGGTGCAGGACCCTTACATGTGCAGGATCGGTCTACATCCTCACCAACCAGCACAATGGCATGCTCCTCAAAGTGAGTGAGGAGTCTAATATCAGCCACTCCACCCCACCCCTCTCATCTAGGTCCTCTCCCTCCTCTTGCAAACCAGCTTCGCCTGCATGCAAACAGATGAAGAGAGTGTGAGGAGGATGTATGGCGCTGAGTGGAATGTTTGTGTGGTGAGCGGAGCCATAGATGGAATGAGGATGTGAGCTCCAGAGGATATGAGCCTGATGGAGATCTGAGAGTGTGTGAGAGAGTTAATGATGTTGTCCTTTGAGGTGTGAGATCCCTGTGGATGTGTGATAGGTTTGAAACTTCAGAATGCTTCAGTGCAGAGGGATCTGGGTGTCCTCGTGCATGAATCGCTGAAAGCTAGTATGCAGGTAATAAGGACAACAAATGGAATTTTGCCATTTATTGCTAAAGGAATAGAATATAAAAATAGGGAACTGTTGTTGCAACTGTACAAGGCATTGGTGAGACCGCACCTGGAGTACTGTGCACAGTTTACTCCTTACTTGAGGAAGGATTTTATTGCATTGGAGGTGGTTCAAAGGAGGTTCACTAGATTGATTCCAGGGATGCAGGGCTTGTCTTATGAGGAGAGATTGAGCAGTTTAGGCCTATACTCACTAGAGTTTAGAAGGATGAGAGGAGATCTAATTGAGCTATATAAGATGCTAAAGGGGATAGACAAAGTAGACGTGGAGCGGATGTTTCCCCTTGTGGGGCATTCTAGAATGAGAGGCCATAGTTTTAGGCTAAGGGGTGGTAGATTTAAATCAGAGATGAGGAGGAATTAAATTTCTCAAAGAGTCATGAATCTGTGGAATTCACTACCTCAGAGTGCAGTGGATGCCGGGATGCTGAATAAATTTAAGGAGGAGATAGACAGATTTTTAATTAGTAATGGGTTGAAAGGTTATGGGGAGAGGGCAGGAAATTGGAGTTGAGGCTGCAATGAGATCAGCCATGATCGTATTGAATGGCGGAGCAGGCTTGAGGGGTTGAATTGCCTACTCCTGCTCCTTGTTCTTATGTTCTTGTGGGAGTGCGTGTTGAGAGTGATGAGGCGGTTGACTTACCATGGCAGAACGGATGAGATCATTCATCCTGTTCCTGCACTGGATGCTTGACCTCCTCTGTGCTCCGTTGGCACTGACTGCCGCTGCCACAGCCTCCCAGGCCGGATTGGTGACTTGGTGGACCTCTTGGGCCCAGAACGGAGGACGATGACATAGTGGTGGGACTCAACGTCGTCCAAAAGGTGCTCCAGTGAGGCATCACTAAATCTGGGGGCTGCCGTCTTCGTGGCTTTCGGAGCCACCTGTCATCTGGAGCAGTTCTGGTTAGTAGACATGAAGGAGGTTGTGTTCTGGTGCACTTTCAGTATGGCGCCCAAAGTGCAGAATCACTGAGGGGACAGCATGGTGGACAAATCCAAGGCTGCCTACCAGTGATTCGACGTATTTCTTGTGCCTGCATTATTAATGAGGCAGGTCGCGCCGGGAAGCAGACGATACAGCATTGCGGCCAGTGGGGAAAACATTGCTTTTCATGCACGCCAGCCACACTTAGTGCAATTCAGAGAAAATTATGCCTGTAGTGTTCAAATAACATTAGTAGAGGGTTCAAAGTGGGTCTTCAAGGACTCCAGAACACCACACATCTTGCTTTTCTGTCCCTTGGTAAGGTCCCGGATGCAATACAGCTTGTAGCAGTCCTTCCCCATCACTGTTAACAGAGCTGCTACTCTGATTTGTTCAGGTTTCTTGTTCAACTTCCCTCTCAAATCTCACTTCATCTCCATAGGAGCAGGTACTGGAACATTCAAAGCCATAATGACCCCCAGCTGCTGATGTCCTGTACACAGGAATTTACAGCCCCATTGCAATGGGAGTGGGGCCAGAAAATGCGGCAAACTGTTCAAAAGCCCATTGACTTCGGCAGGACTGAAAGAACCCTGCCAGTGAGAGGGGCCGTAAAATCCCGCCCATAGTTGCTGACTGAAGTTTTAATTATTCTCTGCTGTTTTTTTTAACATCTGCTGACTCTCTTACAGCTTCCAAAATCCACTCAATTCCAGCTGCACACTTCTGAAACCATCATGTTCCATGTGGTGTACAAAATAATTACTGCCCTAAAACCTTAATGACAACAGAGGTCACATGAGTATAGCAAGACACACTGTACAAAGGTATTCATCCAAACATTTTCCAACAGAGGCCACCAGACATGGGAGGCTTGGTTGACTTCTTAATGCAGAGACCCTGAGCTTAAGTGTATTCTCACGATTGGTAGCCTAGCTGAGGTCACTCCAGCACACACTAGGATTCAAAACTGGAGCTTTATATTCTTTGTAGCTCAGTATAATACTGCACAATGCACCTATCTACTGATCACCCCACTTTCTCTTTTACTGCTCTATGCAACATAATATTGGGCTAGAACTTCTGTGGAGTAGCAATCATAGTCGCGGAATGCTACTCCACTCCCTTTTACTTACCTTAGTCTGAAGCTTCACATTTCACACCCGGACTTTCCATCTGGGCCTGGTGAGAAAGTGCAGCGTACCTGATTCCCGAGTACTTCCAGGTCAGGGTAGCAGCACTGGGGGAAGTGAAGACTTGCCCCTTTTTAGGGCACTATCTGCCATAAACCAGGTAAGTTTAAGGGCTCCAGTCACTTTGAAAAGCCAGGAGGAAGATAAGTGGGTGAGGTGGGTAGGGTGGTTGCAGGGTGTTGGGTGATCAGGGGAAGGATCAGGTGCTTGGGGGCAGGGGATTGGGTGGTTGGGGGGGGAGGTATATCGGGTGGTCGGGGGAGCGGGGGTTGGCTGGTCAGGGGAGAGGTGTTAGATGGTCGGGGGTGGGGGGTCAGGTGGCCAGGGTGGTGGGGGGTGGGTGATCAGGGTCGGGTGGTTAGTCCGGTGTGTTAATCAGGCTGTCAGGAGAGTAGTCAGGATGTCATAGGATAGTTGGGGGATGGGGAGGGTAGTTGGATGGATGGGGCACTATTCTGGGAGGGTATGGGTTTAGTCAGGGGCTTGGGGGTAGTTGGGGGTGTTGGGAGGACAGTCTGGGTGGCTGGGGTATTCGGGGATGGGGACAGTAGTCAGGGGGTGGGGGCTACAGTCAGGGGGTTAGGGGGCAGTCAAAAGGGTCGGGGTGTTCGGGAGGGTGTTGGTTGGGCATTGTTGGGGGCAGTTGTTGGGAGGGTGGTTGGGATGTTGGGGAGTAGTCAGGGTGCCAAGAATGTAATTGGAGGGTGGGAAGGGAGGTCAGCAGGTGGAGGGTTACTTGGGGGTAGGGTAGTCAGAGAGTGGGGGTGTAGTCAGGGGTTGGGGACATAGTCAGGGGGTTAGGGGGTATTCGGAGGGTTAAGGCCTTTGGGGGGAATGGTCGGACATAGTTGGGGTGGTTGCTGGGAGGGTAGTTGGGGCACTGGGGAGTAGTCGGGTGCCAGGAATGTAGTTGGAGCATGGGGAGGGTAATTGGTGGGGGGAGGTGGGGAGGGAGGTCGGGGAGGGTGGAGGGCTAGTCGGGTTGGGGATTGTCGGAGGGTGGAGGGTAGTCAAAGGGGATAGTTGGTGGGGTGGGGGGTAGTCTTGGGGTGGGGGCTAGTCAAAGTTTGGGGGGGTTAGTCAGGGTTTGTGGTTGGGAGTGGTGGTGGTCAGGGGTAGTTGGAAGTCCAGTAGAGGGTTGAAGGTATCAGTACCATAGTTACCCAGGCATTCGAAATGGTTTTAATCCTTCTAATTTTTCCTGGGTAACTATTCTGCTATAGGAGTCAGAACCATCCAAAGTCTCCAATTTATATCAGAGTTTCGGATTGTTCCAATGCAGGGTAATTGCCCATGGGAAGTTTAAACTTCCCGGGCAATTCCCATGTAGCCCTTGCAAGGGGACTTCCAGGGGGTCCTCCAGTGCATCTTCTGGAGTACCTCTGGGGTATGAACCTCCCGAAGATCAAAAGTTCTGGGCCAATATTTTCAGCACATGCCTTGGACACCAAATATGTTTAGCTGGTGTTTGAGACTTGAAATATTTCAAATATTACTAGTCTGTTTTGGCAAGTGGGAAGGAATATTGTTTTTCTAATGAAATGCCACTGACATTGATTCGACTTTGTTTGGGTTACTTGCAAAAAGACCAGACTGTGTTAAAACCGTTACTCACTGGAGTGATAAATGGCACAAAGGCAAAAAGGATGACTTGTTGAAGTATTATCCTATTAGATACATGGTTATACATGGTTCTGAGAAAAAGCATTTCTGCTGTACGGAGTGGAATTCTCATTGAATGTTAGGAAAATGGTTTCTGTGTTATTGTTGGGGATGTTCTAAGGAAACATGGTTTTACCACACCCTACCAATAAATGTAATTTTAAAAATAATTCCTGTGTCCTTTGTCCTTTCGGAATAGGATTAACTGCATTTTTCTGTTAGAGGGTACTTGTAAGTGTTTATAATTGTCATCTAACTTTAAGATGTTGGCCTCCAAATATCAATGGTTTTACAGTCTATAAACCTGATAGAATTATAGAATCATTGCAGAAGAAGGCCATTTGGCCCCTCATGCCTATGCTGGCCCTTTGAAAGAGCTACCCAATTAGTCCTGCTCTTCTGCTTTTCCATTGTAGCCCTGAAGATATTTCCTTTTCAAATATTTCCTTAATTTCCTTTTGAAATTATTATTGAATCTGTCCACCACCTTTTCAGACCATAACAATTCACTGCTTAAGCACTATTTCCCTCATCTCTGCTCTGATTCTTTTCCCCCAGTTATCTTAAAACTGTGTCCTCTGATTACTGGCCACCTCCTGACAGCAGAAGCAATTTCTCCCTATTTACAATTTGCCCTCATAATTATGAGCACCTCCTTTAAATCTTGGGAAGATGTTGGTAGTGAGCTTTCCTCTTTAATTGTGTGGCTGCTTGGACATACAGAAAGCAGTTTAGAGTCAACCATGTTGCTATGGGACTTGGAGTCTTATATTAGCCAGCCTGGGTAAAGAGAAGCAGACTTGCTGCCCAAAAGCAATTGGTCAATCAGTTGTTTTTTTAATGACAACCTGACAGCTTCTGATCACTTTTACTGACAGCAGTTTTTTGTTGCTTTCAGATTCTCTAACTGAATTCAAATACTCTATCTGCCATGGTGGAATTTGAATTCATGGGCCCTGATTTAATCTGAAGTTGGCTTCTGTGTGGAGAGCTAGAATTTTGTGAATTAAATCCAAAAGTTCTGAATCTGCAATATCAGCTCAATTGTACCAATTAATTTTGACCCTTGTGTTTTGCATCTCCAAGCTGAGTAGCAGGCTTGATAGTAGTGGGAGTGAACGGCAAGATTTCATTTTTATGTTTTATACTTGGTGAACCTTTGTGCTAATAGGCTCTCGCTGGCATCCTGGGCAGTAATGCAAGTTGTTGGCCTCTGTGATGTCACATCTTCATTCTCCTCTTTATTTGAAGATGAGTAGTGAGGCTTTTCATCCTCCATCACCTCTAATTCTCTCTGGTTCACAATGTAGTGCAGGAAACAGCACACCTCTGGGGACCCTTGCTGGAGAATACTAAGGGCATCTCCAGATCTATCCAGGCACCTGAAGTGCATTTTCAGTATTTCGATGACTTTGTCAATGATGCACCTGGTGAATATGTGGCTCCTGTTGTAGCACTCCTGCGCCTCATTGGTGGGATTCCTCAGGACATCTCAAAGCACGCTATGATCAATGAAGTACTTTTGCAGTGTAGTCACCATTGTAAGGTAGAAAGCATAGAGGCTAATTTGTGCACAGTAAGCTCCCACAAACAGAAAATCTGATTTTTTCTTTAGTGATGTTGATTGAGGAATAAATATTGGCCAGGACACCAAGAGCGATCTCTTGCTTTTCTTTGAATAGTGTCACATTAGAGGGTGGACAGGGCCTCACTTTAACATTTCATCTGAAAGATAGCACCTCCCACAGTGCAGCATGCCATCAGTACTGCACTGGGAATGTAAGATAGATGCTGTGCTGAAATCTTTGAGTAGGATCTGCAAGCTTCTGAGACAGAGGTGAAGGTGCTACCAGCCTAGTCCAATCTTGCAGTCTTCCTTTAAGTGGATTTCCATTATTTGAAAGACTAATATCAATTGAGAGCTGGAATGGAAGATGAGGGAATGCAGGGACTGATGTTATTTGGACAAATATATTTGGCCAGACATCAGTGATTTTGCCACAGGAGTTGTTTCTTTCTCAAGGCAAGTGTACAGGAACTTCCTTCTTTAAGGATTAGTCATGTGTTTGTGGTTGTTTTGCTGTTGGGATTTTGTCAAGTTTATACAAAGATATACAAAGCATAATTCATAAATCCATCAGTGGGACCAACACATATTGTGCTATCTATCTGCTGATCAGCAGGGACAGAGGGGATTCTTGGCTATGGGTAAAGACATGGGGCAGAATCTAGCTTTCTGGAGACCAAGTCCAGTGGCAGGAGAGGTTGGCTTGATTCCTACTAGGCGGCTAGATGGCTGAACACATGCAACCGTCTGCTTTTCAGCTAATTAATTATGTATTAGCGAGAAGCTCGGTGAATCTTGCAGCAGGGTATACAAGAATTTGCCTGCCTCGCCATTACCTCATGGGGTCGATGATCCTGGTGTCATATTTAAGTGGCATCCGGACAGACGTTCACTGAATGAAAGCCAGGTGCTGCAGATAGGAAGCACAAGATGGCTCTGAGACATAAGAAACTTTCAGCCCCACAGTTCAGCAAACCCTCCTTAGGAATTCTCATCCAGGCCGACCAGGAAGGGCAGGAAATCCTCTCTCCAAGGGATGGGAGCAGAAGGCCCTCCCACCTGATCACATCGGCCTGGAAAGAGGTCACTGGGGCCTAAGAAAAGACCACCCTACATTGCAGGAAATACATGAATGATCCGCTGCACTCTGCCACGTTAAGTGAAACTTCTACTCACAGAAAATTCACAGGCTGAAATTTTCCGACCCCGTTGGCGTTGGCGTTGGGATTCCTGGCAGGTGGGGGGATGACAAGATGGCGAAAAGGCCAAAGATCGGTTTTACACCATCCAGTTTGCGATTGTCCGCTCCACCCATCAATGGCGGGCTGCTTTTCCTGCCGCCGCAAATCAGGAATACCATTTTAATACACTTGCTTTGATTTATAAGCCCTGCTCGCTGGAATCATGCCCCCATGTCAAAGTTACCGCCCGCGTCGGCGTGACTTCAGAATGACGTGCTTCACGACTGCCTTTAAAAGGGGTGCACCTGGCAACCTGAACTTCGAGGGGAACTCGGAGATGGGTGCACAACAACCTTGCACTCACGAGAATCACTTATAGGACTTCAAGGAAGAGGTGCTGCACATTCACTGGGGGAACAGGCAAGTCGCTTTTTCCCAGTTGGCTTTAAGTGTGGTGCCAGGACAAGGGCTGCAGTGTGGTTCAGACTGGGGGTGGGTAGTGGGGGGCAAAGACTGAAGGAAATATTCAAGCACGTGCAGGGAAGGCGGGGGGGCAAAGCAGCTCATACAGACTGAAGGAAATACTCAAGCACATCCTGGGGGATGGGGGCAAAGCAGCACAGACTGAAGGAAAGACTCAAGCGCAAGTCAGGGGCGTGGGAGAAGGCATGGTGACGGAAGCGGATACACACTTGGAAAAGTTTGTCAAAAGTGAACAATTCTTCCACAGCTGAGACAGTTCAGCTGCAGCTCCATTGACATGTTTGGAGTCGGGCCTTTGAAACTTTTCTGGTCACTCAAGCAACACAAAAGCATGAAAGTGCCACCAAGTGCTCTAGAACTTTTCACCCCTCGGGTTCAGACTGCAAATTAATGTGCGATTTAGGGGACAGTAGAGCAACTGGTTGACGGGGCAACTTGTACAATTGCCTTGTGAAAGGTAGCCATGTTGCAGTCACCGGTGGATGTGCTGACAGCCCCTTGCAATGTCTTTATTAACAAAAACAAAAATTGCTGGAAAAACTCAGCAGGTCTGACTGCATTCCAGCATCCGCAGTATTTTGCTTTTATCTTAATGTCTTTATTAAGGTGGACCAGTATCCATTATGGTTCAAACTAACAGTGCAGCCTTGCAGTGCGGGTTAGGAGAATGCCAGTGCCTGAGCTGAGAGCACAGCATGCAGTCCAAAGGCTGAAGCTGCTGCCAATTGGTCAAATGGAGTGGAGCTGAGGTGGGTGGGTAGGTCAGCAGCTTCCAATCCCTTAGAGAGTGCTAGCTCTGTGCAGGAGAACCCTTTAAATAGGGCGTCTGGATTACTGAAGGTTTGAGGTGATGGTGGGACTGGCGAATCAGAGGCCAGCGATCCAGTGTGTTTCCTGGAAATGCATTATTAATGAGGTGGGACACGCTGGGAATGGGAGAATATGGCATGAAAACCCACCATTGCGTCCAGCAGGTAAAATGTCCCCTTTCCTGCCTGCTGCTGCTTTTTGTGCAAATCTGGGATGATTCCAGCCACACCCTTATCAGGGCATCAGGCAATCTAATGGTTGGAGTCCACAGATGGGACATCAGCACCGAATGTGTGTGAGCCACGTTAAGCTCACCATCTCATGTAAATTCCTGCACAAACTGTGTCTTAATCCCTTACTGGGGAGGGCTCAGCAGAGACAATGGGAATGCCTGCTTCTGAACTGCTCTTTCGTCTGTTGGGTTCACAGTCAAACAAGATTGCCATAACAAAAGAGAGTGAGCAATGACCGGAGAGGGCACCCCTGAGATCTGGACCTTATCCAATTTTCAAGAGCAGGCCTCAGAGCACGCTGGAGAGGAGAGAGAGATCATGTGTGAGTGGAAGGTGAAATCGGTCTCCCCCAATAAGCCAGTGATGATGCATCCAGTATATATCGACAACACGTGGGCATTGATTGTGAGTGATCTTTAATATATGACCCTGCTTAATTAATTACTAATTCTCTCATCTCTCTATTCCTGGCACCAGTAAGAAAAGGGGGAGGACATCATCCTTGAGACGACACAACCCGGCCCACAGACACCGCGACACTTCTGAGGAGGAAGCAGCAGTACCCTCAGAGGAAGCGCCATCACTGCGTTCAACTGCACCTTCACCAGCGCAGAAACATGCACTTCGGTAGGACATGGAGTAGGCATGGGTTCACAATCTGGTGATCACCTCACAGACACGGGTCCATAGCTGAGGTCTCTGACACTCAGAGGACAGCTGGAGGCCTGCTAAGCCTGATGATGAGCCTCTGGACTCGGCTGTAACAGACCTCTTAGAGATGCGGAGAGAGGCAAGGGAACAATAAGCAGAGTTGTCAGAGGCCATCTGCAGACTGGACAGAAGAATGGAGGAGTCTGCCCATGTTCTGCCTGCAGTTGTAGTTCCGGTATGTGAACTCATCAAAGTCTCCATTGGCAGGGTGGCAGCTGCCTTGGAGATCCAGGTCCAGCAATTTCTGCTGGATTCGTGCTCGCACCTACACACCATCGCTCTAGCCATGGGTGTGCTTCAGCAGTGGCTAGGTGAGAGAGGGATGGGGCACCTCAACCTCCCTCCAGGGAGGTGACATAGGATCCCCACAGGGAGCAGTGTCAGCCAGGCACCACGGGGGTATCCACTCAGGACACTCCAAGAGTCCCCAGTCACTCCACCTCCCCTCTGCCAGTGATCCCATGACCTCCAGCAGGTCAGGCTGAGGAGGGTCCACCTGCACCTGAGCAGGAGACACTTACCTGGCCCGGGCCCTCAAGGCAATGGGCCACCAGAGGACCCTGCTAAAGTCATCTCAGACAACAGCGCATAGCAGTCAGCAGGCTGCCTCCACCTCAGCTGCGGATGTCTAGGCTGCACCTAGACGTAGCGATAGGGTTCGAAAGGTAAAGAAGTTTTGAATGCACACTAGTGGCATGGGTATTCGATGACTGTGTAGATTTTTTACTTTTGTAAATATATGCTGCATCTTTCCTTCTCCAAGTCTCATGGCTTCCACTTTTATCCAGTTTGCTTCAACATTTAGCAGTCATTTAGGGGTCCAAAATGAAGCACCCCAATGAAATCCCATCTAGATCTCCAGTTGCATAAATTCTCACACGCTTTCACCACTGTGAGTAAACTTTAATTCCACATACATGAAATCAGGAAATGCACATCATTTGTGACACTGTTGCTGCCTGGCCTATTGTATTGCTACAATATTCTAAAGCCCACTTTTGTCTCCCTGCATGAAATAAAATCTACAAATATTCCACTATATTGGGTCAAATGTGCATTTAGATCCTTTGTCCCACATTGCCTGTAGCCCTCATTTTACTTTTCAGGCTTGGATCAGCAAATTAAAATATAACATGTGTATGTTTCAGTTGCAAGTTTTTTAGACTTTTAGACTAAAGAAAGACTGCTGTCCGTCTATATTCTCAGGAAAATGTGCTTTGGGCTCTGGGGAAGTGCTCATCAAGGAAAGTGATTTTCCTGCTGCTATTGCACTGATGTCTGTTGTTTGTGGATGGCACAATTAGTCATCGCAACTCACTCCATATTCGTATGTCCAATGTGTCCTTTAGAATGGCAGTTATTTTGTGACAATCAGTTTGTGAAAAATGCACTGAATAGCTTCAAAGCCCATAGGATTCCATGCCTCTCTGCAGGAAATATAGTGTCCGCGTTTAAGGCTGAATATCATTGCTTGCTGAGTTCCCACTTTCTCCATGCATGACACTGAACTAGGCAAGTAAGGGTCCATCAGAAACCTTATACATGACTGCAAGAGGGTGAGAGTGTGTGATGTAAGAGGTGTGTGTTCATCTTGACAAAGCCATCTCCTTATCTCCAACGATCTTTAATTGCAGATGCACGGTTGCTTAGCAAGGCTTTACATACTCCTTGGGTAAAGGCACAGCTCACAACTCGAACTGGAATTCAAAGCCTCACAGTGTTCTCATTGACTTAGAGTATCTAGAAAGGAATGATCTTTGTGAGCTGGATTGTGTCAAGGATTGTGATGCTCTCAAAGCAATGCATATGCAAGTCTTCTAAGGCTTCAGCAAGGTCTATGTGTCATTGGCTGGGCAAGGTTTCACCCTACTGCAAAGGTCATCTAGGACAGAGACTTGTCAGGCTTCCGATGATCACAGGGTCCAGTGTGGTTGCGCCTCAGAAAACCATTGTCCTGGGTGAGACACACTCTGTGAGGACAATGTAAACCCTCCTCGCAACATTACTGCATGATCTAGATATTAATAGTTACTGCGTTCTGATGTGTGAATGGCAAATTGGGGGACAGTAGCAAGGTGATGCCTCAGCATTCTGCATTAATGAGAGCTGGCAATGGGACAAATGGAGCTCTCCTGATGCTGCTCCTTGTTGAGCTGTCCATGTGGTACACATGAAACAATGATTTATGCGTTTGGGCTGCCTTACTGAGCAGGTGTCACACTGACATGAGTTCATCCCTGTGTAATTTGAAATTGCAGCCACTTAAAAGCTGCCATTCACACTGACTTGGTGAGGCCTATACTAGTAAAGCCCTGCCGTTCATGCGAAACCTTGCAAATGGTGAAATTGCAAACAATGAACATGTTTTTCAATGGGATTCAATTAGATATGTTCCAGCCATGTGAGGACAGCATTGGTTTGGGCAGTTACACTACAGCAAATTGTGGTGCAGTACCTTATACAACAGAAAGGGGAGCCTCTGAGCAATACATTGGTGAAGACTTCAAAATTGAACAGAGCAGTTATTGAAGCTCTGGACTGAGAAATGCAGACATTTCCGGGTTAATCCCTTCTTTTGGGCTGCACTTCAGCTCCCAAAATAATAATCACTTGACCAAACAAAATGCCTCTATTGCCGCTTCTGTTTAAAAAAAATGAGTGCAGGTGAGAAGATCAGTCACTGTGTCACCTTGATGTCAGGAAGCTTTTTCCTGCCTGGATCAACACACTAACATTCAGCACCAGCCAAAAGTCATTTGTAAAAGAAAGTCACGTGAGCATCTGTCTTTGTCATGTGATCCTGGCATTGGAATGCTGCAAACATTCCAGTCTCTGCTCTGTCATGGCTGCCATCTCCCTGGGGAACGAGGAGAGAAGGAAAAGAAAATGCGGATGAGTGAACATTGCTCAAGTGATTGTGAGAATTTGTCAGCACCTTACTCTTCCTGGAATCTTCTAGGTGTCATGGGGGCACATCTGCCGTGTCATACCCATGCAATGGCCTCTTCATATGTCTCATCTAAAGCTTCGGTCCATCCCTTTCAACGTCCTCCTTGTCCAAGGAGATGTCTCGCTCCTCTATTTCTCCTTCACGCAACACATACCCCCTTTGCAGTGCTAGGTCATGCAGGGTGCAGCAAACAACAATGATCCGGGACACTTTGTGGTGAGCATTGGACAGCTCTGCCTGACCAGTCCAAACATTGGAAACTCATCTTCAGGAGGCCAATCATCTGCTCTATCAAGGATCTTGTGGCAGAATGTGCAGCATTATATCTCTCTTCAGCAGCACTAAGTGAATGGTGAACGGGTCATCAGTCAGGTCTTGTATCCCTTGTCCTTGAGGATACAGCCTTGTAAGTGCCAAGGTCCCTCAAAGATCTGTGGCACCTGCGCGTGCATCAGGGTGTAAGAGTCATGAGAGCTCCCTGAGTACCTAGCACAAACATGCAGGATCTACTTTCTGTGATCACAAATTAACTGGGCGTTCAGAGAGTGAAATCATTTTTGATTCATGAATCTCACTGACTGCTGCCAGCGAGCTCTCAAGGCCACACATATGTAGTCCATGATACCCTGCACTTGCGGGAAACCTGAGATCGCTGCAAATCCAACAGCTCTGGCAGCCTGGCTTGCATCATCCACGCAGAACTGGACATAATGGTGAGCTTTATTGAAAAGGACATCTGTCACCTCTCTTATGCATTTGTGTGCCGCCGATTGTGATAATCTGCAAAGCTCTCCAGTAGAGCCCTGGAAGGACCCACTGGTAAAAAAGTTCAGTGTGGCGAACACCTTCAAAGCCACCATCATGGGATGCCCTCCAAGTCCTTGTGGCATTAGTTCTTCATGAAGAAGGTGGCAAATGCGAGCTACCACATCCCTAGACAAGCGTGTGCAACATCATCTTTCATTCATCTCCATATATGAGCTGTGTCTTCTACGTACCCTTCCTCATGCCACACATCTTTATGGATTTTACCCCTCTCTTGGAGCATCTGAGCCTTCCTGGGGTCCTGGTCCCTTTTACTGCTCAGGCCACTGTTCCTCCCGAACCTGTGCTAATTGGTGACAGGCCCTTCTCCTCATTTGAATCGCAGCTAGCAACAAGGCAGCATTGCGTGTAGCCTACATTCTCCACTCCGTCTTGTATCCTTGGTTTTGTGAAAGGGATATGGTGTTTAACCAACTTATTGGAGTTCTTTGAGGAAGTAATGTGCTATGGATAAAGTGGAACAGGTGGATGTACTGTACTTGGATTTCCAGAAGGCATCTGATAAAGTGTCACATCAAAGATTATTATGGAAAATAAAAACTCATGGTATAGGGGGTAACATATTGGCATGTATAAAAGGTTGGCTGGCTAAAAGGAAGCAGAGAGTAGACATAAATGGGTCTTTTTCAGGTTGGCAAGATGTAATGAATGATGTGCCATAGGGATCAGTGCTGGGACCTCAATTGTTTACAATTTATATAAAAGACTTGGATGAAGGGATTGAAGGGATGGTTGCCAAATTTGCTGATGACTCAAAGATAAGTAGGAAAGTAAGTTGTGATGAGGACATAAGGAGGCTTCAAAAAGAGATAGATAGATTAAGTGAGTGGGCAAAGATCTGGCAGATGGAGTATAATGTGAGAATATGAAATTGTCCATTTTGGCAGGAAGAATAAAAGAGAAACATATTATTAAATGGTGAGAGATTGCAGAGCTCTGAGGTGGAGAGAGAACTGGGTGTCCTAGAGCATGAATCACAAAATGCTAGTATGCAAGTACAGCAATTAATTAGGAAAGCTAATAGGATGTTATCGTTTATTGCGAGGGGAGTTGAATACAAAGGTAGGGAGATTATGCTTCAATTGTACAGGGCACTAGTGAGATCACATTTGGAGTACTGTGTACAGTATTGGTCACCTTATTTAAGGAAGGATGTAAATGCGTTGAAAGCAGCTCAGAGAAGATTTACTAGACTAATACCTGGAATAGGTGGGTTGTCTTTTGAGGAAAGGTTGGACAGACTAGGTTTGTATCCACTCAAGTTTAGAAGAATAAGACGTGACTTGATTGAAACATATAAGATTCTGAGAGTGACAGAGTGGATGTGGAGAGGCTGTTTCCTCTTGTGAAAGAATCTAGAACTAGGGATCACTGTTTAAAGATAAGGGGGTCACCTATTTAAAACAGAGATGAGGTGAAATTTTTTCATTCAGAAGATCATACGATGCAGATTTCAGATTACTATCAGATCAGTGTTATGATCCCCAGCTGAGGTTACCACTGGACAAGTCTGATCCCAGAGTGGGAACCAGCTTGAGAGATTCTAACTTTTATTTGTTTGTTTAGATACATGGAGAGGGCGCACTGAACAGAGTCACTGGAGCCAGCTAATGAACTTTTAATAAAAGCATAAAACATTTATTAAATGAGAAATGATGAACTATATTACAATACTCCTTCAACCACAACTATACCTTTAAAGATATATATGGATTTGTAAGGTTAACGCAAGTTACAAAAGCTATCTTATACTCTAATATTCACAGTAAGTACCGTCCAAGTAAACCAATAGCTGACCTGTGGTCAGGCACAACATACTCTGAACCAAGTGACACATGCTACCCCAGATAGATGCTATGGATTTGTCCTCAACTCCATCCACGCCCCCCCACCGCCCCCAAACCAACCCCCCCACCCAGTGAGCCAACCAATCTCACTGAACTCCATCTTTCACATGAAGGTTTCCAATCTCCACTCTTAAAGAACTCACTTTAGAATCTTCTTCTAAACCAATGCTTTCTCTTGGATAAAAACAAAAAAACTGCGGATGCTGGAAATCCAAAACAAGAACAGAATTACCTGGAAAAACTCAGCAGGTCTGGCAGCATCGGCCGATGCTGCCAGACCTGCTGAGTTTTTCCAGTAATTCTGTTTTTGTTTTGGCTTTCTCTTGGATGCCTTCCACAGGGTTTCACCTCCAGGGTTTCAAACTCTTCTTCCAATGTTCCTCTCCCCTGAGGCTGTCTTCCATGCACTCTCACCAACTCAGCTATCAACAGTACACCACTGCTTCACATGCCCATAGCAAAGAATTACAAACATTCAGCCATCTCTTTGGACCTTCTTGCCTCTTGCAAGCTGTTCTCACTTTAAGTCTGCTTTCTGCAGCTTTTTTCTATTTAAATCTGAAGCTTGAAGCCATTCTCTCTGCCCCTCACTCTTAATTTCATTAACAGGACCGTTTCCAGGTTCTTGTCCTTCCCTTTGACTAGAAGGTCTGCTTGAGACTTTCCCCTGTTTCTGTCTCACTCCTTTGGCCTTGGGACATTTTGGTTCTTTTGAGAAACCTGTTTCACTCTGCAGTTCCTTCTGCCAGTGTCTAGTCTCTCTCAAGTCCTGGCTTCAAACTGAACTCAAAACTGCTGTTTCTTCAGTTTTCTGTGTATGTCTGTAGGAGGGACCCGCCTCTCTGGACCCCTGTTGCTAAGCAACAGCCCAGTTTCTCTACTCTTTGTTTAACTTAGCTGCCACAGTCATAAAATTCTCATTAGAAATGCAGGCACCTTTTAAAGTGAACTAAAACTCAATTTGACCTTTCTTAACACACACATACGGAAATACAAAGAAAGCTTAAACATTAAAGCTAAAACTCATTCCTAACACCTACAAATGCAAATATAACTTACTTAAACTGCCTCTATTCCCTAACATCAGCCATGATCTTATTAAATGGTGGAGCAGGCTTGAGGGGCTGAATAGCCTACTCCTGCTCCTTGTTCATATGTTTGTATCTGTGACTGAATAGAGTTGAGACATCACTGGAACTTCCCCTTGTCTGCTGTCCGTCCACCCACAAGCCAGGAATCCAGTGTCAAGCCCTTGGCCTGCCCTCAGTCTAGACATGGCATCTCCAGGCCACCCTTTGCAGGTGAAGGACATCATGGAGATCCAGAGGTGGTTGAGCATCCCCCTCAGACCAGACTGTTAATTTACAATGAGAATCTTGATTAGGGTGAATATGCCCCTATGCTATTACCCTCAGTCAGGATATTTTCAACTTGACTCCATTAGCCTAGACACTCACTATCAATACCCAAGACTTGTATTAATGTCATGATTATAAGCATGGTGGCTTGTAAGCCATGACCATTACAATGGGAATATTGAGGCTTATCGTGCTATGATATGGCAGGTGGTATTTGCCAGGCTGACCAAATGCACAAGGGAAACCTGGCCATGCTATCACAATGATTTTGCAATTTGTACTTATTACAAGAAGGCTTGTGTACTGAAGTCAGAAGTAATGACTTCAGTAATGACTGGGAAAATCAATGTAATGACATTGCCTTATTTACCTTGCCGGTTGTAAACAATTTCCATCCACATCCCTTTGAAAATCAGCACTTCCCCAATACCATCATTAGAGATTTTAAAGATTAAATTAAAACATTTATTAACAAAAGAAAAACAAACTTAAACACACACAAGATTAGTTCCACAGTTATAACAGTTCCCAAAATTTCTACTTAACCCAACTCCCAACTACACACCCCATTCAAGGCAACAGCCTGAACAGATTTCAAATTTATAAAGTCGTCCAGGAATTTTACCACAAGCACCCACTGGACAATGGACTTACAAAGGCTTTTAACACAACTTTGGTTACTGGAACAGCAAACTTCTGCAGGATAGCCAGAGGCTTTTTCCCCCAAGTCTGTTTCACACAGTCACCTTTCAAGATCTCACACAGCCATGCCTCACACAGCCTTCCATCCCTCTTAAAATATATTTTATCCCTTTTGATTGTAAATCCCATTGTTTCCACTTGTCTTTAGAAGTTACTTTTCCCAGAATATCCCAATCATTAATTTTATCATTATGGCCAGCACTTTTGGGAAAATCAATGTAATGACATTGCCTTATTTACCTTGCCGGTTGTAAACAATTTCCATCCATATCCCTTTGAAAATCAGCACTTCCCCACTTATTTAAAAATGCAAATTTCATTCACACCGTATCGACAGATCTCACCCTAGCTTTACTCATTTCCATTTTAAATGCCTGTTTTACACCTCACTTATTTGATAATTTAAATCTTGCAGTCTAACCATCTCTAGTTTAATTAAATTAGACACACACACACACAGAACCATCCACCCACCTATCCACCCGCGCGCGCATGCACACACACATACACACACAGACACAAATCTTGCTTTAAAGTATCCCACAGTAATATTAAGAAAAGTATGACAGTTTCATGACAGTAGCATGCATGTAGCTTCTGTCCAGTAGCTATGGCCCTTGATTGCTTGATCTTTTTTTACATGTCTCTGTCAGAAACAGATGACCATTCCAACCAACTTAAATGTATGTTATGGCACAGCCAATGGTAAATGCTGAGCTGCTCAAATCCTAAAGAAAAACTTGAAACAACTGCCACAACTGTTTTGCAATTTGCATAAATTTCAAGATGCCTGCCTTGAATTCAGTAGTAATAAGACCACCAAGTCTTATACTTTTCTTACAAAACTAAATTAAACATTTATTAATAGAATAAATGATTTTAAATACATACATAGATCTACAAATTACTACTATGACAACTTCTAAATCCCCTAGTTAATCTAACTCCCAGTTACACTTTTGTTAAGGCAACAGTAAGACACACAGATTTTAAAAGACTCAGGCAAAGAAACATGATACCCTGAACAAGCCAATTCAAAGTGAGTTTTCTTAACTTCAGTTCATTGTAGACAGCAACTTGAGGCATAGATGCTGAAGGTTTTTCACACTTTTAGATCTTAAAATGCCTACCCTTACAGACAGCCTTCACTCCTTTATAGGTTTTCCCCTTTGAAGGCAAATTCCCATTGTTTCACTATGTCTTTGGACTTTACTATTCTTATAATAAAAATCGCTCATAGTACCAAGGGCAGAATTTTCCCCCCATTGGGGGGAAAGTTCAGGAGCGGGCCCATGCAGGCATGCTGCCATTTTACGCGGGCAGGCCAATCAAGGCCTGCCCAGCATGACATCCGCCAGGAAGCGCTATGCACTCCTTGTGCGGGCGAGCGGGGTGGGATTCCCTAAGCTGAGAGTGCACTCTTTTGCGCATGCGTGCAAAGGAGTGCACTCATCTCCCTGAGGCTAAGCGCTGCCTCAGGGTGATTGGTTCCAGATGTAAAAATATTAAAAATAGAAAAATAAAATTTCCCTGCCATGTCTCCTCATGTGACACTGTCACATGAGTTGGGACATGTCCGTCACTTTTAATTAAACTTTTATTACATTTTTTAAAACCTACATGAAACCTCATCCCACCCGTGGATGAAGCCCGCTAGGGCTCCCGGCCTGTCCGCCAACCTTAAGGTTGGACAAGCAGATCGTTTAATTACTGCAATTACTTTTTAAATGGCCTCAATTGATCGTTGACAGGTCAGCGGGCGCACAGCTGATTCAGCTGAACTCCCGCTGACCTGAAAATTGAAATGCCGTGGGGTGATGTCATCCCACATCATCTTACACGTCAGTGAGCGTGCCCCGCCCCCTGCTCGCTGACCGGGAAATCCTGCCCCAAGTTTACTAGTGATTTTTGGAAAAAAATAAATACACTGTTTCTTAACTTCCCCTGGTTATGTGTAAAATTTCACTCCCTCTCTTCAAATCCAAGCTAGTCTGGTTTATTTAAAATGCAAATGTTCCCTTTACCTCTTACATTCTAAAACTTCACTCATGTTTACCTACTCAATATATCAAACCTAGCTTATCTTCTGACATGTCAAAGCCTTCAGACCAGCTGCCTTTAATTCACTTAAGTCACACACAAATTTAGACCATTAGACACAGACACCACTATTACTCGACATAACAATAAATACCAATAACATTATGAGAATTATTATATCTTCCTGACATGTAGCCCCCAATAATGCATAAATGCACACCATTGGTAAAGGAGCAATGCTCCTTCAATGGCCATTTGAGCCTCAAAACCAGTTCTCAGCTGAGCCTTGTTCTCCATGGCTTGAGCAAATAATTAATAGGGTGGCCCTTCAGTCAGCCCAAAAAAGGTGAAGATAGTGCTCTTAACCTTCATAAGTTTGGTCAAAATCTTCCAACCTCCTCCTGTCACTCACCAAATTCCTCCCATCCTTCTCCACAGTCACCACCTCCTAACTCCCATCTCTCCTGTTATTATCCAGCCTCCTCCATTACCCTTGAATCCATCATTGTCCACCTGGATATTCCTGGTCTAATCCCTGTTCCCTTTGATTTTGATGTCCCCTTGCCCCTTGTTGGTCTGACCCTCCCTTTCTCGAGGCCCCTTGCAGCCTTATTTTCTGAGACCTCACCCCCCACTGACCCCAAGAGATGCGATATCAAGAAGTGGCTGAAGGCACTGGATACTGCAAGGCTGTGGGCTCTGACAATATCTCAGCAATAGTACTGAAGACTTGTGCTCCAGAACTTGCCGTGCCCCAGGCAAGTTGTTCCAGTACAGCATTTACAACACTGGTATCTACCCAGTAATGTGGAAAATTTCCCAGGTATGTCCTGTGCACAAAAAGCAGGGCAAATCCAAACTCGGCCAGTTACCATCCAATCAGTCTACTTGCCATAATCAGTAAAGTGACGGAAGGGGTCATCAACAGTGCTATCAAGTGGCATTTGCTTAGCAAAAACCTGCTCACTGACATGCAGTTTGGGTTCCATCGGGGCCACTCAACTCCTGAACTCATTACAGCCTTAATTCAAACATGGACAAAAGAGCTGAACTCCAGAGGTGAGTTGAGAGTGACCGCCCTTGCCATCAAGGCAGCATTTGACCGACTGCGGGATCAAGGAGTCCAAGCAAAACTGGAGTCAATGGGAATCAGGGGGAAAGCTCTCCACTGGTTGGAGTCATACCTAGCACAAAGGAAGATGGTTATGGTTGATGGAGGTCAATCACCTCAGTTTCAGGACATCACTGCAGGAGTTCCTCAGGGTCGTGTCCTAGGCCCAACCATCTTCAGGTGTTCCGTCAATGATCTTCCTTCTATCATGAGGTCAGAAATATGGATGTTCACTGATGATTACGCAATGTTCAGCACCATTTGTGACTCCTCAGATACTGAAGCAGTCCATGTCCAAATGCAGCAAGACCTGGGCAATATCCAGGCTTGGGCTGATAAGTGGCAAGTAACATTCATGCCACAAAAGTGCCAGGCAATGACTATTTCCAACAAGAGATAACCTAACCATCGCAAATTGACTTTCAATAGCATGGCCATCACTGAGTCCCCAACTCTCAACATCCTGGGAGTTACCATTGACCAGAAACTGAAGTGGCCTAGTCAGATAAATACAGTGACTACAAGAGCAGGTCAGAGGCTAGGAATCCTGTGGCGAATAACTCACCTCCTGACTCCCCAAAGCTTGTTCACTTGTCAGGAATGTGATGGAATACTCTCCAATTGCCTGGATGAGTGCAGCTCCAACAACACTCAAGAAACTTTACACCATCCAGAACAAAGCAGCCCACTTGATTGGCACCCCATCCACAAACATTCACTCCCTCCACCATCGACACACAGTGGTAACAATGTGTACCATCTACAAGATACACTGCAACAACACAGCAAGGTTCTAGGATAGCACCTTCCAAACCCACGACCACTGCAATCAGAAGGACAAGGGCAGCAGGCACTTGGGAACACTGCCACCCCCCGGAAGTTTCCCTCCAAGGCACTCATTATCCTGACCTGGAAATATATCACTGTTGCTTGATCAAAATCCTGGAACTCCCTTCTTAACAGCACTATGGGTATCCCTACACCACATGGACAGAAGTGGTTCAAGAAGGCAGCTCTTTGCAATATTCTCAAGGGCAATTAGGGTTGGGCAATAAATGCTGGCTTAGCCAGCGACGCCCATATCCCATGAATGAATGAAAAAAATACAATCCAATACCCCTCCATGACTTTACAGTTACAGACCAACCCAATCCAGATGCCTCCCCGAGTGTAACGGTGCCCTCTGCTTCCCAATACTATGGGCAGAGTTTTCTGCCTGTCGGGTGGGCAAGCCCGACCCAATCTCTGGCGGGCGGGGAGCCGAACCCTGCTGGAGAAGCGGGCCCTGCCGCCATTTTACGTGGGCGGGCCAATTAAGGCCTGCCCAACGTGACCTCCGGTGGGAAGCGCTATGCGCTCCCTGTGCAGGAGGGGGGATTCCCTAAAAGCGAGAGTGCAGTCTTTCGTGCATGCACATGAAAGAGCGCACATCTCCCTGAGGCTAAGTGCTGCCTCAGAGAGATCGCTGACACTTCTAAAAAGATTAAAAATAGAAAAAAAAAATTCCCTAACATGTCCCCCTCGTGTGACAATGAGATGGGACATGTTCATAATTTACATAATAAGTTTATTAAACTTTTTAAAACCCTGCATGAAACCTCATCCCACCATTGGATGAGGTTTCATGTTTCTTCTATTGCCCGCCAAGGCTCCTGGTCTGCCCACTAACCTTAAGGTTGGACGGGCAGGTCCTTTAATTGTATAATTGATCCTGTCAATGGCCTCAATTGGTCATTGACAGGTCGGTCGGCCTGCAGCTGATTTTGCTGTGCCCCCACCTTCCTGAAAATTTAAATGGGGCAGGATGATGTCAGGGATTCCGCCTGACATCATCCCACGTCATTTTATGCGTCGGCAAGCGGGCCCCACCCCCTGCTCGCCGACAGCAAAATTCTGCCCTTTGACTCTAACCCACAAGACCAAATGCCTTAGTTGAGTGACCACACCATTATGTACACAAATGTCAATGGCTAGAGCGGCCATCCCCCTGCCCAAGACTGGGACAAATGCGTGGCATGTAGCGCCCTCTCACATGGACAAGACAGTGCCAGGACAGTCTTTTGAACATGTCCCCGACAGCGTGATCTCATTCCCAGGACAGTCTCTTAAACATGTCCCCCAGACATTTTTTCACCCTTTCCCGGACAGTCTGTTTAAGTTTACCCCTGGACAGTCTTTCACTCTTCCACTCTGGTCTTTGTCCCCCATCCAAGTCTTCCCTCTGTCTCACCCTTCCCTCTGTCTCACCCTTCCCCTTGGCCCTCTGATCCTTGCTCCCCCGCCCAACCCACCCTAGTCCTGCCTCCATCTCAACCCTCCCCATTGGTCCTTGCCCTCCCCTCCCTCTCAGTCCTGTTTCCATCTGACCTCTCCCCGCTGGTCGGCCCCCTGTGTCCAGCCTTGGTGCAGTTTGTGCTACATGCACCCGATATATTTCAATGTCGGTGTGAAAGGAAGGCGAAAGCAGTGTCTACTGACCTCCAAGTCATGGATGAGATGAAGTTCGCCAGGTGCGCACCAATTATATACAGTCGTAATACTGAATGTTCTAATTAGCTGTTGGTGAGGCATTTAATTTGGAGGGGGAACGTGAGTTGAACTTTTAATGAGCATTCATGACATGCTAATAAATGTAAATGGAGTTTCCGACATTTCTCAGCGGAAATCTCAACCTGCCTTTAACTCACCTTGTAAGTTGTGAGAACAAAATTCCAAGCTAATTTTCTGCTGGGGGGAAACCAATTTTTTTCTCACACAAAATGAAGTGCCCCCGCCCACCACAATTCCTACTGCTTGCACGACCGGAAGATTCTGCCCATAGTTGTGTGTTGTTAGACTTGCTACCTGGCCACAGTGGTGAGAAAATGCAGTGAGGAAGCACCTGTAGCACCTGGAACTGTACTACAGGTATCTTCTGGGCTCACTAAATAAAATAGTGATGAGGTTCATGCTCCATTCTGCGCCCTTAGCTCTTGAACAGTGCAGCTGAAACTCAGTATCCATATCAAATACATACTGGATGGTTTGCCTGTTCACTCACTCCTGTATTTTTTAAGAGGAATATTGCATCAAGTAGCTACATGTTCCTCCAGAAATGCCATTATTTATTTCATGGTGTCTTTGATAACTGTGGCTCAGTTGGTAACACTCTTGTCTCTGAGTGAGAAGGTTGTGGGCGCAAGTTCCATGAGCTGAAAACCTAGGTAGATAATTCAGAGCAGCACTGTTGGAGGTACTGCCTTTTGGATGAGGTGTTAACCGAGGCCCTGTCTGCCCTCTCAGGCGGATGTAAGATCCCATGGCACTAACTTGAGGAAGAGCAGGGGAGTTCTGCCTGGTGTCCTGGCCAATATTTATCCCTCAAGCAACACCCAAAACAGATTATGTGCTCATGATCTGATTGATGTTTTTGGGAGTTTGCTGTGCACGGATTGGCTGCCATGTTTCCTACATTACTACAGTGACCAACTTTAAAAGAACTACGTTGGCTGTAAAGGACTTTGGGATGTCTCGAGGTCACGAAAATGCCATATGTACAAGTCTCCCTTTCTCTTCTGTGCTGCAGCATTCGGTTTTAGGATGCTTGTAGTTTGTCATGCAAGAGGAATGAACAATTGAAAATTAGAGATAAGATGGCATTGCTTCATTTCCTCTATCCTCACAAGACCTCTCGAAAAATAGTCATTCCTCTGGTCAACTGGTCTATGAGGAAAAGATAAACACAATCAAACAAAAATAATAAAACAAAAAAATAATTTGGAATTCTTGTTGCAAGAATTATAGTTTAAAAAATCATTCTGTATTCTCAACTCCTAGAAAATACACTACCAAGTTTGGGGAAATAAAGACAATTCTTGGCTTGCAAGGAAGAAACGGAATTGGATTAAAAGCACATATAATAATAAGATACAAAACTGAAGAGCTCTTCGGATTCCCGAGTGTGCGCATCACTTTTAAGACGGTTACGATCAGAATGGAAAGTTGTTAATTGTGAATGAGTATCCCCACTTTTAATCGCTCCATGAGTGGTGGCTCTAGTTTCAGCTGCTGATGTTCTAAAATCTGGAATTCCCTCTTTAAACCTCTCTGCCTCTCGACATCGCTTTTACTCCTTTCAGAAGCTCCTTAAACTTGTCTCTTTGCCAAGTTTTTGGTCATTTACCCTAATTCCTCATTATACAGCTTGGCGTCAAATTTTGTTTGATAATAATCCTGGAAGGCATCTTATTATGTTAAAAGAAGTGTATAAATGCAAATTTTTGTTCCTTATGGACATGTCTTATGGTAATGGTGAATTAGTTATCCTGAAGGTATCCAGATCCATTCAAAAGCTGGGAAGCACCAGTGCAGAAATCAGATGTTCTGTTGCAATCTTCTTATCAAGCACAAGAAACAGACTATCTCTACTAATTCAGGATCGAAAACAAGTGTACAGATATATTGGATCACATTAATTTAACACAGAAAACAGGAAAATCTTCTTTTTCGTGGTGGAACCTGGGGCTGTTATCTCACTAACCTTGAAGCAGAGGCCATATTGACATTTAAGGGCGGTTAGAAAGGCAATTGAAGGAAAAGTGTAATAAAAGGATATGGGAAAGGGGTAAACACATGGAATTAGGGCAACTGCTTATGTGGAGGATAAACACCAACTGTTTGGGCCCAACAGTCTAATTCCACATTATAATTTCCATATAATTTCTATGCGATAGAATTCCTTCAATGGTGATCAACTAACTAGCCATGCTAGCACCTTTGCAATACTGTCTCTCCATGCATGAAAAATCAGAAGTTTCTTATTCTGAGTAGCTTGCAAGTACTATCCCTGTCTGGTTGTACCAGTTAATGCACTCACACTTACCTGGAGATAGAGCAAGACAGCAAAGGAAGCAACGGAATTTATCATCCACCAGTGTGCTGAGGAGAAAGTTGAAAATGTGGAAAACACTAACGAGCCAAATTGTAATGCTTTTTTTTTTACATCTTTCACTACCTTAAAGCACTTTGCAACCAAAAAAGCATGGTCAATATTGTAATATCTGGAAAAATTGCAGCAAATTTACATAATCTAGATTGAAACTGTAGTGAAGCACTGAGGGAGTGTTGCACTGTCAGAGGTGCCATCTTTTGAATCCCACTAACAGTAATGAAATAAATGTCCAGATCATCAGCCTTTTGTGCAGGGCATGAGGGTGAACTCCCAAAACTTCTTTGAATAGTTCTTTCACATCCAGCTGAGAGGAAACTCAGCATCTCGTTTCAACAATTTCATCCCAAAGGCGGCATCTTCAGCCGTGAAACTGTCCCTCAGTACTACACTGGAATGTCAGTCAGGATTATGTGCTCAAGTGTCTGGAGTGCGACTTAAACCCACAACCCTCTGACTCAGAGGCGAGCGTGCTACCAACTGAGTCACAGCTGCACTTCGCTCAATAAACAATTCTGCAGATGTGTTTACTGACAAAAAATTTCAGAAGACTGTGCTAAGCATTTGACTTGGGGAATTTGCAGGTTCTGGCGTTCCATGGGCTTGCTGCCCATGTGCTTCTAGGTGGTAGAAGTCATGGATTTGGAAGGTACGTTGAACTTGGTGAGTTGCTGCAGTGCAGCTTGTAGATGGTACACATTACTGCCACTGTGCACTGATGAGGGAGTGAATGTTTAAGGTGGTGGATGGGATGCCGATCAAGTGGGCTGCTTTATCCTGGATGGTGTTGGGCTTCTTGAGCATTGTTGGTGCTGCACTAACCCAAACAATGGAGAGTATTCAATCACATTCCTGACTTCTGCCTTGTTGATGGTAGACAGGCTTTAGGGAGTCAGGAGGTGAGCTACTCCTTGTAGGACACCCAGCGTCTGACCTGCTCTCATAACTATAGTATTTATTTCAGGTGAACTCTGCAACCATGAAAGGTAATTGTTGCATTAAAATGGACACAGGACAGTAAAGGAGTGGGAAATGTACCACATGAGTTCCAATTCTCATTTCACCCAGAGTGGAGGGATTTTGAATTCCTCCTATAATTTCTGTGAAATGCTGACTTCTGAAGTTTGCACTACTTTTATGTTTCAAAAGGCTAATGTTAAAGTGTTAATTGGTGTGAAAGTGGTAGAGCCGTCTTTCAGCTCTCTGAGAGTTACATATAGTCTAAAATTTGGTGCCATGGAAGAACCAACAAACTTGTGTGTCCAGATATTTTGGTTGTAAGACGTTTGGTTTAGATTGTCAGATAGTAATGAGGTCTCAAAACCTTGTATATTAAAATGACTGGTTGCTACATGTGAAAGTGTGATAGGGAGGCATAGAGATGTTTCCAATTACGTCGAAACCAAAGCTAGAGGTCAGAAATATAAGATAGCTATTAGTAAACCCAACAGGGATTTCAGGTGAAACTTCTTTACATAGAGAGTGGTGGGAATGTCAACCTTGCTACCACCAGGAACAGGGGAGGACAATATAAATGCATTTAAGGGGAAGCCAGATAAACGAATGAGAGAGAAAGAAATAGAAAGATATACTGAGAGATGATAGAATGAGATGAAGTTACGGGGTGGGTTGGGGATCAGTCTCACGCGGAGCACTAATACTAACGCAGACTTGTTGGTTTGAATGGCCTGTTTCTGTGTTGCAAATACTGTGAAGTATAAACGGTTAACAGAATGGCTATGCTAATCTATAAGATACATGATGATGCAACACTAACATCAGGCAGTCATGTGCTAGGTAATTTAGGTGGCAGAAAAGGGATCCCTGGGGGGAGATGTGCCTTCTCTGTGACTCACTATGTACATACAGCAAATAGTATAAGTAAACTAGTTTTTAAGTAAATACCCTGATTCACCTACAGCTCTTCCTTGTTAGAATCCTGGCTTTGCACATTCTACAACACTATGTAATATTTTGAGTTTTGGTTTCACAATTAAATCTCTCCTCTTTGTATTAATAATGGGCAATATCATTCATGGAGTCCAAAATTAATAGATTTAAGGATTTAAAACAAATGGATCTTTCTTTATAATAAATAAAAGCAAAATATGCGGATGCTGGAAATCTGAAACAAAAACAAAAATAGCTGGAAAAGCTCAGCAAGTCTGACAGCATCTGCGGAGAGGCACACAGTTAACATTTCGAGTCCAAATGACTCTTCATCAGAACTAAAGAAATATAGAAATGTGGTGAAATATAAGCTGGTTAGGTTTTGGGGGGAAGGGGGGGCTGGTGACAGGTAGAGCTGGATAGAGGGCCAATGATAGATGGAGGCAAAGAAGAGATTGCCAAAAATGTCATAGACAAAAGGACAAAGGGGTGTTGACGGTGGTGATATTATCTCAGGGATGTGCTAATGGTGACATTAAGGGTAGAAAGCAGGACAAACAAGTGGCAGATGGCCCTAGTGGGGGTGGGGTGGAAATGGGCTAAAAGGTGGAGATAAAACGGTAGATCGAAATAAATTTTAAAATATGTGGGAAAAGAAAATTATATTTTAAAAATATAAATTTTGGAAAAGGGGGATCAGAAAGGGGGTGGGGATGGAGGAGACAGTTCATGATCTGAAGTTGTTGAACTCAATGTTAAGTCTGGGAGGCTGTAGAGTGCCTAGTCGGAAGATGAGGTGCTGTTCCTCCAGTTGGCGTTGAGCTTCACTGGAACATTGCAGCAGGCCAAGGACGGACATGTGGGCTTGAGAGCAGGGTGGTGTGTTGAAATGTCAAGCAACAGGGAGGTCTAGGTCATGCTTGCAGGCAGACCAAAGATGTTCCGCAAAGCGGTCACCCCGTCTGCGTTTGGTCCCTCCAATGTAGAGGAAACCGCATTGGGAGCAGTGAATGCAGTGGACTAAATTGAGGGAAGTGCAAGTGAAGTGCTGCTTCACTTAAAAGGAGTGTTTGGGCCCTTGGACGGTGAGGAGGGGGGAAGTAAAAGGGCAGGTGTAACACCTTCTGTGGTTGCATGGGAAGGTGCCGTAGGCAGGTGTTGAGGTGTAGGGCGTGATGGAAGAATGGACCAGGGTGAACCATAGAGAACGATCCCTGAGGAATGCCACCGTGGGGGTGAAGGGAAGATGTGTTTGGTGGTGGCATCATGCTGGAGTTGGCGGAAATGGTGGAGGATGATCCTTTGAATGCGGAGGCTGATGGGATGATAAGTGAGGACAAGGGGGACCCTATCATGGTCCTGGGAGGGAGAGGAAGGAGTGAGGGCAGATGGGCCGGACACGGTTGAGGGCCCTGTCAACCACCGTGGGTGGAAAACCTCGGTTAAGGAAGAAGGAAGACATGTCAGAGGAACTGTTTTGGAAAGTGGCATCATCAGAACAGATGCGATGGAGGCGAAGGAACTGAGAGAATGGGATGGAGTCCTTACAAGAAGCGGGATGTGAGGAGCTGTAGTCGAGGTAGTTGTGGGAGTCATTGGGCTTGAAATGAATATTGGTGGACAGTCTATCACCAGAGATTGAGACAGAGAGGTCAAGGAAGGGGAGGGAAGTATCAGTGGTGGACCATGTGAAAATGATGGAGGGGTGGAAATTGGAAGCAAAATTAATACATTTTTCCAAGTCCAGACGAGAGCATGAAGTGGCACCGAAGCAGTCATCGATGTACTAGAGAAAGAGTTGTGGCAGGGGGCCTGAGTAGGACTGGAACAAGGAATGTTCCACATACCCCATAAAGAGGCAGGCATAACTGGGGTCCATACGGGTACCCATAGCCACACCTTTTATTTGGAGGAAGTGAGACGAGTTTAAGGAGAAACTATTCAGTGAGAGAACAAGTTGAACCAGACGGAGGAGAGTAGTGGTGGATGGGGATTGTTCAGGCCTCTGTTCGAGGAAGAAGCGGAGAGCCCTCAGACCATCCTGGTGGAGGATGGGGGTGTCGAGGGATTGGATGTCCATGGTGGAAGAGAAGGTTGTTGGGGCCAGGGAACTGGAAATTGCTGATATGATGTAGGGTGTCAGAGGAATCATGGATGTAGGTGGGAAGAGACTGGACAAGGGAAGAGAGAATGGAGTCAAGATAGCAAGAAATGACTTCCGTAGGGCAGGAACAGGCTGACATGATCGGTCTGCTGGGACAGTCTTGTTTGTGGATTTGGGTAGGACGTAGAAGCGGGCCATCCGAGGTTGGGAGACTATGAGGTTGGAAACTGTGGAGGGAAGATCTCCAGAGGAGATGAGGTCAGTGACAGCCCTGGAAACAATGTCTTGATGTTCAGTGGTGGGGTCATGGTCCAGGGAGAGGTAGGAGGAAGTGTCTGCAAATTGACGCTCAGCCTCTGCGAGGTAGAGGTCAGTGCACCAGACAACAACAGCAACACCTTTGTCAGCAGGTTTGATGACAAAGTCAGGGTAGAACCTGAACAAACGGAGTGCAGCAAGTTCAGAAAGAGACAGGTTAGAGTGGGTGAGAGGCGCAGAGAAATTGAGACGACTGATGTCACACCGACAGTTATCAATGAAAAGATCAAGAGCAGGTAAGAATCCAGAGGGAGAGGTCCAGGTCCAGGGGTCCATACCTTTCTTTATTGTTGGTTTTCCTGAATTTCTGAAGGTTTAAGAGGACCAATGTTTACCCCACCCCAATCAACCTAGCCCCTCCCCCCCAACACAGCCCCCCCCCACCCCACAACTCATGCCTGGAAGGAACAGCGTTGGCAGGGGTTAAGTTGGCGGTGTGGGTTTCATGCCACGTTCCTGATATGTTCTGATTTTTTTGTTTCTATCCATGTGCCTCTGCTCCATTGCCATTTTTGCTAATATTACTTTCGGAATGAGAAGGCCAAGGAGGATTGGGAGCCTAACTTAAACGCTAGTGCTGCATCCATGATGTTATCATTGGGAGAGGCACCCCATTTTAACAGTGCACTCAAATATGATCCACCAGCACTGGACAATGGCAGCAAGGACCCAGGCATAGAGAGGGTAGGAGGGGTTACTGGGATCATGGAAGATCAGAGAATAGGGAGGGGAGGGCAAAAGTCACGGGGCGAGGGGGAGGTCACAGAAAGAGCAGGAGAACTAAGGTCAGAGTGTAGGAGGGAGCGGGCTGGAGTTATTGAGGATCACAGTGAGGGCAGAAAGGCTATGGGGGTCACAGAGAGTCGCTAAGAGCAAGTGGGGTTACTGGGGGTTGCAGAGAGAGTGGGAGGGGACAGGCTGGTGTTACTGATGTTCGAAAAGCAGAAGAGTTCAGACTGGAGTTACCGCGGGAACACAGAGTGCAGAAGGAATGGGCTAAGCAAGCCAGCAGGACTCTCTGTTAACCCTGGTGTAAGAAAATAAAGAACTACAATTTAAAAAATCCTAATTTGGACAACAAATTACATATTTGACATGATTCCAGGCCCATTTGCCAACTCCTGTGTTCTGAACTATTCTTTCATTTTCTGACAGGATGATCTTCTCTGCACATCTCACCACATGGTGGTGCTGTGCCACTGAACAACATAATTTCTCTGGGTTTCAGAACACAGGTTAGGAACAAGTTGCTGATAATGGCCCTGGTGTTTGTATGATTCTGGTTCAGAGACCAGTACTTATCCTGAGCTCTCCACCACCAACAGTGCACAGGTTAGGTTCTTTTGCACAGTTCCTGGATGTCCTTCCATTTAAAAATCAACAATTAAACAAGTTTCATAAAAGAGATAGCCCTCGTTATCAAGGATCCTTATGGGGACATACCATTATTTAACAGGGATTTCTAATGGAAACATTCCTCTGAAAGTGATCCTGATGGAGAGACTTCATTCCGTGTGCAGAAATTATTGCAGGGAATATTCAGTATAGTTTTCGTGTCTGTTATAGCAAAGGATATCCAAATACACTTTAGTGTGATGGATGGAGTGGAGTGCAACTTATTCAAGCCCTTTGCTTGAATGGAATGGATATCAGTAGGTTAAGATTGCTTAGAGTGTGACAGCATAAAAGAGATAATTAATCACAGCACTGTGAAAGGTTTTGAAATGACAGGCTGGAAGAAACTGTTTTCGCTGGCAGGATGTTTGGTAAGCAATTACTATAAAGCCAGGGGAAGATGAGAGGAAATGTTTTGCAGAATGCTCCAGCCAGTTACACCATTCTGCACCATCTGTCCCTCATAGAGAAGTTTGTGCAGAAAAACGTCTTTGACCACAAATCCATCAGGCAGCAGTCCACATGTAAACTCCTTGAGGCCTGTGGGAAAAGGAGATGGTGAATCCGATCGTATGGTTCCCTGCCAGAATGCCTCATTGTCAGAAATTTCAAACAAGAAGTAGCTTGACTGGTGGTGAGAAAGGCGCTACCCATCAAATCCTCCTTGCATGAGCAGAGTCTCACCCCCTCTGCATGCTGCCCTTGAGGCGGCTGTGGCAGCAAAGAGACTGTCGCCCATCTCCTTCTGGAATATGCCTTTGCAAAGGAGGCTCTGGAAAGAGATGCAGTGTTTTTTGTCAAGGTTCATCCCAAGCAGTTCCATGATGTAGGACTCTGTGCTCTACGGGCTGCTCCCAGGGATGCACTCCGAGACAAACATTAACTGCTGCTAGAGGACCATGAACTCAATGAAAGATGCCCTTTGGTCTGCCTGAAACTTGTTGGTCTTCCAGTGCAGAGAGTTGTCCACGACCGAATGTTGCAGATGGGCATATTAAGGTTCAGAACTGCTAAAGCTTGGGGCAGCTATGGCTCAGTGGGGAAAGGACACTGTTGAAGGTCCACCTACCATAGTATACTGAGGGACTGGAAACTGTGTAAAGTCCTTGGGTAGTACTTTTGTCATGGGATGTAAATTGTAAATATCACATGTAATTTCAATTGTATTGAGGCATCTCAGAGTGCCCCACGTTGCATGGAAAGAATTTGAATTGTATTGCACTTTCAGTAATGCCCAGTTTAAACTGTTATGGAATGTAATTTTTCTAAATTTTTAGGAATCATTTTTTAATTGTGTTTGCAAAAAAAAAGAGAAAAATGTTTCAAACAGCAAGTCATTTTGCCTTGGAATGCAGTCTGAAAGGGTGATGCAGATTCAAAAGGAAATTGTACATACACTTAAAAAGGAAAGATTTGTATGGCTGAGGTGAAAGAGCAGGAACTAATTGGAACACAATAGAACACAGGCACAATAGGCTGAATGGTGTCCTTCTGTAACCATTCTATGTTTCCTATATCGATGTATTACTCTTTGATAGAATATTCTGCAAGATCCGGAAATTAAAGCAGTTAGATAATAAAATAGCAGTTAGCCTGGTTACTCCAACCTAGCAGTAACAAAATCTCAGCAACTCCAGAGTTGAACAAATAATCTAGGCTGACATTTTAGTCCAGTGCTGAAGGAGTGATGTACTGTCAGAAGTGCAGTCTTTCAAATGATGCATTAAATTGAATTTAAGTCTGAGGTTTTAAGTATGCTCTTTCAGGTAAAAGTAGAAGATTCATTGGAACTATTTTGGAAGAGCAGGGGAGTTCTCCTAACATAATTGAAACAGATTATCTTGTTGCTTATCTCATTTCTGTTTGTGGGACCTTGTATGCAAATTGAATGCCGTGTTTCTCTACATAACAACAGTGACTACATTTCAAAAGTATTTGTTGGTTATGAAATGCTTTAGAAAGTCTTGAGGATGTGAATGGTGCTATTTAATGCAAGTCCTTTCTTCATTTACTTGTCTTATATATGTCCATCTGAAACATAGCAGGTGTGATACTTTCTAACAGGTACAAAATGGTGTTTGGAGAAAGAGGGAAATTCTAGTCTTTGGTCTTCAGCTTTAAACTTGCAAATATTTTTCAGTCTGCAAGGTTCCCTGTCCAACAATAATTAAACTCGGACTGCTGTAAATCTTTGGACCAGATTTTCTCCTTTAAAGCAGGAATTGCGGGTCGAGCAATTTCCTGACATTGCAATCCCAACTCCTGTTTGACAGTGCCCATCCATGCTATCTTCATGGTGGGCTGGTGGGGATAGGTTTACAGGGCTGCTGTGTCCTGAAGCAGGTCCGAGACTGAAACAGAGGCGGACAGATACTGAGGCAGCTAGGTTAGAAGACCTGTCTTCATTTGTGCGGGCATTGGCCCAGTTTGGAAGATGAGTGTGAGGCCCCCTAACCCTAACCCCTCACCCCCCTCAACCCCTACCCTCTGTACCCTCAATGGCCCCATGTTCCCCATTTCCCTGCATATCCTGCATAACCCCACTCAACCCCCACCCGCCCCATGCCACTATGGTTCTCGTATCTCCCCTCATCCTGCATGCCCACTCATTCACTATCTTCTAGGTGCAGAACCCTTGAACCCTATAATAACATTGGAAAGTCTTGAGATGCTCATAAAACTGTCAAAATAAATGGTCATTCAAAAACCACTTGAAAAATCATAATCCCATTTGAAACTCATAAAGCTGTCAAAATAAACAAACAAATTACTTGAAGAAGACATAATCCTATTCAAACCTCATAAAACTGTCAAGATAAACAGTCATTCAAAAACCACCATAAAAAACAAAATCCCATTAGAATCTCATAAAACTGTCAAAATAACCAAGCTCACGGTTCCCTCAACAACTATGTCAACAACCTCTGCTGAGTTGCATCCATTAGAGGGGTTGGAGCTCAACCAAGCATTCATGTGAGATTTTATTGCACTATAGTGTCAAAAAAACCTCAAGGGCTGAATACATTAAAACATTTGAAGTTGAAGAGCTCAACGATCTGTTCAAGCTTTGAAGCGATCAAACAGATGTCTGAGCTGTTAATCAAAGAGCTCAGCCATTTGTTTAAGCTTTGAAGCAATGAAACAGATGTCTGAGCTGTCAATCAAAGAGCCCAGCCATTTTGTTCAAACTCTGAAGCAATGAAAAACATGTTGGAGACACCAATCAATGAAAAGGTTAAACCACAGGGGACAATTGGCACAGTCAGACCTGAATTTCAACATTGTGCAATGCAGAAGAGCACTTTATCCATGGATAATGTACTTTAATGATCTGATGGCTTTTCCACTTTCACAATGCTGGTCAAAAATAACGGTCACTCACCTTATCAGAAAAAACTCCAATCATCAATCACTGCATTGAAAACATATATAACTAATCATGCAGAAGCACTATGACATGTGAAATAGGCAACACCTTTTTCACCTGTCAAAAGATTCCCGACTCCAGGACAGGGCTCCCCATGGTTCACAATATCGCTATGCTGCTATAAATCCTGTTGCCTTCACAAGTCAGCCCAACTCCATAAAATTTCAGGCTCACCCTGCATTGGAGGCAGCAACATCAGGACTGCGAGAGGCAGACTTGCAACCCACACCTTTATCCCAAGCTATGGGAGATTGCTGGGAATGGGATGAGAATCCTGGAATCTGGTTCCGCCCATCATCTTTAAAGCTTGCCTGGCATGGGTTGGCCTCACATCAGGATGTGAAAAATCAACCCTTTGTTTACTTATTAATTAAATTTTATGGCCTGAAGGGAATTGATGAAGGAATTCAGAATAAGAGGGCATAATCTTAAAATTATATGTGGGCTAGTCAGGAGTGAAATCAGAAACACTTTCTCACATAAAGTGTATGGAAATCTGAAAATCACTCCCCTAAAAGTCTGTGGATGCTGGGACAATTCAAGACAGGGACAGGTAGATTCCTGTTCATTAAGGGTATCATTGATGATGGGGCAAAAACAAGGAACTGGGTTTCAGGTACAGATCAACCACAGGCTCGAGAACTTGAATAGCCTCCCCCTGTTCCTATGTTCTACATCTTGCCTTCACTGAAGAACACTGCCTTACAATTTACACAGCGGTTGATTTAGTGGGGCCCGTGCACAGCTTCATTTTTGCCCACCCCCTCACCCCCTCCCATGGGACCTGAAGCCAAGAAAATACACAAATTGATCACTGCTTCTTCACATGCCTGTGTGAATAATTGTCTTGTTGAAATCCAAGCTTCCCCCCTTGTCTGAATGCAAGATGGTAAATATTGCGAGGCAAGCAAACATGGAACTTGCTGACAAGATGGAAGAATCAGCCTATGACATCATTGCAGCAGAGACAGCTCCAAGGCCAAATTGTTCCAGAAAACTGTTACCGTGGGAAAAGCAATTTTTTCAGTTTATTTTATATGTGCTTTTTATCTCTATAAGGAAATGAAAACTAGTAAAAACATTTTTAAAGACTCACCCATCACAATTAGGATTTATTGGGAATGAGGCTGTGCAGGAGCAAAAACTCCAATCAACAAGGTCCATGGGCTGCCATTCACTAAATTTCACAGGTTTTCATTTAGTTGGAAAAATGAAAGTTAACTTCCTCTGAAGAAATTTACTCGATTTGCAAAGAAAATATATATTTATTTAGCTAACTTTTTCTACCCTTTTTCTTTACAAAATCGTCATTTAAGTCATTGTAAGTAATATTTTGTAAAGGGGTGCTTTCAATTGTCAATGTTGCTGAAATTGTCAAATGTTCCTGACTCATCATATTTCGCAAATAATTTTTAACTTGTTTCAATATAGAAAAAGAATGTCAACCAGAAATATTCGTGACAGGTGTTGTTGGAAATATTTTCAGAATGGTTTCTACATTTGGAAAGATTGCCTGCAAACTGTCACATACAAATCTGTACAAACCAACTGGTGATCTCGAAGCACAAACCTCATCATTTTGGATAAAATGAATGAAATGCTTCACTTCATCTTCAAAAAGATTTGTATCTGTGTCCTTTCAGTAGAATTCATTTAATTTCTTACTGTAGTGGCTTTTTAGCATTTTCTTTTTTCATTCATTCAAAGGATGTGGACTTCATTGGCCAGGCCAGCACTTATTGCCCATCCCTGATTGCCCTTGAGAAGGTGGTGGTGAGCTGCCTTTTTGAAATACTGCAGTCCATGTGGTGTAGGTACACCCACTGTGCTGTTAGGGAGGGAGTTCCAGAATTTTGACCCAGCGACAGGGAAGGAACGGCGGTATATTTCCAAGTCAGGCTGGTGGGTGGCTTGGAGGGGAATTTCAAAGTGATGGTGTCCTCATGTGTCTGCTGCCCTTGTCCTTCCAGATGGTAGTGGTTGTGGGTTTGGAAGGTGCAGTCTAAGGAGCTTTGGTGAATTCCTGCAGTGCATCATGTAGATGGTACACACTGCTGCTACTGTGCATCAGTGGTGGACGGAGTGAATGTTTGTGGATGGGTGTCAATCAAGTGGGCTGCTTCGTCCTGGATGATATCAAACTTCTTGAGTGTAGCTGGAGCTGCACTCATCCAGGCAAGTGGAGAGCATTCCAACAGACTCCTGACTTGTGCCTTGTAGATTGTAGACAGGCTTTGGGGAGTCAGGAGGTGAGTTACTCGCCGCAGGATTCCTAGCCTCTGACCTGCTCTTGTAGCCACAGTACTTGTATCGCTGGTCCAGTTTAGTTTCTGGTCAATGGTAACCCCCAGGATGTTGAGAGTGAGGGATTCAGTGATGGTAATGTCATTGAATGTCAAGGGGTGATGGTTAGGTTCTCTCTTGTTGGAGATGGTCATTGCCTGGCACTTGTGTGGTACTTGCCACTTGTCAGCCCAAGCTTGGATGTTAACCAGGTCTTGCTGCATTTGGACATTTTCTGCTTTAGTATCTGAGGAGTTGTGAATGGTGCTGAACATTGTGCAATCGTCAGCGAACATCCCCATTTCTGACCTTATGATGGAAGGAAGGTCAGTGATGAAGCAGCTGAAGATGCTTGGGCCTAGAACACTACCCTGAGGAGCTCTTGCAGTAATGTCCTGGAGCTGAGATGATTGACTTCCAACAACCACAACCATCTTCCTTTGTTGCTAGGTTTGACTCCAACCAGCAGAGAATTTTCCCCCTTATTCCCATTGACTCCAGTTTTGCTAGGACTTCTTGATGCTACACCAGGTCAAATGCTGCCTTGATGTCAAGGACAGTCAATTGCACCACACATCTGGAGTTCAGCACTTTTGTCCATGTTTGAACCAAGGCTCTTATGAGGTCAGGAGCTGAGTGGCCCTGGCAGCACCCAAACTGTATGTCTGAGCAGATTATTGCTAAGCAAGAGCTGCTTAATAGCACTGTTGATGACCCCTTCCATCACTTTACTGAAAATCGAAAGTAGACTGATGGGGCGGTAATTGGCTGGGTTGGATTTGCCCTGCTCTTTGTGTACAGGGCATACCTAGGCAATTTTCCACACTGCTGGGTAGATGCCAGTGTTGTAGCTGCTAGAGGCGTAGCAAGTTGGAGCACAAGCCTTCAGTACTATTGCCGGAATATTGTAAGGGCCCATAGACCTTGCACTATCCAGTGCCTTCAGCCGTTTCTTGACATCACCTGGAGTGAATCGAATTGGCTGAAGACTGGCATCTGTGATGCATCTGTGATGGGGACCTCCGGAGGAGGCCATGATGGATCATCCACTTGGCACTTCTGGCTGAAGATTTTAGCAACTGTTTCAGCCTTATCTTCTGCAATACTGTGCTAGGCTCCTCTACCATTGAGGATGGGGATATTTGTGGAACCTCCTCCTCTAGTGAGTTGTTTAATTGTCCACCACCATTCATGACTGGATGTGGCAGGACTGCAGTGCTTAGGACTGATCCGTTGGTTGTGGAATCGCTTAGCTCTGTCTATCACTTGCTGCTTATCCTGTTTGGCAGACAAGTAGTCCTGTGTTGTAGCTTCACCAGACTGACACTTCATTTTTAGGTATGCCTGGTGCTGCCCCTTGCATGCCTTCCTGCAGTCTTCATTGAACCAGGGTTGATTCCCTGGCTTGATGGTAATGGTGGAGTGGGGGATATGATGGGCCATGAGTTTACAGATTGTGTTTGAATACAATTTTGCTGCTGCTGATGGCCCACAGCACCTCATGGTTGCTAGATCTGTTCAAAATGTATCCCATTTAGTGGTAGTGCCACACAACACAATGGAGGGTATTTTCAATGTGATGACAGGACTTTGTCTCCACAAGGGCCGAATGGTGGTCACTCTTACCAATACTGTCATGGACGGATGCATTTGTGCCAGGCAGCTTAGGAGGATGAGGTCAAGTATATTTTTCCCTCTTATAGGTTCCCTCACCACCTGCCGCAGACCCAGTCTAGCAGCTATGTCCTTTAGGACTCGACCAACTCAGTTAGTAGTGGTGCTACCGAGCCACTCTTGGTGATGGAAGTCCCCCACCCAGAGTACATTCTGCACCCTTGCCACCCTCATTGCTCTCTCCTAGTGTTGTTCACCATGGAGTAGTATGATTCATCAGCTGTGGAGGGTAGTGGGCGGTACGTGGTAAACAGCAGGAGGTTTCCATGCCCATGTTTGATCTGATGCCATGAGACTTCAAGGGGTCCAAATTCGATGTTGGGGACTCCTAGGGCAACTCCCTTCCAATAGTGTACCACTATGCCACCACCTCTGCTGGGGTTGTGATAGTGGTGTCCGTGACATTGTCTGTAAGGTATGATTCCGTGAGAATTACTATATCAGGCTGTTGCTTGACAAGTCTGTGAGACAGCTCTCCCAATTTTGGCACTCACCCCCAGATGTTAGTTAGGAGGACTTTGCAGGGTTGACAGGGCTGAGTTTGCTGTTGTCGTTTCCAGTGCCTAGGTCAATGCTGGGTGGTCTATCCAGTTTCATTCCTTTGAGACATTTTAGCGGTTTGATACAGCTGAGCGGCTTGCTAGCCATTTGAGAGGTACTTAAGAATCAAGCACATTGTTGTGGTTCTGAAGTTACATGTAGGCCAGACCAGGTAAGGACAGCAGATTTCCTTCCCTAAAGGGCATTAGTGAACCAGATGGGTTTTTACAACAATCAACAATGGTTTCATGGTCATCATTAGATTTTTAATTCCAGATTTTTATTGATTACACCATCTGCTGTGGCAGAATACAAACCCGGGTCCCGAGAGCATTACCCTGGGCCTCTGGATTATTAGTCCAGCGACAATACCACTACAAAAACAGAATTACCTGGAAAAACTCAGCAGGTCTGGCAGCATCGGCGGAGAAGAAAAGAGTTGACGTTTCGAGTCCTCATGACCCTTCGACAGAACTTGAGTTCGAGTCCAGGAAAGAGCTGAAATATAAGCTGGTTTAAGGTGTGTGTGTGGGGGGCGGAGAGATAGAGAGACAGAGAGGTGGAGGGGGTTGGTGTGGTTGTAGCGACAAACAAGCAGTGATAGAAGCAGATCATCAAAAGATGTCAACAACAATAGTACAATAGAACACATAGGTGTTAAAGTTAAAGTTGGTGATATTATCTAAACGAATGTGCTAATTAAGAATGGATGGTAGGGCACTCAAGGTATAGCTCTAGTGGGTTTTTTTTTTTATATTTTATATAATGGAAATAGGTGGGAAAAGGAAAATCTTTATAATTTATTGGGAAAAAAAAAAAGGGGGTAACAGAAAGGGGGTGGGGATGGGGGAGGGGACTCACGACCTAAAGTTGTTGAATTCAATATTCAGTCCGGAAGGCTGTAAAGTCCCTAGTCGGAAGATGAGGTGTTGTTCCTCCAGTTTGCGTTGGGCTTCACTGGAACAATGCAGCAAGCCAAGGACAGACATGTGGGCAAGAGAGCAGGGTGGAGTGTTAAAATGGCAAGCGACAGGGAGGTTTGGGTCATTCTTGCGGACAGACCGCAGGTGTTCTGCAAAGCGGTCGCCCAGTTTACGTTTGGTCTCTCCAATGTAGAGGAGACCACATTGGGAGCAACGAATGCAGTAGACTAAGTTGGGGGAAATGCAAGTGAAATGCTGCTTCACTTGAAAGGAGTGTTTGGGTCCTTGGACGGTGAGGAGAGAGGAAGTGAAGGGGCAGGTGTTGCATCTTTTGCGTGGGCAAGGGGTTGTGCCATAGGAGGGGGTTGAGGAGTAGGGGGTGATGGAGGAGTGGACCAGGGTGTCCCGGAGGGAGCGATCCCTACGGAATGCCGATAAGGGGGGTGAAGGGAAGATGTGTTTGGTAGTGGCATCATGCTGGAGTTGGCGGAAATGGCGGAGGATGATCCTTTGAATGCGGAGGCTGGTGGGGTGATAAGTGAGGACAAGGGGGACCCTATCATGTTTCTGGGAGGGAGGAGAAGGAGTGAGGGCGGATGCGCGGGAGATGGGCCGGACACGGTTGAGGGCCCTGTCAACGACCGTGGGTGGAAAACCTCGGTTAAGGAAGAAGGAGGACATGTCAGAGGAACTGTTTTTGAATGTAGCATCATCGGAACAGATGCGACGGAGGCGAAGGAACTGAGAGAATGGGATGGAGTCCTTACAGGAAGTGGGGTGTGAGGAGCTGTAGTCGAGATAGCTGTGGGTGTCGGTGGGTTTGTAATGGATATTGGTGGACAGTCTATCGCCAGAGATTGAGACAGAGAGGTCAAGGAAGGGAAGGGAAGTGTCAGAGATGGACCACGTGAAAATGATGGAGGGGTGGAGATTGGAAGCAAAATTAATAAATTTTTCCAAGTCCTGACGAGAGCATGAAGCAGCACCGAAATAATCATCGATGTACCGGAGAAAGAGTTGTGGAAGGGGGCCGGAGTAGGACTGCAACAAGGAATGTTCCACATACCCCATAAAGAGACAGGCATAGCTGGGGCCCATGCGGGTACCCATAGCCACACCTTTTATTTGGAGGAAGTGAGAGGAGTTGAAGGAGAAATTGTTCAGCGTGAGAACAAGTTCAGCCAGACGGAGGAGAGTAGTGGTGGATGGGGATTGTTCGGGCCTCTGTTCGAGGAAGAAGCTAAGGGCCCTCAGACCATCCTGGTGGGGGATGGAGGTGTAGAGGGATTGGACGTCCATGGTGAAGAGGAAGCGGTAGGGGCCAGGGAACTGGAAATTGTTGATGTGACGTAAGGTGTCAGAGGAATCACGGATGTAGGTGGGAAGGGACTGGACAAGGGGAGAGAGAAGGGAGTCAAGATAACGAGAAATGAGTTCTGTGGGGCAGGAGCAAGCTGAGACGATCGGTCTACCGGGGCAGTTCTGTTTGTGGATTTTGGGTAGGAGATAGAAGCGGGCCGTCCGAGGTTGGGCAACTATCAGGTTGGAAGCTGTGGGAGGGAGATCCCCAGAGGAGATGAGGTCAGTGACAGTCCTGGAAACAATGGCTTGATGTTCAGTGGTGGGGTCATGGTCCAGGGAGAGGTAGGAGGAAGTGTCTGCGAGTTGACGCTCAGCCTCCGCGTGGTAGAGGTCAGTGCGCCAGACAACAACAGCACCGCCCTTGTCAGCGGGTTTGATGACAATGTCAGGGTTGGACCTGAGAGAATGGAGTGCAGTAAGTTCAGAGAGAGACAGGTTAGAATGGGTGAGAGGAGCAGAGAAATTGAGACGACTAATGTCGCGCCGACAGTTCTCAATGAAAAGATCGAGAGAAGGTAAGAATCCAGAGGGAGGGGTCCAGGTGGAGGGAGAATATTGAAGATGGGTAAAAGGATCAGTTGAACTGGGAGAGGACTCCTGCCCAAAGAAGTGAGCCCGGAGACGAAGACGGCGGAAGAAGAGTTCAGTATCATGCCGAGCCCGAAATTCATTGAGGTGAGGGCGTAAGGGTATGAAACTAAGTCCTTTGCTGAGCACTGAACGTTCAGCATCGGAGAGGGGAAGGTCAGGGGGTATAGTGAATACACGGCTGGGGTTGGGATTGGAAGATGGGGTGGGGACGGAGGGACAGGCAGGGGTGGAGGGTCCTAGATGGGTGTTGGTGTCGATGAGTTGTTGGAGCTTGCGTTCCTTAGCACTTGAGAGAAAGAGAAAAAGTTTCTTGTTGAGGCGTCGGATGAGCCGAAGGATAAAATGAAACTGGGGGCACGCGCAGCTTTGAAAAAGGGTACGGCGGTGCTGCTGGAGGGAGAGGTCGAGTGTGTTCATATGGCGGCGCATGGCACTGAGAGTGGATTTCAGAATGTGACGGGAACAGCAGTCCGAGAAACGTTTTATGTCCCGGAGATACCTGTAATCCTGGGTGGGTTCGAAACATGAGGGGTGGAATTTCAGTTGAAATCCATGTGGGGTAAGTCGGAGACGGAGACAGTCACTGAGAAAGGAGATATGGCTGTGAAAGCGGGTTTTAGTAAACACCTTGTCAAACACTAGGAGAGAAATGGAAAGCAATGAAGGTGAACAAGGCAACAGAGAAATCCGGAAATCTTGTCGCAGAGAGGAACAGAACTTCTTCAAGGAGGTAGGCATTTCTTGAAGAGCAGTGGCAGTCAATTAAACACAGAGATAAAAACAAAAAAACTGCGGATGCTGGAAATCCAAAACAAAAACAGAATTACCTGGAAAAACTCAGCAGGTCTGGCAGCATCGGCGGAGAAGAAAAGAGTTGACGTTTCGAGTCCTCATGACCCTTCGACAGAACTTGAGTTCGAGTCCAGGAAAGAGCTGAAATATAAGCTGACAATACCACTACGCCACTGCTTCCCCTTTGTCCATACTTCTGTCAATAACACATAAAATAAATCAACAGTTTTCTTTAAGGATTCACCTCTACTCTGCAATTGCACTATTATTGTGTGACAAATAACATTGATGGTCTCAATGATGATCTTCTCTTTCTCTTTTAAATTTATTTCATTGTTTCTAGATTCATCAAAAAATAACTTCCTGCTTTTTTTACGTTTCTCATCGGATACCTCAGATGAACCTATATTTTCTGTTAACATTAGTGCCTTTGCTTCCATCGAGCTATAGTCATTTTGAACTTCCATCACAAAACTTTTAACTGAGGCTAACGATTGTGCAGCATTCAATAAATCTGTATCAACCTTTTGCAGTGATTTGTCGAAGGCATTCATTCTTTGAAATAAACAGTTCCACAAAAGAGTACTTTTCAAACATTTCTGCTAAGAATTTTGTTTTAATTTTAACATTCCATTTTTCAGAATTTGATGTGGCTATGTCTGGTAGGGTATTCTTTATATCATCATAGCTCATTTTCAAAGCCAAAACAGTATCTGCATGGTATTACATGGTACAAAATTCCTGTCCTAATCAAAAACTAGATCAATTTATTTACTAGGAACAAGGACATGGGACATCTGCTAGCTTAAATAAGATATTCAACAAAAGTAATAGAAATAGAGAGATTTTTTTTAAAATGGGCATCACAATTACTGACAAGATTTTAGAACCATAAGGGCTCAACAGGTAAATTGCATTCTGGCATGATTTTATGATATTACAAATCTCAAAAGTCCACAGATTTCATCTCTGGCATCGGAACAAGAGTAGACCATTTGGCCCTCAAATCGGTTCCATCATTCAATGAGATCATGGCTGGTCTGGAACCGAAGTATACCTTTGCTCCATATCCAAAAACAGACCGAGAATAATATACCTACATTTGCTGATGATACAAAGCTGGATCAGAACATAAGCTATGAGGGCACAAAGAGGCTGCAGAGAGATATAGATAGGTTAAATGAATGGCCAACAAGGTCGCAGATGGAGTATAATGTGGCGAAGTGTGAGGTTATTCACTTTGGTCATAAGAAAATTCTGAAGGGACTTGATAAGATAGACACAGACTTGCGCCCCCAGCTGGCGAATCAAGAACATGGGGGCACAGTCTTAGAATAAGGGCCGATCCATTTGGACTGAGATGAGGTGAAATTTTTTCATGTGAATCTTTGGAATTCTCTGCTCCAGAAAGTTGTGGGATGTGAGGGTTGTCCTATGACAAGAGGAGATGGTGGCATTCTGGAAATGTCATTGGACTAGTAAGATACACACAAAAAGGGAAACCCGATTTTTTACATGAATGTTTAAAGGGCGGGAAGGAAATGGTGGGGGGGGGGTCACAATTCGGGGGCTGCCCTTTGTTGATCTTAGCCCTTAGACCAAACCACCTACTTTGTTCCTGCCCGTTCCCTCCCTTAAACTCCCTCCTCTCCTGCCCCTCTCCCTAACGTACCCACACCCTCCCAGCCCAAGATCCCAGACTTATCTGCTCTGGGGATCCTAGGCCTAGTGCTCCTCTCTCCGGCAGCAGTCCTAACAGCTGTCACTAACACCTTCCTGACAGGACTGATGGAGCTGCTCCATCAATCCAATCGGATTGGCCTTCAGCTCCCGAGGACAGGGCTCTTGGCATAAGTAGGGCATAAGTCCAACTCCAATCTCATTAATCCATCCCACAGCACTTCACAACTGCGGGGTGAGGCGGTGTGGAGCACGTCGACTCCACACCGACATGATTTCCAGGGGGACGTGCCATCTGTGCCCCCTGTATTAATCCACCCCCAGTGTCCCCTATTTATATGTGCTCCAAGTACTTAATTAAACAATGCCCTTCACCAGTGTATCTTAACAATATAATTCTCCTATTTTAAAACAATAACACACTCAAATAATTTCAAAGAAAAAATGATTTTCCACATTTCATATAACCCACCATAATGCAAGATGTCCCTCTTCTAGGACCTCCAACAATTTCTTCAAGTAAGCATTCCTTTTTGTAAAGCAGTCCGAAAATTGTTGACTTGCTTTGACCCATTTTATCTGAAAGATCTCTTTTCTCTCTAGCATTTCTTTTATGCTAACAAGGTCAATCCTTAACTTTTTCTCAATCACACCCTTTGTTGAATGTACATTATCCCATTGGGAATGGTTATCCACATAACATTCAATGGGGAAACTTTTCTGAGAATGCCCCTTGTATAGGATTTCCCTCAAACTGCTTGATAAGTAAAATCCCATATCTATCATTTCTACTACAACCAGTGTTTCTGTAGCTTTTAACTACCCTTTTTATTTTCTTCATTTCCCAGGCCAATGGACAACATTTGTTATCTTTCCCATCAAGAATATGATAAACCCTGCTGTACTAGAATATCCACCCAGAAGATTGACACGTGAAACGTCAATAAAAATAACCAACTTCATATCCTCTGGATCACCAAAGGCTGGGAATTCAAGTGCACATTTCTCTGAATTTAATTTCTTTAATGTTTTATTTGCACTCAGAACTACCTCAACAGTAGCATGTTTCATCATAGTACTCAGTTCCAATACAGCATAACTAGCATCAGGTGTAGTCTGAGTGCACAACCAGTTAAGCTGCCCAATCAAACTTCTTAATTGGTCTATATCTTCCTTGGATGCAGGATCCTCTTTTTGTGAGCATCTGACCCAATTTATTAGGATACGATTGATATTTTCTAAACAAGGTCAACCCGACTTCACAGAATCACAGAATCACAGAGTGCAGAAGAGGCCCTTCGGCCCATCACGTCTGCACCGACATGTGAGAAACACCTGACCTACCTACCTAATCCCATTTACCAGCACTTGGCCCATAGCCTTGAATGTTATGACGTGCCAAGTGCTCATCCAGATACTTTTTAAAGGATGTGAGGCAACTCACCTCTACCACCTTCCCAGGCAGCGCATTCCAAACCATCACCACCCTCTGGGTAAAAAGGTTTTTCCTCACATTCCCCCTTATTCTGCTTAATGTCCATCCCTATGTATTTAAAGGCCCGAAGCCTGACTTCTAATCTTAAACTCCTTCTTTATTTTATCTATCAGCTATTGCTCAAGTTCTGCAGAACCTCCCTACAGAAAATCATCAACGTGCATCAAAAAGATGCCTGTAGTTTCTCCTTGTGATAACAATAGAACATTGCTGGATCTGCCTTTAGCTGAGTACAACCTGGTTTTGAAAACACTTCCTTTTGAAATTGGAATGGTGTGAGGGTGTAGAAATGATTTATAACTTGTGAAGTAACTGACATGCGAGAGTACATGGTGCAGCTGCACTGAAGAATGGGTCCCAGACTTGCTCAGCTACTTGACAAACAGCGTGACATGAAATGGTTAATATGGCCTGAAGAGTAAGAAAACATTTTTAAATGACCAATGCACTGAATATAGAACAGAATATTAGAAATAACTATGCTATCTTAAAATTCGTTGTGAGAAAGCAATAAGGGTATTTCCTTCTCAAAGAAACTGGGGACTTTAATAAGTGGGTATTTTCTAGATTTTATGGGATTAGCTTGTGAGGGGAGGGGGGGTGGTGGAGAAAACTTGACAAGCTTGTATTGGCATGCAATCTCCTCCTCCAATGATCAGAGTCCATTTTGCAAATTCATGATCTTTTCCGAGGGCTGGGTTCACTTTCAGAACTCACACTACCTTTTCTGGCCTTCTGCATCTTTATCTCATTTTGCTAATCCATGGGTCTTAGCTCCTGTCCTTCATCTTGCACATTCAGCCAATGTTTGTATTTGCCGGTGGTTTTTCCTGCTTTCCCTATAATGGTGGTATCCCTCGATTCACTGGCCCCTACTGGCATATATGTTACTCTAGTGCCAACTTTGGGTAGTTATCCTTTGGGATGAATTGCCTTATCCTGTGCTTCAGTATCATGTTTCCATATTCAGTCAGCTCTATCTGCTCACACCAGGGCAGATATCAGTTTACAGCTCAGTCAGCTTTATCTGCTATAATCTGCTTCACATAATTATCCAACATATGTGTATGTGTAATGCATGGTGCCTCTTCACTTTCTATCACCTGTTCAGATTCTGTAAATGTATAATCAGTGCCAATTAGTCTCAAGGAATGTACCCTAACAGTTTGGTTGCTATGTTGTAAAATTATTCAATTTCCATCACTGCCTATAACGTTACCAGGGCCTATCCATTCTTTCTGCCCTTCTCTTATGTAATATACCATGTCCCTGGATTAAAATTAATTTCTGATGGCCTTATGTGGTGCCATAGGCTTGCCGAATTTTCTCTGAAATCTTAGCTTTGATAATTGCTCTTCTCCCTGCATGCAGGCATTCAAGTACTCAGAAAAAATTGAACAAATCGTTGTCCTTTCCAAGGTCAGGGAATGGTCCCATATCACCAAAGATATTTTTGGATTTCTCCCATAAACTAATTGATAGGCGTTGTAGCCCCCAATGATTTGAAGCGAATTCTTCACATGGACTGCTCACACCAGGGCAGATATCAGTTTACAGCTCAGTTGGTCAGGTAATATTTTGTGAAGCATCTCATCAATTACTTCATGATTTCTTTCACAAATCCCATTATTAAAGGGACTTTCCGCTGCTGTGTTCATTACTATGATGTTCATGTTTCACACTTTTTATTCATCGTTGGCAAAGCACTCCCCCCCCCCCCCCACCCCACCATTGTCATTTAGGAATTTAGCCGGTGCTCCCAGTCCAGTTCCTATCCATTTTTTCATTATCTTGTCCACAATTACCACTTTGCCTTTACTATATATTACTGTTGACAGACTAAATCTAGTTGTCATGTATATGGCCAGCATTTTCCCTCTTTTTAGTGATTTTAACGTGTTATCGTCCCCGAACCTGAAGTAAGTAGAATTTTCAAATTCCTTAACCTTATTTAGAGGATTCAGGTAAATTTTAGCCAATCCACTCCACATACAGTGGATATGCATCCACTGTTTAACACAGCACGATTGAATGAGTCTGCGACTAGAACACCCATTACTGGACTAAAGCTTCTGGTGACCAGTGTAATTCCTTCTGACTGAGCAGTGTCATCATCTTCCCCTCCCGATCCTTCCATGTCATGTGTCATTTCAAAAACCCTGTCACTCCATTTTGGACAATTTATCACATAATGACATGTCGAGTCACATCTGAAACACCCGTTGACCATTCTTCAGTTATTCCTGGAGTTCATTCTCCTGCCATAGTTAACCAAATCCTGTCATCTGTTAGAGCTACCAAAAGAGTCTCTATCCTCATTCCTTTTGTTTATGCTACTTATTTCATATTGATGTTTGCGCTCCATATCTAAACGGTCTCAAAATGCTGCCAGCATTGAATTCTCCATCTTTTGTCTTACCGCTGAAGGTCCCAGTTGTACCAAGAAAGTGGCTGGAATTGAATGTTTTCCTAGAATTTTTTTTAAAGCTTCAGATATCTGTTCCAAAAGTGTATCTCTTTCTGAGAATTCAACTCCAGTCAAGACCAGGAGCCTATCCATGTTTGATACTTTAGCACAATTCAATAATTTGAAAGCAAGTACTGAATTAGGGGCCTCCAAATAGAATTTCTGCAATCTGTTACATAATCTGTTAAATTCCATGGTATATTGAAGAAGTTGGGACTGTTTACCTTGGAGAGGAGAAGTCTGAGAGGAGACTTGATAGAAGTTTTCAAAACCATGAGGGGCCTGGACAGCGTAGATTGGGAGAAACTGTTCCCTGTCATAAACGGATTAAGAACCAGAGGGCACAGTTTTAAAGTGTTTTGCAAAAAATGCAAATGTGAGGTGAGAAAAAACTTTTTCACACAGCGAGTACCTATGGTTTGGAATGCACTGCCTGGAAGTGTGGTGCAGGCAGGTTCAACTGAGGCATTCAAGAGGGCATATTGGATGATTATCTAAATAGAAACAATATGCAGGTTTACAGGGAAAAGGCTGGATATTGATACTAAGTTAAAATGCTCAGAGAGCAAGTGCAGACACGATGGGCTGAGTGGCCTCCTTCTACACTATAATGATTCTATGATTCCATGGAATAATATCCATGCTTCTAAATTTATCAAAGTCTGACCATGCTTCCATATGCATTTAATGGATCACCTTTCTTATAAACCTTGTCCATAAATTTTAAGAGACTATTCCTCAGTGTCCAAATGATGAGTCTCTAGCTCTGAAAGTACTTTCCATCTGATCCAGTTTCTGGTGAGAAGTGAAAGTGTCAAGGCCATATTTTGCTTTTTCTTTGGTAAAGATATAACCCATGTCCATTTTTCCACTTCATTCTTCCATTGGTCATAAGGTTCAGCTTCACAGAACAATGGTGGGAAATCATACCCTGATACTTTACACTTGGTTTCAGCAATTCTTCTCCAAAGTAGCTCCACTTACAACTTGCTGTCTGGAAAGATATCTTAGTTTCTGATCTTCTACCTCAGGTCAATCATTTTCTGCTACCAATGTTAACAGAATCCAAGTTGGCTGGTGAAGTCAAAACCAAGACACAGAGCTTTTCCTTACTGAGAGAGTTTAATGGCTTTGTTCAGTCTCAACACTGCTCTCACACTCAGTGTCCAAGCTGTCCCTTACTTATACGTGCGCAAAGTATTCAATTAAACTATGCCTTTCACCTATGTATCTTAACAATACAATTAACATATTATTAACACAGGCTAATATTCTGGGCACACAGGTTCAAATCCCACCATGGCAGCTGGTGGAATTTAAATTCAATTAGTAATCTGCCATTGAAAAGCTAGTATCAGTAATGGTGACCATGAAACCAGTGTTGATGTCTTAAAAACCCATCTGGTTTACTAATGTCCTTTAGGGATGGAAATCTTCCGTCTTTACCTGGTCTGGCCTACATGTGACTCCAGATCCACAGCAATGTGGTTGACTCTTAACTGCCCTCTGAAATGGTGTGGCAAGCCACTGAATTCAAGGGCAATTAGGGATGGGCAACAAATGCTGACCTGGCCAGCAATGCCATACCCATGAAAGAATTTTTTTAAAAATTGGTCCTATATTCTCTGGAGTTTAGAAGAACGAGAGGTGATCTTATTGAGGAAAACAAGATTCTGAAAGAGCTCGATAGGGTTGATGGTGAGAGATTGTTTCTTCTGGCAAGGGAATCTAGAACCCAGGTGTGCAGTCTTAGGACACGGATGATCATTTAGGATTGAGATGAGGAGAAATTACTTCACTCAAAGGGTTGTGAATCTTTGGAATCCTCTGTCTCAGAAGGTTGTAGATGACTCCATTGTTGAATATATTTAAAGCTGAGATACATTTTTAATCTCTCAGAGAATCAAGGGTATGGAGAGCGAACAGGAAAGGTGGAGTTGAAGCCCAAGGTCAGCCATGATTGTATTAAATGGCACAGCAGGCTTGATGGGCTGTATGGTCTACTCCTGCTCCTATCTCTTGTATTCTTGTGTTTGTGTTTTATTGAAAACTTAGATCAAATCATCCCTTAGTCTTCAAAATTCCAAGGAATTCAATTCTATTCATGTAACCTCCCCGTGCAGTCTCACCCTTAGAGTCCAGATATCGTTCTGGTAAATCCACCCTGCACTCCGTCCAAGACCAATATGTCCTTACTAAAGTGTGGTGCCCAGAACTGCTCTCAGTACTCCAGATGTGGTCTATACAGGGCTTTCTATAGTTTTAATCTGACCTTGATGCAGTCCTCACTAGCATCCCAAAAGAAGAAAAGATCATTCTTCTGGGGGACTTTAATTCCAGGGCTGCCCATGACTCTGACATCTGGAGCTAAACCATTCGGGAAAATGAGGTGGGAAAAGTTAATATAAATGGCACCCTCCTGCTGACTAAATGTGCTCAGCATGGCATGGCTCATTATAACAAACAGCCTCTTTCATCAGAAGGACAAATACAAAACCACATGGAGGCATCCTACTTCAAAGCACTGGCATCTCCTGGATTATGTCATTGTTCAGGTCAGATTTAAGTAATGCCTGTATCACTCGCTCCCTGCGGGGGATTGTTGCTTGCTGGACAGATCATCGCCTTGTTTGATCAGTGATGAAAATCTACCTAGTACCTAGATATTGCAAGGTCCAAAAGTCTAAGAGGAAGAAGATCAATGTCTCAGCCCTAATGCACCCCGACTGAAGAGAGGAATTCCAAGTGTAGCTCATGATTAATCTGGATAATCTTCACACATCCAATTCAGTTCCAGAACGGTGGGATCGAATAAAGTCAACTGTACTAAACTCTTGTGTCCAGACCATTGGGTTCAAACATTGTTGTCACCAGGACTGGTTCAATGAAAACGATGCTGAAATATGTGACCTCCTAGAACAAAAAATGAGCAACCCTCATTGCCTGGCCGGGCAACCTAAGGTTGCAAGTCAAGAAGGCAACAATCCAACAGCTCAAGGCTGCTGCCCAAAGACAAATCCAGAAGATAAAGGACTTGTGGTACCAAGAGAAAGGCCAATTCTAGTGGTTGCACACCAGCTGCACATTCAGCAAATGGAACCCCTTGCGGATGATGTAGTCCACCCTATGTTGCAACGGAGATCTGAACATCACATGAGTGCAGTTGGTTGCACCCTGCCCCTGTGGGAAACCCAGGTCCCAGGTGAAATGCACAAGTGTGCCCTCGCAAAGTTGGCATCCATGACCTCATGGATGGCTTTGTGGGTGGAGGCTTGTGAGATCGCACAGAGGTCACCAGTGGAGCCCTGAAAGGGGCCACTGGCATAGAAATTGAGCACCGCAGTCACTTTCACAGCCACTGGCAGTTGAGGCCCTCCCTGTCCCTGTGACGCCAAATCCTGCAGCAGGTGGCAGATATAACCGAACAGTTCCTGAGTCATGCACAGACTTTGGTGACACAGGTTCTTGGTCATTTTCAGGAATAAAAGGCAGTGTCTATAGACCCTGGGTGTCACTAGGTATCGACAAGCGATGGCTCGCTGTGGCTCTTGGGTGGCATGTGAGAGAGCCCAAGTTGCTCCTTCTTCCTGAGGTTGCTGTTCCTGCCTCGTGCAGCCAAGAGCCTCAGTCACTCCCTCCTCCGTCATCTTCACTCTCTGTACACCACGAGACATACAGCTAGTTCACCAGGCTCCATGATCCTGATGTACTCCTCCTGCAGGATGAAAAAGATATGGTTAGCATGTGTGTACTAAGAACCTGTCCTGGTTAAGTGTGATGGCCCCTTAACGCTTCCTGGAGAGTGCTGGCTACCCCTTGGATAGCCAGAGATTAGTGCACTGCATGTCTGCCCTGTTAGCTTGAACCATGGGGGAGACTGGTCCAAACTGGGATGCTGACATTGCAAGGGATTGTGAGCACCTCCAGCAGCGAGTTCTCCATGGCCAGCTTTAGCAAGGAGATTGGACAACGTATGCAGTCGTCCAACTGTTCTGTCGTCCACTAAAATGGTCATGAGTTTACAGTCTGTGCCGGGTGGTGGTGTGGGGGGTGGGGGGGAGCAGGTGTAAAGCTCTAAGGCACTTGGTGACACTTTGAAGCCTCTGCGTTGCTTGAGTGGGCAGATAAGCTAGGAGCCTGACTCCAATCATATCAATGTGGCTGCGCCTGAACTGTCTGAGCTACAGAGGAATGGTCACTTAATACAGGTTAGGGGTGGGGCCACTTCGCTTGCCAGGTTTCCCTAAGGTGGGGCCACTCCCTTCACCAGGTTTCCCTAAGGTGGGGTCACTTCCCTCGCCAGCCTTACCCCCTACCCTGAATGCTTGTGCGCTGTATTTAACGGCAGGGCTGGCCTTATGTGCCCCCCACCTTCACCCCTCCCCCCAGCTACCAGCTGCCTCAACAGCAGGGCTACCCTTAACCCTGATGTCCCTGAAGCTTGAAGTCCAACAGACAACCCTGGCGAGCGCTGCACAACATTACTGTATACTTATGTCCGATCTTCCCTCAAAGTGCAGGCCGCCAAGTGCACACCTTTTACGTGCTGTTATAAAACATGTTGGCATGCTCTCCTGCCGATGTGGATGGACGATCCAGTAGGGGTGGTGGTGGGGGTGGCGGTGGTCGGGGTGGGTGGGTGACAATTCCGGCAGGCTGGCCTGATAATGAAACGCTGACGTATTACAATGAGGTTCTCAACGTCCAATGGTGGGAAACGCGGCCCACCATCAGCAGGCTGATTGGACGATCGCGAACTGGTTTCCCGCCGTTGTAAAATCGATTGCGCCATTTTGTCTGCTCACGCCACCAATCACACCCGACACCAACAGGCGTGGAAAATTCTGCCCACAGTGTGGCTTTAGAGCTTCCTGAGGAACCTCCAACATGATCTTTGTGGCTAGACAAAGCCAAGAAAATTGTTGAGAATATACCAGGAACCCTTCATTGCATTCATCCACCTGACCAAAGCATTTGACTCAGTAAATCGCCAGGCTGTTTGGATTGTGCTCCAATGATTTGGACATCTAATGTAATTGTTCCATGGTGATATGACAGCAAACAGTCTTGAGTGGGAGATCTGAAACAGGTGACTTCAAAATCTGGGATCAAGCAAGGCTGTCTGATAACTCCCATTCTATTTACAATCTACCTGACAATGGCTATTCATCTCATCAAGGACCAACTGCCCTCTGGTGTCAGTATTAAATACTGTCTAGATGGAAAACTCTAACTTCTGTCACCACCGTGGCAAAACTAAATTTACCACTATAGATATACTTGATTCACAGTTTGAGGATGCACCAGATTTGCAAGTCACTTTCGATCTTCTAAATTTTGCATGCAAAACTCATATATCAACCCATACCTGGTCAGCTAAATATTCCACCTCCCATATACATTGTCAGAGAGACTGGAATATGTTGAGCACTTTCAATACCTTGGCAGCCATATTTCTTAAAAGTCCACCGTTGACGAGGAGATCCATCACCAAATTAGCTGAGCCAGCTCAGCCTTCTGCAAACTAGGGCAGCAAACGTTTGACAACAGAGACAAGTCAACAAAAGTCCTAGTGTACAGAGCAGTTGCTGTCACCACGCTCCTGTATTGCAAAGAAACCTGGACTTGTATCAGGGGCACAGAAGAGCATTAGATAAATTCCATCAGCAATGCCTTCACTGCATCCTCCAGATTCAATGGCAGGATCATCAAACAAATCCTCGGGTCTTCTTGAAGCCAGATCCATAAGCATTCAGGCAAAACTCCTGCAAAGTTAACATCAATGGACTGGACACTGTCCAGATTGCCGAAAGCCATCTCCCCTACCAGGTGGTGTTTTCTTGACTCTCAAATGGCCCAACATTCCAGATGAAGACAAAGCAAACACTCCAAAGGCACTTCGAAGCTCTTCCTGAAGCACAGCAGCATTGACATTAATGATGGGAGGAGCTTGCTGCCGGTCGTTCAGAATGGCGACAGCTTGTCCGTCAAGCTGCTTCATACTTAATAATGAGGTAGAGAGGCAGCAGAGAAAGAAAGAAATGGAAGCAAATCCTGCAGCCCAGATCCCACGACCTCATGGGACATCCTGCCCCATGTGCTCAAAGATCTATGGGTCAAGAACCTACCTGTTCAGTCACATGAAGACCCATAGCGGAAACTTGTGACCCTGAGTAGATGTCAATGCTTGAATCGAGGGACAGCTGACCATGATGATAGTTGAAACATGACTTCCATCTCGTGCATTCTAATTCTTTCAATATAAAGGCCAGCATTCCATTAGTCTTCTTGATTATTTTCTGTACCTTTGTTCGATGCTTTAATGATTGATCTACCAGAACCCACAAGTCCCTGTTTCTATTTGTTCAACATTTAAAAAAAAACCCTGTTCTATCTTTTTAGATTCAAGGTAGATGAGTTCACATTTACCTACATTGAAATCTATTTGTCACAGTTTTGCCCATTCACTTAACCTGCAATATCTCTTTGTAATGTTCTGCATCCAGCTAAAATGCTTACAATGCTGCTTATGTGTCATATGAACATACGAATTAGGAGCAGGAGTAGACCGCTTGGCCCTTCAAGCCTGCTCCACCATTCAATAAGATCATGGCTGATTTGAATGTAGCCTCAACCCCACATTCCTGCCTACCCCCAATAATCTTTCACTCTCTTGTTAATCAAGAATCTATCTAGCGCTGCCTTAAAAATATTCAAAGACTGCTTTCACTACTTTTTGATGAAGAGAGTTCCAAAGACTCACAACACTCTGACAGAAAAAAATTTCTCCCCATCTCTGTCTTAAATGAGTGACCCTTATTTTTAAACAGTGACCCCTAGTTCTAGACTCTCCAACAAGAGGAAACATCCTCTCCACATCCACCCTTTCAAGACCCCTCAGGATCTTAAAAGTTTCAATTAAGTCACCTCTTACTCTTCTAAATTCCAGTGGATACAACCTGTCCAGCCTTTCCTCATAAGCAAGCCGCCCATTCCTGGTATTAGTCTAGTAAACCTTTTCTGAACTGCATCTAACACATTTATATCTTTCTTTAAATAAGGAGACCAGTACTGTACATAATACTCCAGATGTGGTCTCACCATTGCCCTGTACAGCTGAAGCATAACCTCCCTACGTTTCTAATCAGTTCTCCTCACAATAAATGATAACATTCTATTAGCTTTCCTAATTACCAGCTGTACCTGCATAGGAACATTTTGTGATTCATGTACTAGGACATCCAGATCTCTCTGAATCTCAGAGTTCTGCAATCTCTCATCATTTAGACAATAAGATATTTTTATTCTTCCTGATTCTTCCTGCCAAAAATGAACAATTTCACATTTGCCCACATTATACACCATTTGCCATTTCTTTGCCCATTCACTTAACCTATCTATGTCACTTTGTAGTCTCCTAATGTCCTCTTCACAATTTACTTTCCTGCCTATCTTTGTGTCATCAGCAAATTTAGTTACCATTCCTTCGGTCCCTTCATCCAAGTCATTTATATAAATTGTAAAAAGTTGAGGCCCCAGCACAGATCCCTGTTGGCACATCCTACCAACCAGAAAAAGACCCATTTATGCCAACTCTCTGCTTCCTGTTAGCTAGCCAATCTTCTATCCATGCTAATATGTTACCCCCTATACATGAGCTTTTGTTTTCTGCAATAACCTTTGATGTGGCATTTTATCAAATGCCTTCTGGAAATCTAAGTACATGGACAGCACATATTACTTCCTCAAAGAACTCTAATTAATTGGTTAAACATGATTTCTCTTTTACAAAACCACGTTGACTCTGGCTGATTGCTGTGAATTTTTCCAAGTGCCCTTCTATAACATCTTTAATAATAGCTTCTAACATCTTCCCTACGACAAATTTTAGGCTAAGTGGCCTATAGTTTCCTGCTTTCTGTCTCCCTCCCTTTTTGAATAAAGGAGTTATATTTGTTATTTTCCAATCTAATGGAACCTTCCCCAAATCTAGGGAATTTTGGAAAATTAAAACCAGTGCATCAGCTATCTCACAAGCCACTTCTTTAGGGTGAAGTCCATCCAGGCCTGGGGATTTGTCAGCCTGCAATTTGCTCACTACCACTTCCTGGTGATTGTAATTTTCCTGAGTTCCTCCCTCCCTTCCATTTCCTGATTTACAGCTATTTCTGGGATGTTACTTGTGTCTTCTGTAATGAAGACTGAAGCAACATACCTGTTTAATTGATCCATCATCTCCCTACTTCCCGTTATCAATTCCCCAGGCGCACTTTCTATAGGACCAATGCTCACTTTGTTAACTCTTTTCTTATTTAAATATCTATAGAAACTCCTACTCTCCGCCTTTATATTGCTAGCTAGCTTTCTCCCATACTTTAATTTTTCCCTCCGTATTAAAATGCCTACCACTGAATGTCTATTGACCTATCCCTTAACCTCATTTACCAGTTCACTTTAACTAGCTCTGCTTTCATGTCCTCATAATTGCCCTTGTTTAAATTTAAAATACTAGCCTTGGACGCACTTGATTCTCGCACAAAATGAATGTAAAATTCATATTATGATCGCTGCTACCTAGGGGTCCCTTCACTAGGAGGTTATCAATTAATCCTATCTCATTGCTCAAAACCAGGTCTAGTATAGCCTGCTCTCTGGTTGTCTCCAGAACATGCTGTCCTAAGAAACTATCCTGAAAACATTTTATGAACTCATGTACGCTACCTTTGTCCTTCTGATTTTCCCAGTCTATATATAAATTAAACTTCCCCATGTTTATTGTTGTACCTTTCTGGCAAGCTGCCATTACCTCTTCTTTTATATTCTGTCCTACTGTGTAGTTACAATTAAGGGGTCTGTACACCACTCCTACAAGTGACTTCTTGCCTTTATCATTCCTCATCTCAACCTAAACCGTTTCTACACCCTGGTTTCCTGAGCTTAGGTCATCCCTCTCTAATATGTTAATACCATCATTAATTAACAGAGCCACCCCTCCACCTTTTCCTAACTTCCTGTCCTTCCTAAATGTCACATATCCTTCAACATTCCAGCCCCAATCTATGTCATCCCGTAGCCATGTCTCTGTAATTGCTATCAGATTGTACTTATTTATTTCTATTTGTGCTATCAATTCATTTGTTTTGTTTCAAATGCTATGTGCATTTAGGGCAGGATCTTTAGGTTGGCGAGCGGGGGGCGGGGCCCACTCGCCGACACATAAAATGACACGGGATGACTTCGAGCGGAATTCCCGACATCACCCCGCATCATTTCAATTTTCAGGTAGGCGGGGATGCAGCCGAATCAGCTGTGGGCCCACCAACCTGTCAATGGCCTATTAAGTCCATTGACAAAGTCATTATCCTCATTAAAGGACCTGCCCGTTCAACCTTAGGGTTGGCAGGCAGGCCGGGAGCCCTGGCGGGATTCAGAAAAAACATGGAAACTCATCCACGGGTGGGATGAGTTTCATGTGGGTTTTTAAAAATTTAACAAATGTATGATTTAAAGTGATGGACATGTCCCAACTCATGTGACAGTGTCACATGAGGGGACATGTCAGTGAAATTTTGTTTTTGCACCTTTACCATTTTAAAATTTGGTGCTGATCTCCCTGAGGCAGCACTTAGCCTCAGGGAGTTGAGTGCGCTCTTTGGCACGTATGCACGAAAGAGCACACTCTTGGCTGAGGGAATCTGTCCCCGCCCTTAATTGGCCCACCCACATAAAATGGCAGCACACCCTCGTTTGGGGGTGCTGATCAGAGGCGCACCTGCCCGTGCTCACACCTGCATTTCCCCCCTCAACGGGGGGAAAGTTCTTCCCTTAGATACAGAGCCTTTAGTTTTGTCCTTTTATTATTTTTGTAGTGCCTAACCTTACCTGATGATTTACTCTTAGATTTGCACTCTCTGACCCTTCCTGTTGCAGCCTGTCATCATTTTCCATATTCATACCTGTCTCTCTTGCCTTGTCTCTACTCCTTGGTTCACCACATTGGCAATTATGAAGACGTAGCTTTCAATCCCATCAAGTAAGTCATTAATAAATATAGTGAGTAGTTGAGGTCCCATCACAGATCCTTGCAGTACACCACAAGTCACATCCTGTCAATTAGAGTATTTGCCCATTATCCCTACTCTGGGTCCTTATGCTCAGCCAATTTCTTAACCAATTAATAATTTGCCTTCAATTCCATGCATCTCAGCTTCAGCTAACTGTCTCTTATGAGGGATTTTATTAAATGCTTTTTGCAAGCCCTTATAAACCATAAATGTTCCCCTGTCCATTACTTTAGTCACCTCTTCAAAAATTTCAATCAGGTTCTTCAGGCATGAACTACTCTTTACAAATCCATGCTGCTCAACTGAACATTTTCAAAGCGTTCAGTCATTCTATCCTTAATTATAGACTCTAATAATATCCCAATAACAGATATTAGGCTAACTGGTCCATCACTGCTTGGTTTCCCTTTCTGAACTTTCTTAAACAGCAGAGTGACAGGCGCAATTTTCGAATCTTGAGGAATGATTCCTAAATCGAGGGAACTTTGGATGGTTATAGTTCGGGCATCTGCAATGTTCTCACACACTGTCCTTAAACCCTGGAATGGAAACCATTTGGTCCTGGGGATTTGTCACTCCTTGGTGCCATTATTTTCTTCATTACAATCATTTTGCCTACTTAAATTTTGGTGAGTCCCTTGTCTCTAATTCAGTATTAATTTCCTTGGAATGTCTGGCATGCTGACCTCTTCCTCAACTGCAAATACGGGTACAAAGTAATTACTTGCCATTCCCTTATTTTCCCTGACAATATTATCATTATCAGTTTTTGAGGAGCCCACATTGCTCCTGACCACCCTTTTTTTCCTAAAGTAATTGCAAAAGAAATTGTGTTGATTTTGATATCCCTTGCTAGTTTCCTTCCTTTCTCCCATATTGTAACTCTTACTATGCATTTTGTCACACATTGCTGTTCATTGTATCTTTCACATTCATCATAATCTGTGCTTTTTTTATTTTTGTACGCTTTTTCATTTAGTTTTATGTTGTCAATTATTTCTTTAGTTGCCTATGGCTGCCTTTTTCAGCTGAACAGCATGGATTTGTAAAGAGTAGTTCATGCCTGAAGAACCTGATCGAAATTTTTGAAGAGGTGACTAAAGTAATGGACATGGGAACATTTATGGCAAGTGGAGCTCATACCCCTTAGGAGTACAAACAAGTTCTGCATGACATTAAATTCATCTTTAAACACCTTCCACTGATCTTCTGTTGATTTATCCATTAAAAAGTTTGTCCATTTTACTGTGGACAGTCTGTCTCATCCCATTGAAGTCAGCTTTACTAAATTTAGTATCTTAGTAACTGTTTTATGTTTCTTTCTTCCAAACACTACATTGAACTCAATCATATTATGATTGTTATTTGTTAAATGTCTATGCACTGTTAGGCTGTTAACTCAATCTGGCTCATTCCTCATTATTAAATCTAACATGGCATACCCACTTGTTGGCTCTAGGTTAGATTGCTGCAGAAACCTATTCCAGTGACACTCGAGAAATTCATTACCTTTCTGAGATGTGAAAGTTAAAATACACCATTAAAACCACTCTGCCTGTGCTACATATTTGTTTAATCTCTGCATCTATACATTCTACCACTTTACAAGTCCTTTCAACAGGCCTATACACAAATCCCACCAGAGCCTTAAATATTTTTCTATTTCTTAATTCTAGCCATAAAAAGTGTCATGTCTTCTTATCTCTCATTATATCTCATATCATTACTGAAGTGATTCCATCCTTAATCACCAAGATACACCTTCCCCTTTAACAATTTCCCTATTTTTCCTGTAGACCTTATAACCTATGGTGTGTGCCTGTGAGTAAGAGACTGTGACTGTGTGTGTGTATATGTCTGTGCAAAAATTAAATTAAATATTGAGAATACTGAAGCCATCATCTTTGGTCCCTGCTCCAAAAAGCTCTCCCTAGCCACCGACTAGACAGACACACATACACACACTGATAGTAACACTAACACACACTCATGCACAAAGACACTCATAGACATACACATACACATACATGCACTTTTTGTTTGTATATGTGTATTGGAAACTTGCAAAATAATTGCTGCAGATTTTAGAGACATTTTTCCCATAACGAGTTTCTCTCTTTCTTTTTCCCTACTGGGCTTACTGTGTTTGCTTTTCCAAATTGTGATCATGTTATAAACCCCTTTGGGGACCAAGAAGCAAGTGGAAGTCGGGCAACAAACTATCTGATGGAACGTGCAGACAGCCATGTCATCCCCAGAGTGAGGGAGATTGAAGCAATAATGGATGTGCTTGTGTGCATCTTTGCCAAATTGAAGAGAGGCTGGACTGTGTAGGGACAAGACCGAAGGTTAAGGCAATCAATCTTATGACCCGATTCCAGTCTTGGCAAGTCTGTACACACGCATATCATCCATCTCTGCTAAACTCTATTCTAACCTTAAACATTGTTTATTCTCATCTCACATTCACATTATTCCTTTTTTTTTAAAAAGTGACTTTGTCCCCTGTTAGTCATTTCCTAATCTGTGCATGGTCTGTGTCCCCTCAGCAGTGCCATAAACAGCCCGTTGAGAGGTGTTCCAAAGGCTTTCTTCTCTTCCTGAGTGGAGATGATAGTTTTCTGCTTAGCATCTTCCTGCTGTGATGTCTCTGGAGATCATGGATTTTATGTGCAAGGGATCATGAACAAAATGTCATTGCTCTGGGTCACCACTTTCCTTACAGTTCAACACATTGGGTCACTTCTACTTTATTTTTGTCCTTGTAAATTTTTGATTAATTTTATGTTGTTTCCCATCTTCGAATTGAGTTCCCAGATAGGATGGGCACTGGACTGCCTCAGGAAATAGATGACCACCTATTCTCTTGCCTCTGCCAATGCTGCCCTACAACCAGCCACTGGATAGTGTGTGGCAGCAGCCCAGATTGACAGACACTGGGTTTCCCAGGTGGATGTACCCAGCACTGCATGCCAAATTCTCCCCATTGTATCGCGACAGTTGAGGTTAGGAACCGATCACCAGTGGAATCACAGGGGTCACCACAAGCTTTAATGCAATTTATTTTTTGGGTGAATTTTCATGTCCGTTAATTTTGGCACTGTGCCAGCAACAACAGTAAACACACTCAAGATTGGGTGTAGAATAAAAGATACTGTGATGTTAGTTGAGGGATAAATTTTGCCTAGGACATCGGGGAGAACTCCCCTGCTCTTCTTTGAATAATGCCTGAGAGGGCAGGCATGGCTTTGGTTTAATGTCTCACCCAAAATTCAGCACCACACTGAACTACCAGCATAGATTTCATACTCAAATCTCTTGGGTAGGATTTGAATCCATAACCTTCTGACTCAGGGACAAGCATGCTAACAATTGAACTACAGCTGGCACTTTGTTGCTAATTGTTTATAGCAAGAAAAATGTTCATTCCCACTAAGCCTATCCTATCTCTTACAGAGGATCACGAGCAGGCCATTGAACTTGTTCTGCCATGCGGTTAGAGTATGGCTGATTTGTACCTAAAATCCACTTACCTGTGGATCAGCTGTAAATAGTTCTTTAAAATGAAATTTAAGGAAATTGGCGGATCGGTGAGTCAAAAGCTGCACTCTTACCTCACATCTAAAGAAAGTATAACATTTACACACCACATCCTTCATTCATATCCCAAAGAGCCTCACATGCAATGAGACAATTGTTTTCTAATCCAGTTACTGTTAAAAACGTGAAAATGTTTAATCTAATGTTTAAAGATTGATAGTGTTGGGAGTAAAAAGGCAATTTTTAATAATGTGAAACAAAACCAGAAAATTTTGTAACTTCTAAGCATCTTTGCCCATAGATTAACCTTGGGATAAGACCCTTGATCAAAACTGATTGGGATGAGGAGAGGGTTACCTTCACTACTGTGCTTATCCAGGCAAAATCCTTCAAACCAGGCAACCAAATGGATGTGAATCTATCAATCAAACAGATTTGGAGTATGTCCATGACAGCAGGATGGTTAAATGCCAGTAGCTCTCTTTCCTTCTGTCTGCATCCCCTACCATCACTGTATGGACTCTGTCTCCATCTGTAAACAGATGAATGTCAAACCCTTATGCTCCTTCACTTATGTAGCCAACTGAGAATCTTCATCAGTGGCTTTTGGAGTGGGGGGGAGGTGGTGGTGAGTAACAGGATGAAACTTGACTTAAAGTAACAGCTTCACAACTTTTGAATATTAAATCTACAAGGTATGAACTCTAACTCAGTGTGTAGCACTCTCATCTCTGAGGCAGAGCAAGGACTTGCATTTATATAGTGCCTTTCACAACCACCAGATGTTTCCAAGCATTTTACAGCCAATGAAGTACTTTTGAAGTGTAATCACTGCTGGAATGTAGGAAAAGCAGTAGCAAATTTGTGCACAGCAAGCTCCCATGAGGGGAGGTGGTGCTGTGATGTTGTCACTAGATTGGTAACCCAGAGACCTAAGGTAATCCTCAGGGGCTCTGGGTTCAAGTCGCACCCTTGGCAGACAATGGAATTTGAATTCAATAAAAAATCTGGAATTAATGGTCTAATAATGACCATGAAACCATTGCTGATTTTTGTAAAAAAAAACCCATCTGCCAGGGAAGGATACCTGGTCTGACCTACATGTGATTCCAGACCTGTGATTGACTCTTAAATGCCCTCTAAACAATGGCAGTTAAGGATGTGCAATATGCTGGCCCAGCCTGTGATAATGCTGACTTCCCAAGAATGATTTATAAAATATAATCACATCATATGTTGATTGAGGGATAAGTATTGGATAATTTACATCCCACTGAGAGGGCAGGTGGGGCCTCAATTTAACTTCTACAGTGCAAAGGCAGCACTTCCAACAGTGCAGCACCCCCCTCAATACAGAAGTGCTAGTCTCTGATTTTTGTTTTCAAGTCCTGGAGAATGCTTTCAACTTGAACGCTATCAACTAAACCACAGCTGACACAGAGGTTGTGGGTTCAATTTCCACTCGAGAAAAATCAAGCACAATAATCCAGGCTGGCAGGCCAGTTTAGTACTGAAGCAGTGCAGCACTGTTGAAGGTACCAGATTTCAAACGAGACCTTAAACTGAAGTCCTGTTGGCCTTCTCTCCAAGATAAAAGATCACCTGGCATTCATTTGAAGAGGAGCAAGGGAATTATGCCCAGTGCCCTGGACAACATGTATCCCTCAAGCAACATCTAAAACAGATTTTGCTTTTACTTTGCTTTTATTTAAAACAGATTATCTGTTCATTATCACCCTGCTGCTTGTGGGAGCTTGTTTTGTGTGTGTGCCAGTGTGTGTGTGTGTTTGTGTGTGTATCAGCTGCTGTGCTAGATTACAATAGTGACTTCACTTCAAAAGTACTTAATTGGCCGTGAATAAATCCCGAAGCTGTGACATGTCACTTTCCAGAATTAACTCCAGCTAATTTAGCAAATGGATTAAACGTTGGCGGGTTCTGGCTCCTGTTGTATTCTTTTTCTTGCACAATACCCGAAAATGGTCATTTTTCACTTATTTTGACACATTTAAGGGCGAAGCGGACGGGTGTCTATTCCGTAACCGATGTTGCCGCTTTAAGTTGACTGTCACTCTGTAGTAGCCTCTTTAAGGGGAGGGAACGCTCTCCCTCTCTCGAGGATCAGAACCAGGCTGATCTTGGGGAGAAAGGGGAGTTCGCCAGCCTGCTATTTAGTCATGGGTTTTCCAACCCCAGAGCCGGTTTATTCCCATTGGTTTGACATCACGTAACAGGATGAATGAAGTTAGACAGTTTGAAAGGGAGGGGAATCCGCGGGTCCCCGCACTCTATAAATGGAAAACCCAGTCGGAAACCCAGAGCGCTCCGGAGCGGAACACTGACCGGCTGGGGGAGAGGGACAGGCATCAGGACCGGGCGACAGTCCTTCCAGTTCTGGGCAAGGCAGCGCCCCATGCAAGAGTCCCCCCGGGGTGCAACTGAGAATCTGCAGAAGAAACCAGGGAAACCAAAGGTAGCAACACGAGGAAGAGAAATGAGCAACTTTGTGCAGCTTGATGCTGATGTTTAAACACAAGGATTAAAGTTGGAGAAGAAAGTTTGGGAGGAGAGCAGAAACTGGGCAAAGCGTCAGAAGACTTGGAGCTGCAGAGGCTGCGTAGAAGAGGTTGGAATTTGAGAAAGACACTGAGACAAGCAGCGGTGAGAGGAGGGGAGGGGGTGGGAGCGAAAGACAATTACAAAGGGTGATCCCAGGAGAGGGTCTGGGGAGGCAGCCCCTATGGTATCCTGGTTTGGAGCCCCGGGCTCTGTACTGGGGATGGTTGAGGACTGGAAGCTGCAGGTGCAGCCGGCTCTCTTCCTCTCCCTGCTGCTCCTCGCTTGCCTGGAAGTCTGCCGCTGGCTGTGGGACTGGAGGCGGCGGCAGGGGAGGGGCGGGGGGAGGAGGAGGAGCCCCCCTGGCCCATTCGCCTGGCCGCTGGTGGGCAATGCCATGCAGCTTGGCAGCTCGCCCCACCTGACCTTCACCCAGATGGCCCGGCGCTACGGGGACCTCTTCCAGATCCGCCTGGGGCGCCACAAGATCGTGGTGCTGAACGGGGAGGCGACCATCCGCCAGGCTCTGCTGCAGCACAACGCCCAGTTCGCCGGGAGGCCCGACTTCGCTTCTTTCCGCCTGGTGTCCGGGGGCAAGAGCATGGCTTTTGGCAGGTACAGCAGCCAGTGGCAGCTCCACCGGCGGCTGGCCCAATCCACCGTGCGGGCTTTCTCCACCGCCAACAGCCACACCAAGAAACTCTTCGAACAGCATGTCAGCAGCGAGGCTTGCGACCTGATTCAGGTCTTCCTGAGGCTGGGGGCCAGTGGCCGTCACTTTGAGCCGTCCAGACACCTGGTGGTGGCCACGGCCAATGTGATGTGCGCCCTGTGCTTCGGCCAACGCTACAGCCACGATGACCTGGAGTTCAGGAAGCTGCTGGGCAGGAATGACAAGTTCGGCCAGACGGTGGGAGCGGGCAGCCTGGTCGATGCCATGCCCTGGCTCCAAGCTTTCCCCAACCCGGTCAGGAGCGTCTACGAGGACTTCAAGGAGCTCAACCGCGAGTTTTTTGAGTTTGTCCGGGACAAGATCGTCCAGCACCGAGCTACCTACCAGCCCGGCACCACCAGAGACATGAGCGACGCCTTCATTAATGTGATCGAGCACGGCAAACTGGCAGAGGATGGGCTGACCAAGGAACACGTGGAGGGCTCGGTCACTGACATCCTGGGAGCTGGTCAGGACACTACGTCTACAGCCCTGAGCTGGATCCTCTTCCATCTGATCCAGTTCCCCCAGTTGCAGACCCGGCTCCAGCAGGACATTGACAAGGTGGTGGGCAGGGAGAGGCTGCCCGGGGTCGAGGACAAAGCCCGTTTGCCTTACCTGGAGGCTTTCATCTACGAGATCATGAGGTTCACCAGTTTCGTGCCCATGACCATCCCTCATGCCACCACCGCCCATGTGGACATCAACGGCTACCATATCCCCAAAGACACGGTGATCTTCATCAACCAGTGGTCTGTCAACCACGACCAGCACAAATGGAAGGAGCCCGGCACTTTTGACCCAACCAGGTTTCTGAACGAGGATGGGAGCATCAACAGGGACTTGACAAGCAGTGTGATGATCTTCTCGGCGGGGAAGCGGAGATGCATCGGCGAGCAGCTGTCCAAGATCCAGATGTTCCTTTTCACGGCCATCCTGGTGCACCAGTGCATCTTCGAGGCCAATCCTTCCGAAGAGCTGAGCACGAACTGTTCCTACGGATTGACCATCAAGCCGGTGTCCTTCACCATATTGGTCAAACTGAGGGACAAGTATCGCGGCATTGTCTTGCCGGCGTAAAGATGAGTGAGGGAGAGTTTGAGAGGAGATGGGGAAACGGACTGGCCTCTATAGGCAGCAAGTGGAGGATTGAATGATACGATATATCAGCATGGCTACATGCCAAATCACCAAATACAACTTCTCAAATATGAAAAGACCGTCAGTCAAATTTCGTTTCGTTCCCAGCTCTCATTATTTACCAGGCTGGTTGGAAAGGTATTTTAAATAAATGATGGGATATGAATCAGATAATTACACTTAGAGAGGAGATTCTGCATTAACCGGCTCCCTTTAAATTAACCAGCGAAGGATTTCACATTAGCGGGTGCGGTATTACTGGTGCTAATCTCTCACGAACCCGGGTTCACTCTAGTTTTGAACCCATTTCTGGAACATATTTCAAACGTCTCCTGGCTTGATTGTGTTTCCAGAACACACGGCGGGGGGGGGGGGGGGGGTGGAGCTGCTGTTGCGTTTTCATAAATCGTAAAACGGTTCATTTAAAATTGAAGTGAAATAGTATTAAAAATGTATTTCTTAAAAGTAATATTTTTGTCATGTCTGTTAAATGGGAAGCACGCAAGCTACTGTTCTACTGCACTGAGATTTGAACTGTGATCCAGTCCAGCTGGACACGACACAAGCTTAAAGCCCACACTAACAATGTTGCTAAGTTTTGTGGATACGTGGTCTCCGTGTGCTTCCTGTTCAGTCACTGTTTCTGCTCGGAATGAATATACAGCAGAGCAGCAGCTTTGAGAGGCTGAGGCTGGCTTATATTTGTGTTTTTTCTGTGAGTTTTGGAGCTGGGGGCCATGCAGTTTTGGTGGAGATGTTTTTTGGTGCCTACATTGCACTATGCTGGGTGATGTTTCATGCCTTTCCAAGATAATCTAGCGTACAAATCTTTGATTCCTCTGAAATACATACTGAATTCCTCAGTTGTGTGCAGGTGCAGGTGACCCTACTGAACTGTCTTTCACAACAGATTAAAAAAGTTTTGCATTAGCCAACTTAACTAATTTAAGGCTGGTGAGAACTCTTTTGAAGGCTTTTGAAGGCTGGTGAGAACTCTTGATTCGGAAGTGGCAAATGTCGGTAGTCCAGTTCTACCTGTGTGCTCCTTACCTGTACTGTGGTCACCCTGACAACTAGCAACTGTCTTATACAGTAGCCCAGGGCCAGAAAAGCAAAACAGAAGCTGTCAGCACTTAAACCCACCATTGCTCTATGTACAAGATTTCCTTCCCTAAAGTACATTAGTGAACCAGATAGGTTTTTACAACAAGCGATGATAGTTGTCATGATCATCATTATGGAGACTAGCTTTATATTCCAGATTTATTAATTGAATTTAAATTCCATCAACTGCAGTGGTGGGATTTGAACCTACGTTCTCAGCATTAGGCTGGACCTCTGGATTATTCACCCAGTGCGTGTGTGCACACTAAGATAAAAAATAAACCAGAAAATGTTGTGGAAGTCTCATCAGCACAAGGAAAAGGTCATCTTTTTGGTGTTAACCTTCATCATAATTTCAATTCTGACCATGGACTGCACCTGAAAACTGAATGTTTTATTCTTTTATTTTCAATGGTTGACAGGCATGCTGTGTACTCCCAGCTTTGTCTGGTTTTACGCAAGCACACACACACAAAATCTTACACAAACATACACACACTGATATAAATGTAGACACACATGCAGAATCTCCATCACTGTGCTGTGCCTGAGCCCCAATGGATGCTGTGAAGTCAATCAACACAAAACATAACTAATGATTAAGATGTACCAATGAGCAGGGTGTGATCTAATTACATATTAAGTATCTTCACACATCCCTGCCTCCTACAAACCTGGTTAATTTGTGTTTTGTCTGCTCCACTCTGAATTTAATTCCACTGCCTCTTAAATACTGTATCAGATTGATGTTACACACTATGTATAAGTTTCATATAATTGACTGTTACTGTAAATTATTCTACTAATTAATGTATTCTATTATTGTACTCCCATGAATACTAATAACACAAATGTATTTTTATATCATAGTCCTCACGTGTCTGAATTTTTTCTAAGTGTACTGTATGAGCTGAGAGATTTTGATAGTAAATGATGGCTGTTTAAACATTTTTCTGTCATTGACTATAATCAGCAACCTTCCCTCAGACTTTGATGGGTCAGTAGTTTGGAGATCTGGTAGATTGATAATTTGATGGGGTCAAGTTTGGTGGATTGATAGATTGGAGGGTCAGTGTTCTGCCTGCTGTGGTCCTGAACAATATAGCTAGAAGGTGGATTCCTGGTGAATTGGCTGATCTCCATTGGGTGGCTGTATTGGTGCAACAATTGGCAGTTTTGTGGCCTTCAAACAACAGCCAGAATTCCTGATTTTAATTGCTACTCAGTGCCCTCTGCTAACTTGTGTTGATTTGTTGTGGAAACAGAATGTGACTCTGCTGTGTCCCAATTGTAAGACATGCTCCCCTCCAACAACTGCATTCCCCTGTCCCCAAGCATTCTCAAATTTACTGTGAAGGTTTGTACATGAAGAATAGCATCATTTGGCTGAAGTGAGAAAGGAACCTCTGGAATTGTAACTCAGCAAGAGATAGTCCTACAGTACAGCAGAGGAGAAAAGCAAGATAGGGTTATCAAGTGCAGCAATTAGTTGGTTTTGCTTATAGCAATATCATGTCATGTGACATGGTGCATTGCAGGTCTGACATCATTTGTCACCTTCATGTAATTTGGGAAGCATGTACCAGCACAGAATCAGGCCTTTCGGTCCATGGAGCTGATGCACCTTTGCTTTACTCCACGTGAGTAGTCCAGTCTAACCCCACTCACCTACTCACTACCCTTTATTGCATCTGCTTCAGTGACAGTATGTAACAGAGAATTCCACCTTCAAATCACCTTCTGTCAAAAGACGTTTTCCACATACCCTCTCTATAATCTTTTTTGAGGGCATCTTGCAGACCAGTGGAAGCAATGTCATTACTTACCATATCAGATAGCTCTTCAAAATGTTGAAGACCACTAAAGATCGACAATGATTTCATGGCCATTAGACTTTCTTGCCGTGGCAGGATTATCAACAATCCCTTGTTTCTGTTAAGAACTGCACCTTTTCTCCTGCTTTTATGTCAAGTCTATAAATAGGTTACAAAGTGCTTCAAATTCAGACTAACCAAGGTCTTGTATGAACAGGTCATTACTTCTTCCTTTGTTTACTGTGGAACAAAGAGTCATTTGTCTTTTTATTGAACTCTTCTACTTATTCTGGTTCTAATAACCCATATTTCTGTAAATCAAAGTCCCCTGCACCCCTATTATTAAAATTCAGACATATAAGGTGGATTTCCTCTTCCTATTCTAGACTATAAATCGGATTTTGTGGTATTTTTCTGCACTGAATTGCATCTGCCATTTATCCATCCCCTGCTGCCATCCTGCTGGTCCATGTCGTCCTCTAATCTTTTCAATTAGCCTTACAACTTGCCATAATCTCAACTTGTCATCTACAAATGTTATGTTATTCCCCAAGATCCTACATGTGAATCGTTCATGTATATCCATATATAAGTTGATGTACCAAAATTTCAGATATTCCATTGCTATTTACTGGCATTATTCCCTGGCGATGTGTGGATATAAAATTTCTACAATCAGTGTTTTGTACATTGTTTAAATCACAACTCAGTGAAGGATTTGAACTTTTACTTCGAGAATATCTGTTCAGGCAGCAAGTGGATTCAAAAACATTTGAACTTCTCTTGTGAGTATTAAAATTACTGTGGAATTCCTATATAATCCACGACTTAATTGCTACACTGTCTTTTGGGACAAGTTATCCCTGAGCACAGATGAAGAAGTTATGGTAACATTAAATACTTGATTAAGAACATCATCATTCAGACGTTACTACAACAGATTCCTCACCAAAAGACTCAGTAAAAAACTTCCAACCCCAAAGCTGAAAATTGATTAAGTAAGAATTATAAATATATAGAACTGAAAACTGCCAAAGGTAGGAGGCGGTAATTTAATCTTTGGGTTGCCAATGTTATTGAACAGTACTGAAGTTTGCCCTTCATTTGATCTGTCCTGTTAATAGTCCAACAGTATCTGTCTCCTTGTCCCCTTGCCCCATTGGATACAGGCATACTACCCACTCACATTAGCTGTTGGTGCTCTGTAATTGGTATCCACGCCTGACCTCTTGATGACCATTCCTCTCTGTAGGTCAGCATTTCTCAGTTCGCTGCCTCCCAGTTGGTTGACTACCAGATCCACCTGGTCACCTGGCTTTACTTGTCGATCCATTGCACACTATCTACCCAGCACTAATCTTGAACATTTACTGTATACTGTCCATATGACATTTCACTGTATCTATTATGCAGCATAATACATTATATTTTGGAGGTTGTGTATATGAAAGGCAAGTCATTGAATTACATCACAGGAGACCATTCGGCCCAACGTGTGTATGCTGACTCTTTGTAAGAGCTATTAGATGAGTCTCACTGCTCTGCAAGCTCTGCAAATTTTTCTTTTTCACATATACAGAACATCCAATTTGTTTTTGAAATTTACTAATGAATCTGCTCCCATTTTCAGGCAGTGTATTCCAGATCATAACTTTCTGTGTATAAAAAAATTCCCGTCTCACCTTTAGTTCCTTTGCCAATTACCTTGTTGGCTACTGAACGGCCACCCGTGAAGAAAGAGTTTCTCCTAACCTACACTTAAAACCCATTACAATTTCAAATACCTCTATAAATGAAGTTAAATTCAACATCTCAATCCTTTATTTTTAATTATGTCTCTCTAAGTATGTAAGTAAATGTTCTCATCTTCGGGTAGGTTTAAAGGGACAAGAGTGGGGAGAATTAAATTAATAATTTGCAATTGGGGGAAGTTGAGTTCCCAGCGCCTGGGGTGGAGGCTCAATACATTAAGTAACAGCAGGTATCTTATTCAGTGATGTACAGACAAAGCAGCAAACAGGCGGAAATCCTAGTGTGAGGTCGAGGCCTGTGGTGCAGGACAGCGCCAATTTAGAAAAGATTAGGAAGAAATAAGTTAAATGGAGCGGTATTGACCAAGTGACACGAACGTTGGGTTTTAAAACTGCAGAGAGATTAAACTATTCGTTCAGATTACACAAAAACATAAATGTTTATACTACAGTTTGTACTATATTACAAAGCACATACCCTTTGAAATGTCAAAAGGTGTGTGTTCTGACATTAACCTTCGTTGCTTTTCTTTCCTTAAATACCTGTTCCAATCAGATGTTTTGTAATGCAAAATCTGGACAGCAGAGGGTGGTAGAGGCCCGTCGTATAGACAATTGTCAGCTAGCGGGGGGGGGACACTGATGTTGATAATTGAGACTGAGACCACATCGCAGCTTTCTGTCAGATTCTAAGCTACGATATGAAGTGGGAACTGACACATATAGAGACAAAAATAGATCCTGGGGAAAGGAAAACTTGATTGCATTTAAATCCAGGCTCTAAAATGACCTTCCTCTTCAATTCTGCAGGCCAAAAAGCACGTTTTGAAGATGGGCTTTTACCACCCAATCCTTCATTAAACTGCGGCTCTCAACACCACATCCCCATTAATTAGGAATGGGGCTCTCACCACCAAATCCAGATTAAACAGGGGCTCTTACTACCAGATCCCTCACTAAACACGGCCTCAACACCAGATCCTCATTAAACAGCAACTTTCACCAGCCAATTAGCCAAGTGGTTATGTTACTGGGTTTGTAACCCCAAGATCAAGAGTTCAAATCTCACAATGGCAAACTATGAAACAATGTAACTTCATCTGAAACAGATGGAAACAGGTTTACTCAAAAAGAGTATCAAGAGTTCAAATCTCACAATGGCGAAACAATGTAACTTCATCTGAAACGGGTTTGTACTCAAAAGAGTTACATCCTTCCTCAAGTAAGGAGACCAGTGCACAGTATTGCAGGTGTGGTCTCACCAATGCTTTATTTCCTTTAAACTTTGTTCTTGGTTTTATAGCTGACCTGAATTAGGGGCTGTGCCTGATTTTTCCCAATTTTGTTGATTTGGTTTTCATTTAAAAGATTATCAAGAGTTCAAATTTAAAAGATTTAAAAGATTATCAAGAGTTCAAATCTCACAGTGGCAAACTATGAAACAATGTAACTTCATCTGAAACAGATGGAAACGTGTTTGTACTCGAAAGAGTTACAGTTTGTACTACTCAGCAATAACATGTTTGGTAAATAAATATCAAGAGTTCAAATCTCACCATGGCAAATTATGAAACAATATAATTTCATCTGAATAGGAACAGATGGAAACGTGTTTGTACTCGAAAGAGTTACATTAAATGGGGGCTCTCACTACCACAACCCCACCCCCATTAAACCAGGGGCTCTCATCACCAGTACCCACTTAACAGGTGCTGTCACCACCAGATGCCCATTGAACAGATGCACTCAACCATTTCCCTCATTAAACATTCCTTCAACACCAGGTCCCATCAAACAGGGGCTCTAAAGCAGTCGTTCCCCATTAAACAGGGCTCTCATCACCAGATCCCCGTTAAACAAGGGCCCTCACAACTATTATCCCATTTAGCAGGGGCTCTCATGACCAGATCCCAATTAAAGAGGGGCTCTCATTACCATTATCCCATCAAACAGGGCTTCTCACCACCAGTTTCCCATTGAACAGGGGCTCCCACCATCTGATCCCCATTAAACAGGAGCGCTCACCACCAGTTTTCCTTGTTTGTTGTGGAGTGGTATAGGTAGAGACTACTTAGCTGCACATTGCCAACTAATTTGGTGTGGACCTTAAGTGTATCTTATAAAATGAAAATTGGGGGAGGGGTGAAGAACTAGAATTGATAGAACAGAGAAAATAAAAATGGTTTTAAAATGGCCAGTGAATAATGCGCTGGTTGGTGTTAAACTGATCTACATATATGCTGAGTTCCCTGATCTTAGGAGTTGCTATACTGTCCTCAGGACTTGGGTGTGATGAAAGGAAGTCGATGGGCAATAGGCACTGGGCCCATAGAATGTGCTATACTGTGATGGCCTTCCCTCAGTCTCCCATTGTCCTACATCTCAGCCCACATGGCAGTCAGTGCTTTCAGGACAGAGAGGAAGGAAGTTCGGAAACATACAAACAACAAGATGTTTTCCTTTTTATTCAGTTGCACATCTGTGGCATAAAAGAGAAGTTCACAGAGTTTTGTTTCATTTCCCAGCAATGCCAGCCCCTCTCCCTGATGAATGGCATTGGATCAAAAATGAAATTGCAGTAGGTTAAAACCTAAACAGTTTATGCAAGCAGAGCCCAAGAGTTAGCACATCAATACATCCCCACTCACTGTATTGAATTGGATCTTGCAGGGGCAGGGTTTCTCATGAGGTGCCCCATTAGTTAGACTTCTTCTGTAATCTTCAGCTCAAAAAATGTTTGGCACCATAACTTGCCGATTTTGGGAAATGGGCATTTGAGATCTTAATGAACATTGGAACTGACAGGGTATCCGCTTCACCAATGAAATTTAAAATTGAGAAAGAAACAAAAGGACAATTGAGGATAATGAACTCAATTCAAATCAAGTACAGAAAGAGAAATAAAGAGATGGAATGAAAGATTGTATTAAGAGAGAAGAATGATAGAAAGGAAAAGTAAGAAAAAATGTAAATATGGTCATATTCTTAAAATCTCTAACAATAATTTACTACATGCAGGAATGAGATTGATCAGTTTAAATTCAATTGCCAATGATCATTTTTTAATAAAGGTACTTATGTGTTAATTATAAGACTTAATTTTCTGCAATGAGTTTAATGTGCAATTAATCTACAAATTCAGAGTTATTAAAAATAATGGGTAGGCTACGTTTGTGCAAAACAAGCAACAGAGTGGCTAAATCAACCAGCAAATTGAAGAGATTTACACCTCATGCCGGATTTCTTAATCTCCTGAATCTGCTAGCTGATTTGCACGGGGATAATGCCATAGGTTTTTAATACGTTGTTACTTTTCAGTAAGATCCAGCTCAATGAGTTACAGGTGCAAGTGTAGATCCCAAGGTGGCTGGGGGCGGGTTAAGGTTTCCTATAGAGCTGACCTGCAAGACAAAGGGGCTTGGCGAGGACAGCAATCCACCAAAGCAATGCAAACAGCATAATCCCTGCTGTGCCCCCTATACTGGAGAAACTTTTCTAGTAAGGCAACTCTGTGTTAATCAGAACTGAGGGCTGCTCCAGCTGCTTGAACTCTAATAATAAAAAGGAAAGTGTTTTTTGAAAAAAATAATTGATTTACTGCACTGATTGTGCTCAGTTTCAGTTACTATTTGCAGGTCTAAGAACATTGGTTTATTTTAGAAACAGTTTTGGAAATAGGCTTTCAACCTACATTCTGTGCTGGTGAACATGAATACTCGATTTCAGTACTTTTTCTTGTTTCATTCCAAATCTCTGCACATTCTTTTTGGAGTGGAATGGGGAGAGAGGCAGTGGCAAGGGGGAACAGTGAATATCAGACATGCTGTCTCTTCTAATCTCTGGTGAGAACTGCAGCACCCACATGTGTGTTGTGGGTTGTTAACTGGACATGTACTAAATGGCTGATAGGGCAAGAGGTCACATCTGTTGATTATCCACCAGGCCTCAATTGAGCATAACACTGGGTATAAAGTCCATTATTAATACACTCTGAATAACAGAGTACAAGTCAAACATTTCCTCAAGGTCATCTGGGGCCCAAGGTTTCTTTATACATATGAAAACAGACCAGTGTGTATTTTATTCTTCCCCACAAATTACAGAGATAAAAACAAAGACTGAGACTGCTGGGAATCAGATTAAAAAAAGAGGATTTACACATAGCAGGTCGGCAGCATCTGTATAGAATAAAGACAAGTTAAGGTTAGGTAGCAGTCCTCTGAGTCATTGAGGCTGTGCGTTCAAGACCCACTCTGGACTTGAGTACATAATCTAGACTGACACTTCAATGCAGTATTGAGTGCTGCACTGTCAGAGATGCCATCTTTGAGATTAAACATTAAAACAAGACCCTGCCTGTTCAGTGGATGTAAAAGTTCCCCTAGCACTATTTGAAAAAGAGCATGAGAGTTTTCCCAAATGTCCTGGCCAATATTTATCTAACCCACACCACCAAAACCAATTAACCGATCGTCGATCGTCCATCTCATGTTTTTGTAGGGCCTTGCTTTGAGAAGATTGGCCATTCCATTTATTGCCCATCACTGGTTGTTGTAAGTAATAGTTTGATACAACTTAATCACTTAAGTTATTTCAGGGGACGGCTAATGTTAAACCATGGCCAGGATTTTACATTGGTCGGGCAGGCTCGGTGGGACCGGGCGGGGGAAGGGTGGTCAGGAACCTGACCGTCGCCTACAAACGGCTCCGCACCTCCATTTTACATGGGTGGGCCAATTAAGGCCCGCCCAGTGTAATACGTGGCAGCAGCAAGACGGGGCGGGCGGGGTAGGAGCTCAATGTCTGCCGGGTCCAACGGTGACCCGGTAGCTGATTCAAAAGTGGCCAGGGCAGCCATGCGAAGGCTGCCAGTGACTCGGAGGACCCTCGGTATGGAGCACCTCAGTGATGAACACGGCAGGCGGGAGGGCAGGTCGGCAGGGCAGTCGGCCTCGTGCTTTTCCGACGAGTGTCTCGCTGCCCTCCTGGGGGAGGTGGCCGCATGGAGCGAGATCCTTGTCCCCAGGGACGGGAGGAGGAGGCCCCTCCACCTCACCAAAAATGCCTGGGAGAAGGTGGCATCCATGGTGGGCTCCCATGATGCAGTGAAATACACATGGATGCAGTGCTATAAGGGCTTCAATGATCTCCTGCGATCGGCACCCCAACCCCCCCACCTCCCCCACCCCACAACACCCCTCCCTGCTCATCCCAGAGGGCAGCGATCATAGAAACGCATCACACCCTCTCAGCCAGGCAGATACCAGCACCTCAGTGAGCATTAGATTGTCGGATAGTATCTCAGTGCACACTGATGAGGGCACTTCACACTCACTTGAGGTGCAGGCAGAGGCAGAGAGTGCCCAGGGCCCAGTAGGACAACTGCTGGGGACCAGGAACTTGCTCAGTTGGTGGCTGATGATGGGCCTCTGGAATTGTCCCTGAGGCAGCAAATACTGGAAGTCCAGCAGGGTGTATGGGAGGATCTGGTGGAGATACATGAGCGAATATGTGCCATGGTCTCCTTTGTGGAGGACTCCATATGGAGCATGAGCAATGCAATGACCCTCGAGGGCACTGCCTCCTTCATGGAGACTCCTCCAGGGGCTGAATCAGGGGTTCCTAGGGATGCACTTGGACCTGCCAGCCCTCACACCAGCAATGGCCTCAGGTGGTCACTCTCAGTGTGGGAGATGGATTGGGCACCCAGTATCCCAACTAGGTGCCCGTCCATCAATGGTGAGCAGGGGTTTCCAAAGTGACCTCACGTTGATGCACTAGCTGCTTGTTGTCCCTGTGGGCTCCTCTCAGGGTGCTCCGGATGACGGCAACAACTCCTCCGCCCCTCTGCCAGTGACCGTGGCATCCGATAAGGCTGCGGTGACTGAGGAGATGTCAGCCATGACGCTGGCCACTCCCTCCCAGGCAGGGCCACTGCAGGCTCCATGGGCCAGAGGACGCCCGCCAAGGTCATCAAGGCCAACAGGACATGAGAGTGCTGCAGGCTGTCTCCAATGCCAGTGCCAGTGAGGGGGGAACTAGACTTAGCAGCCGCAAAAGAAAACTTAAAGCACCTTAAGCACAACATGGGCTTATCACAGGTGATATTTTTTCCCCCCACTTTTACATTAATTATTATTAGGTGTCATGGAGCCTTTCCACCTTTCCATTTAATTTGTTTTATGTATGCCAGGCACCACACCATCAAATGTGTTTGTGTTCAACAAACCTCTGGGTGCTTCATTAGTTCTGCAGGTGCAAGGTAACCCATGTTGTTATGAGTGACTTGTTTGTTATTGAACTTTATTGAAATGGCACATAGTGCATTTTGTTCACCAAGCAAATGTTCCTGTCAGGTACCGAGTATGAAGCCTGCAGCCCTGGCACGTGGTGGTGGTTCTTCTTTGGTGGGCTAGATGAAGGAGCATTGGATCAAAGCCTCCCAGATGTCCCTGCCTTCTTGGAGGTCAGCATCTATCCACTTGGCCTTCTCTTGGCTGTGCTCATCCTCGGACTTACTGCTGGACTCATCGTCTGCTGCCAGAGCATCTGTGTCAACATCTTCTTCCTTCATTGCTCGCCCCTTTTCCAGCTCCAGATTATGGAGGGCACAGCATGTAACCACTATCAGTGACACACGATCTGGGGGGTATTGGAGTGTGCTCCTGAATGGTCTAGGCATCGGAAGCGCATCTTGAGAAGACCGATGGTTCTCTCTACCACAGCCCTTGTGGAGCCGTGGCTCCTATTGTACCGCTGCTCGGCCTCTGTCCTTGGATGGCGGAGAGGTGTCATGAGCCGTCTTCTGAAGGGATAGCACTTGTCACCCAGCAACTATCCATCCAGCTGGGCTGGAGCACTGAAGAGCCTCGGCGCCTGGGAGTGTCTGAGGATGTAGGTGTTGTGGGAGCTGCCTGGGTACCTTGCACAGACTTACAGAATCTGTATCCTATGGTCACACACTATCTATACATTCATGGAGTTGACACTTCCTGTTGACAAAGGCACAGGACTCACCCGCTGGTGCCTTGATGGCCACATGTGTGCAGTTGATTTCACCCTGTATGAGGGGGAGCCCAGCAATTGCGGCAAAGCCTCTGGTTTGCTCTGCCTAGCTGGCCTCGTCTGTGCGATAGTGAATGAAAGTCAATGCACACCTGAACAGAGCGTCTGTCACCAGCTTGACACAACTGTGGACAGCTGATTGGGAGACTCCACAAAGTTCACCCACCGACCTCTGGAAACAGCTGGAGGCATAGAAGTTGAAGGCCACTGTGAAATTCAGCGCCACTGGCATGAGGTGTCCACCCACACTGTTGGAGCTGATCTCAGGGCCAATCATCTGACAGGTGGAGGTCGCAGTCTCCCTTCAGAGGTGGAGCCTCCTTAGGCATTGCACCTCAGACATATCGAGGTAACTGCATTGCTGCCTGTAAACCCTGGCAGCAGGATAGTGGTATCTTCTGCAGCCCCTTCCGCCTTGGACTTCCTGCTGGCCCTGCACCCCTTGTGTTTGCGCCTGTCCTCCCACAGGTCGCTCCCTTCCCCCTTCTGGCCCTCTCTTCCTCCCCAGAGGAGGTGCCTCCAGCGGAGACCACAATCCCCATTCCCAGGGTAAGGGAAGGCTCTCTGACACCTGGAAGGCCCCAAGTGGTATGATTCCTCCGGAGTCCTGAACTAAAGCGTCTTATTTCTGTTAAAGCAGCTCTGAAGGCAAAATGAAGTTGTCTTGTTTGCACAAGCAAGCAGCAGCAACTTATAAGCTAAAGTACTAACAACTGGCATTAATAAGCCCACTCACCCCTCTTATCCTGAGGTTTCTGAAAATGTGGCCTACCCGCTTGCCCGTGCGACGCCCTGAAAACCGCATGGGCTGCATAAAATTGGACATTGGGTTCTCAAGGGCCTTAACCGGCCTATTAATTAATGGCAGGCGCGCCTCCGTTCTCATAGCGTGCCCGCCTAGTGAAATACCACGACATCCAGACTCCCGATGTCATCGCGTGTCGTTTTACATTCAGGTGTGTCAGGCGCGTGCCCGCACAACAAATGTAAAATTCTGTCCCATATTTATGCATATGGCAGGTGTCCTTATCTAACACCAAGAACTTGCATTTATATACTGCCTTCCAGGTAGTAAAATGTTCCGGTGTTACAAGCAAAATTTGACACAGGCCCACATAAGATGATATTAGGTCAGATGATCAAAAGCTTGGTGAAAGTAGTAGGTTTTAAGGAGCATCTTAAAGAAGAGAGGTAAAGAGGCAGAGAGATATAGAGATGGAATTACAGAGTATAGGGCTTGGGCAGCGAAGGGATGGCCACAAATGATGGATCAATTGAAGTCAGAGATGTGCAAGAGGCCAGATTAGAAGAATGCAGATATCTTGGAGGGTTATAGTGTTTGAGGAGAATACTAAGATAGGGAGGGGCAAGGCTAAGGAGGGATTTGAAATCAAGGATGAGAATTTTAAAATCAAGGTGTTGCTTGATTGGGAGCCCATGTAGGCCAGTGAACACAGTAGTGTTGGGTCAATAGGACATAGTGCAAGTTAGAACATGGGCAGCAGAGTTTTGGGTGAGCTCAAGGTTACAGATGGTGACATATGGGAGACTGCATAGGAGTGCATTTGACTAGTTAAGTCTATAGGTAACAAAAGCATGAATGAGGGTTTCAACAGCAGAAGAGCTGAAGCAGGCATGGAGTTGACTGATGTTGCAGAGGTGGAAGTAGGCGATCTTGGTGATAGTGCAAATATGTAACTGGAAGCTCATTTTGGGGTCAAAGGCAACACTAAGGTTTCAAATAATCTGTTTCATCCTCAAACAGTTGCGTCAGAGAGGGATAATGTTGATAGCTAGGCACAGAGTTTATGGTGGAGACTGAAGATATTGTTCTTCTCAAAATCAAGTTGAAGTAAATTTCCTGTTATCCAGTACTGGATGTCAGGCAAGCAGTCTGACAATGTAGAGATAGCGGAGGGGTTGAGAAAGTTGGGTGTCGTATTGTACACGAGGAAACTGAAGGTGTGTTTTCAGATTATGTCACCAAGTGGTAGCATGTAGACGAGAAATAAGACTGGGCCATGGATATATCCTTGGGAGACACCAGAGGTAACAGTGAGGGAGCAAGAGAAACCATTGTAGGTAATTCTCTGGTTATTAATGCCAGTTGTTAGATAAGAATGGAACCAGGCCAGTGCAATCTGATACAGTTAGACAGCAGAAGACACAGGAGGAGAATCATGTAGTCAACTGTGTCAAAGGGTATACAGACAGGATAAGGGGGATGATTTAACATGGTACAATCACATAGGATGTCATTTGCAACTTTGATAAGAGTCAATAAAGAACATTAGTGAACTAGTTCTGCTTTTATGACAATACAACAGCTTCATGGTCACTTTCACCAGCTTTGTAACTTAAATTCTCAAACAGTTGTGGTGGGATTTGAATTCACACAGTCTCTGATTACTCATTCAGTCCACAGACTGTATGTATACTACTTCCTGTAAGGGTGACTGGTTGGTACTCAGGAGCAAAGATCCTTATTCTCAAATGCCTTTAGGGTGACTGTGACCAATTAATGTCCTTATTGCCACCTTTATTGAGACAAAGTAAGTCAGACAGCCCAGGAAGGAGCCTGGGACTCTTGTGGTCTGCTCACCGTGCCTTAACTGCAGGCGATGGTCAGAATTTAAAAACTTGCTTCTCATTAGTTCTATTTTGGTACTTGGTTGTTTTCCAGGACTAGTGGTCAGGCAGCTCCAGGTATAAATTGGATTTTGTTGCGCCTGTCTTAACATGAGGATCAAAATCTTGTGCTGTAAGTATGCCTGAAAAATGTCAGAGCTACAATCAGATTGGGCCATTTTTCAGGAAGCCGTCAGTTCCAGAATACAGATGTTATGTCCTTTAAATATATAAATGATGGGCCCAACCCGTTTTTAGAACCCTTAACAGAAATTTGACTGCGATGAGTGGGGCAGGTGTCATGCCTGCCCGTTAAACAGCAGTCAGCTAAAAAGTTACTAGATTTTGTTACTTTTGCAGCAACCATTAGTGCTCCCACCACCACCCCCCTCCCCATGGGGGGAGGCAGTGGCATAGTGGTATTGCCATGGACTAGTATTCCAGAGACCCAGGGTAATACCCTGGGGACCAGAGTTTGGCAGATGGTGAAATTTGAATCCAATAAAAATCTGGAATTAAAAGTCTGATGATGACCACAAAACCTTTGCTGATTGTCGTAAAAACCCATCTGGTTCACTAATACCCTTTAGGGAAGGAAATCTGCCATCCTTATCTGGTCTGGCCTGGATGTGACTCCAGACCCACAGCAATGCAGTTGACTCTTAAATGCCTTCTGAACAAGGGCAATTGGGGATGAGCAATAAATTCTAGCCTAGCCAGTGACACCCACATCCCATGAACGAATAAATAAAAGCATTGCCCAGCTCCATTCCATGCTGGGCATAAGGCAAAGGGGCCAACATTCAAGCTCCACAAATGTATGAGAAACACTGCCGGCTCAGGCATAATATGTTAATGATGACTGAGGCCCAATCTCAGGCAGGCTTTAGACCTCAGGTTGGGATGCTTTCTGGACCTGAAAATGAGCATTGGCAAACTCCTAAAGCTTCATGTTGGTGATGTAAGATAATGTTCACACTAGAGGACTATCAATCTGGATGTGATCACCAAATTTATTGAATGACATTCCACAGAGTTCTGCCAGGAAACAACAAAGTTTGTATAAAATTGTGGATTAAGCAAAACAAAGGTGAATTAAGTGTCTCAGAAAAAGTTGCAGGTACCTGTTGATAAAGTAGCAAATCCACACAGACCTTTTCTGGTCTGATGATGTTAATGGAAGTCTGGTTAAATGTTTTTATTCCAATGACTGTGGTAAATCGAGATATACCACACTAGTAAAGTTAAAATCATATACATTTTGGTACACAAGATTCAACTTTTCATTGATTGTAAGTCAATTGATATTACTGTGCACCAGAGGCAGAAGTTATTTTAACTGAGGGTGAGACAAGTAAGATACTATCTCAGGGTATTATGCTGGCGAGGGTTGTGCCTGCAGTGTTATTAAACAAGTTGTGTGATCCCCTTGCTCACTAATCAAGGATCCCATTAAAAATATTCTTGGGTGTTAAGGAAACTAAAGGATTGGATGGTTAAGTTCTATAATACAAGTGAAAATCTGTTTGGAAAAATAAGGGATTTAATAGTAAGGGATGTAATCATTCTATTGTGCGTTAAAAAGAATAGGGATCAGGCAGCCATGATGTCCTGAAACTTCACGAACAAGTACTGGAATATTCAGGTGCCAGTTGGTGAGGAATTTCTTCCTGCTCCCTTGACACTTATGACATAACAGCAGGTTTTCTCCACCTGAATGAGAATATTCCCAATGTAGTAGCACCAGGTAGTGAGGACATTATACAAAAAAAAGCACACAGACAAAAAACATAACATTACTCTTAAATATAGTTTTAAAAAGGACTAAATAATTTGGATAAATATAAAACAGTCACAGAAAACATTCTTACTAACGGTGGAATGTAAATTGCTGTACAAAAAAAACTTCAAACTTTTTAAAAAGAAAAACTGATTAAGATTTTATTTGGTTGAGGCAAAAGTTCCAGTTTCATCTGCAAACAGATATGTTGTGTTTGAACAGCAGCAAGATGCAATCTCCATTTGAACATGATCTGGAGACCGGCTGAGGATATTAATATGCAATCTGTTGCTTTCATCTTCAAAGAACTAAATTTTAATTAAAAGAAAGAAATGTAGAGATTCTGTGCTTGAGAGAAGGGATTAACTAATTCAATAGTATTAAAATGAGATGATGTGCTCACTACTGCTTTCAGATTTACATTTCTCAATTAATGAAAGAATCTCTCTGGTAGATTAGAATTTAGAGACAGGGTCTCACAATGATCTACACTCTGCAAGGTTTATCATTGTTCAGAGAACTCTACAGACAGAGTGACGTGTTATAAAGCAGTGCTTTAATAAAGTGCATTACAAGCTGAACGATAACGATAGCTCATTCCTACCAGTAATTCACCCCAGTGTTGCTCTGACCAGGCACAACACATGTATGGAAGGAAAATATCTATAACTGTACAGTTGGGTATACATGAACAAACTGTGGAAATTTTCACCTCCATCATATTGCACCCCCACACAATTCCCTTTTCCCAGTGATAACTCTCAATGTATTACAAAGTAGACCATATACAGCTTCAATTATTACACAGGCTCCCGGCAATACAAAAACTGGAAACTCAAATACTTGGTGGTAATTTTAATTCCTGTAAAACAAAAACAATAGACTGCTTGATATAAACGTACCAAATATAACAACTCAGCAGATTCCATCACAACTGCAATACAATTGAATAAGTAGTGTTATCCACTGTCTCCTGTGTATGGTTAGTCCTGCTCTTTTGTCAGTTCATTTAAGTGTTAGAACCTCTCTGGGTTGCAATGCAGCAGTTCTTCTCATTCATTGTCAGAATCTATCCCTGCAGTCCTGGCAGTAGCAATGCATTATTTACTCACATACTTTGATAAATAACTAAGCTGCATACTATTACCTCACTTAAGTACCATCGTCTTGTTAGGTAATTTAATCAACTTAAGTCTTGGCTCAAAATTTTTTTCAGTTGGAATTTTCACTTTTTATTTCCAGCAACTTTCAAGTTCATTTCTCCTAAATGGTTAAATTCTCTCCTCCAGTCTCCCACAATTCACAGGTGCCCTTACATCGGACAGTAAGATGGTGTCACGTGTGAACTTGCTCTGAATTTTCCTACCCTTGTTCTGCTTGCTCCCTCCGTCCATTGGCTTAGCTAAGAGAATGAACTCACCTTGTGGGGGACCTTTGAAAGAGAATCTCTGTTGCACTAACCTGAGACAACATGCCAACATGTTGTTGTGCTTCAGTCTAACAAGAGAAATATGCTATTGCAGTTTGTCAAACCATCAGAACTCCTTGCCACACACAGCTGACTGTTATCAGATTCAGAATTCATTATAAGAAGCAGCATTCATCAGGCAGCTAGGCCAGAGAGTTAGCTTGAAACACTTTTGAAAAACTACCACTTTAAGTGCATTATCAGTTGTGTTTCTCTTATACCTTACATCACAGATAAGTTCATCTATCATCTAGAATATTAATTCATTTGCTACTCAGACACATTACAACCACTTTGAAATGTAGAAAGATGTTAGCTGGCTTATCATATGGATAAAGGAGCAATAAATATCTTCAAGTTGGATACTAACATGTGGCACAGTAATTTGCAACACATTATGTTCCCATTTGTTGAACCATCTCCTCTCTTCCCCCATTGATGTAGATATTCATAATGCATCTATCAGTTTCTTGGGAGTGATATCCCTCAGCTGCTGACTGGGGTCCACTCTAGCTTGGTGTACCAACCTAAAATCATCATGTTCAGTTTCTGTACACAATCTAGATTCCATGTGTTCTACAACCATTCACATTACTCAAACTTGTTTGAGTAGCAAGTTATGCATGAGAGCAATTATCCTCAAATTTTACATTGGAAAAGATGGACTCAAAATAGTAATAAACCATAAATCCAGGCCAGTATTTTGGTCACGAAGGAGTAAACACCAAGAGGAATGGCATCATTGTTTTTTTTTAAAGCTGTAAAAATAAAATTCTGATGTCTCTTTACACAAATACCTTGCACTATCCCCCATTACACTCAGACCCACATCTCATGATCAATCCCAATTCTGCTGGAATAGAGTCCATCCCTGATACAGTAAGCTTAGAAAAAACTTATGATACGCACCAAACCAACTGACTCACAAGTAGTTCAGAGATTGGAGCCAAGATATTCTTGGAAAATTCCTGCCCTTCGAGGAAACGTTTAAAGACAACCAGCAACATTTCCCTCCCATCCCCTTAAAATCAAGGAGACAGTTCAATAGTTTGAACTTGCACAGGGCAATCTTCTGAGTTTGTGCTGCCAGATGGTGCCACAGATTAGCAAGGCTTCCAATTATGCCTGATCTCCTGGGCAGAGACGAGGAGCTGAAATGGAGGACTAGTGCTTGCCCACAGTATGATGTTTCTCCCTCCTGTCCTGCAGTAATTTTCAGGTCATTCAACTGGCCCTGTCTTTAGAAGCATCAGCAGAAAGACACATAACAACAGCTAGCTTGAGCATTCAAATGATTGGGAATAATAAAAGAGACAAGTTCCTGTTAGAAACAAAAATATAAAAACGACAAAAGCATACTATATATATAAAAGTACACTCGTTAACTGCACAGAAGTTTGCTGCCCTGCTCATTTCCCATTATGTGAGAAAGAATTTGAAAGGGTGTGTTAAATGTGGGATGCTGATACTATGAATGCAATTTTACACATATTAGCATACTATCTGTGGCCTTGCTTACAGAATAAGCCGAGGGCTAGGAGCAAACAAGAACACAGGGTGAGGTAGGGTGGGGCATGTATGGTGCTGAAATCTGGAGGCTTAAAAGACAGAAGGATGCATGCGGAGAGAACAGGGAACAAGGATAACATGAAGAGCTGGGCAGACTCCAAGTGGAATGCGAATGACTGGCAAGTGAGTTAGCCTTTCTGAGAAAGAAGTCCAGGAACTGAGAAATTGAGAAATTTAGGATGCCCAGGGGAGAAAAAGACAAACTGTGGTGTGTTCAGAGGGCCGCAAATATGTTGCTGGGTCTTAGAGGGAAAGAAAAACAATTTGCACATATGTAGGTTCTTTCACTTAGCTATATTCTTCCATGGTTGGTGAGTCACTTGATGTAGGTAGAGAGCTGCAAAGGCAGGTGCAGAGGAGTGCAACACTCTTTTTTCCTATAAATGACTGATTTACTGTGTTCTACAGGGAATAACCACAAAGCTGGAGATGAAAACCTGTTGTTCTTCACAATATTTGTTTGGTTGTTTTATGCACTAGAAGCACTGCAAAAACCAAAAACCTAGGATATAAAGAGCTACTAAACTAATCCAAAAGAGACAAAAATATTAAATACATAAGTAGGCACTGTAATCCAAATAAGAAATTTTTGTCAGAAAGTGGAAGGTCCTCTCCCTCTCCTGTGACAAGTATTTCGTGGTAATAGTTCTGGTGGACTTTTTAAACTGGAGGGCTAACAAGTTTGCCAAGTATGGAGCCAGGAGGGATATGATATGGTTAGTAACATTATATAAACAGCAGCTGCTGTGAGTTAGCATTGCTGCAATTTAGGAGGAGAAGATGTAACAAAGTTAGTTGTAGCAATTCAGTGTAAAGATATGCATATGGTTTGGGACCATACGTGTGAGATAAGTTGAACAGAACTGAAATCCAACATGTCAGACAGATTTTCAGATTATATATTTTGTCTCAATTGATCAGTATTTTTGGCGGCTATCACATTATTTATCGTTCATTATTCTTTTAAAATTTAAAGTGCCTTTGTAGTATTCCAAAATGGGCATGTTCTCTATTATTTCCCCATCAGGTAACGGATGGGTCAGTTATTGTTGCTGATATAGCAGCAATAGAATTTCTCATTCAATATAAATGCTGCAGATTGATTTCGAGCCTGCTAAGTTATTTTGTTGTAGACTCGGGATCTCTGTAGTATGTTAGTTTTTAAGTTGGTGGTGGGGGTGGTGGGGGGGGAGGGGAATGTTAGAAGCTCCCTTGTTGATGGGGCTCCTAAAATTCCCCCCTCCCCTTTGAAGCCTAGTAAGTTGTGTGGCCCAAGTCTTATTGCAAACAATGTGTCGGTAAATCAGTTTTAAAATGAAAACAATCAATGGATTCCTGACATGACAGGAACCCTAGAAAATCTGACCATTTGCTTGTTAAAGCACCAGAGCCCTGACCTTTCTGACTATAACATGGCCCGCAGAGCAAAGCTCTGTGTTTGTATGACCAGTTTATCTGCCAATACTACTCTTGCCATTCCTTGTAAATGAAAACAGTGCTTTTGGTGGGTAGAACAGCAGTACTAAGCTACTCCTGGCACTGAGTTATTTACTAACTTGCAGATATTATGTGACAGATGCAAGTTTGAACAGCTGCAAAGAGCATTTAGTTCTCACATGTTAACTGCTTGGTGTTTAGCACAAACGTGCCACATTTCAAATATACTTGAAGTGTAAACAGAATTTTTTCCCCAAACTCAAGGTAATAGGCACGGAGAATTTATCTGCTTCCCCATCATGGAGCTGGAGCAGATGGCTGAATTATGGAATTGTATTAGCCAGTAGCAATTTACTGCACCAACATGTTAAGATAATAAGATTGAACAATGGTAACAAGCCAGTCTTACACTCAAATCTATTGTAGACATTGTAGCAAGTGTTAGTTAATAGTTTATGCTGTGAAATACTGAAACACACATCTCTCTCCCAACTGTGCCACTGTCTCTCTTTCATTTCTGAAGGCATTGACTTAGGCAGTTCCACTAGCTCCCCTTTCATACCTCTCCTAAATGGCCAAATACACTGAGACAGTAAGAGCTGGCAGATCTAGGGCAGAGTGTTTGATCCTGACCCTGTTCTCACCAGCTGTCCACACACATGCACCTTTCCAATGCTGATCAGTAGCATAAACCTTAACTGATTCCTCCTCTCCTCATCTCAGAGTTTTGAAGGCCAACTGTGACATTGTCACTTTTGCTAAAACTGAGCTTAGTTAATTGCAACACAGTGGGAATCCAACCTGAGTTGTTCTGCTCTGAATGATTGCTACATATTCACTTCGCCAAATGACCATTGGGCAGGTTCCATCTCTCTGAATATTTTTATGACCTCACTGCTGAGAGCCAAGGGAAGCACACATCATCATGCTGCTTAATCGTTATTTTGTTAGTCACAAAGGTGCACAAGCACTATACATGGGGATGAGGCAAATGCACAATAATAATACAGGCTCTCAAAGTCTGAAACACCAATTCTGTGACTCTGGAATCTTGTACTCAGTGTATCCTGGAAAAAAGACAATGTTTTCCTTGTATCTGTGTGCATTCATTATGTATGCTTATCCAAATAAATGGCAGGAAACAACCTTAAAATTAGCCCACTTGAAGTTCTTGTTAAAAGAATGTGAGTAGGAGCCATGGAAAATAAGTTTTTTTTTACATAAAGGAGACAAGCCAGTCTCTTCACACGGCAAAGGAAGTCTCGGTTGCCAAAGGAAAATAAAACTGTCAACTCATTGGGATCCAATGTCTATTCCCTGTGATGTAAGGATTTGAGAAAAGAGTGGTCCCTTAGTGACTTGGGAGAAAATTCTCAACCTCTGACCACCAAGCTGACATGATTTATGATATTTTGTGGTTATTTAGAACAGAATAAAATACCAGAATAGCAGGAGAGGTTGGATTCAAAGTTGTTTACAATACACAAGGACATAGTGGAACAAAGACCTTTTAAAGCTCCTTCTGATTAACAGGACAGTGCTTAGCTGCTTTGGCTGAGGGCAGTCTGCATTTCTTCCAGTTCAATCTGCGCATCTGAGTCCTAGATCAAGAGAAAAAACAGGACTGTTTATCTGGAGACATGCAAAGTATGTGTTATGGTGGTAGAAGACTGACTACTTTAAAGATAATTTACACTTAACAAAGGGGTAGGAGGGAGAAAGCTGCAGGCAGGTGCTTCCTCATAGGTATAAAGATGCACTTAGGAGACTGGAAGACTGGATACCAGAGGAAAATGTCATATCAAACATTGTCCCCACCCCTGCCCTCCTCAACCTTACAGGATTGTAATATGAGAGGAGAGGGGAGAACAACCAGAGCCAGTGCCCTCTGGATGACAAATGAGATAAAAAGTATGGTGATGATGAGAAAGGGTGTATATAAAATATCAGAGTGATGATACAAGTGAGAACCAGGTTAAATACAGAAAGTTAAGAGGGGAAGTGGAAAAGGAAAAAAGAAAGGCAAAGAGAGAGTATGAGAAGAGACCAACAGCTAACATAAAAGGGTATTCTAAAGTCCGCTATGGGCATATAAATAGTAAAAGGGTAATAAGAGGAGAGGTGGGACGATTAGGGACCAAAAAAGGTATCTACACATGGAGGCAGAGGGCATGGCTGAGGTACTAAATGTGTACTATACATCTATCTTTATCAAGGAAGATGATGCTGCCAAAGTCATAGTGAAAGAAGTGATAGATGAGATACTGGATTGGCTAAAAATTGATAAAGAGGTTGGCTGTTCTCAAAGCTGAAAAGTCACCAGGATCAGATGACATGCATCCAAGGATGCTGAGGTGAGTATGGATGGAAGTTGCAAAGATTCTGGCCATAAGCTTCCAATCCTCCTTAAATACAGGGGTGGTGCTAGAGGGCTGGAGAATTGTAAATGTTGCATACTTGCTCAAAAATGTGTGTAAGGATAAACCCAGTAACAACAAGCCAGTCAGTTTAATCTAAGTGGTGAAGTGGAAATCTGGGACAAAATTAATCGTCACTTAGACAAGTGTGGATTAAGTAAGAAGGGCCAGCACAGATTTGTTAAAGGCAAATCATGTTTAGCTAACTAGATTGAGACTTTTGCTGAGGTAAAACAGAGGTTTGATGAAGGTAATGCGTTTGATGTGGTGTACATGGATTTCCAAAAGGTGTTTGATAAAGCACCACACAGTAGACTCGCCAGCGAAGTTGAAGCCCATAGAATAAAAAAGACAGTGGCAGCATAGATACAAAGTTGGCTGAGTGACAGGAAATAGAGAGGAATGGTGAATGTTTCTTTTAGACAAGAGGATGGTGGGGTTCCCCGGGGATCAGTGTTAGGACCACTGCTTTTCTTGATATATACTAATGACCCAGACATGGATCTAAAGGGCACAATTTCAAAATTTGCAGATGACACCAAACTTGGAAGTGTTCTGAACTGTGAGAAACATAATAATAGAATTCAAGAGGACACATACAGGTGGGTGGAGATGTAGCAGATGAAATTTAATGCAGAGAAATATGAAGAGTACATTTTGATAGGAAGAATGAGGACAGGCAATATAAAATAAAGGCTATAATTATAAACAGGGTGGAGGAACAGAGAGACCTGGGGGTAAATGTGTACAAATTATTGAAGGGGGCAGGGACAGATTGAGAAAGTGGTTAAAAAGACACATGGGACCCTGGCCTTAATCGAGGCATTGAGTGCAAAAGCAAAGAAGTTGAACAAACTTTTCTAAAACACTGGTCTGGTTGAATTCAGGCTGAATTTTCCTGGGTGGGTTGTGATCATGATGCCTGCCTCAATTCTGGGTTGGAAACTTGGAAATAGCCATGGAAGGATATTGGATGCAATCTTCTGGAGGTGACAAATTAAGAATCTGCTTCAGGGCACCTTGTTCTATTAGGGTTGGTGGCCAGATTCTAGTGTGGAGAATTCCATTTAGTGTGGCCTGAGTGTCGGGCAGCTGGCCTTAAATATAATGAGGGCCAGCAGCAGGAGCAGGAGCAGCAGTGGCAGCATGCAGGCATCTTCAATAGGAGGCAATGGCTGCCTGTGCAGCAAGGACTACATTAGCGGGAACATCAGTCACCATGAAGTGGCTGCAATCTATTTCCACAAAAGGGGCTAATTGTTGCATTAAGTGCCCCAATTGGCTACTCGCTGCTTCTGGATGGGTAACTGTCACTGCTGAGAGCTCACTTTTAGGAAAAGCACAAAGAAATGGGAATGTGTCGCAGAGCTGACCGGACATGTGTCCATCGCAATTTCCTTAGCCCTCCACCTTCAAAGCCATTGCTGTGGGACTGGGAAAATGGGGTCCATAGTGTGCAATTCTGCTCACTGCCCTTTAGGAAAGATATGAAGGCATGAGAGAGAGTGTAGAAAAGAGTTACGGTAATGGTTCCAGGAATGAGGGAATTTAATTAAGTGAATAGATTGGAGAAGCTGGAGTTCTTCTCCTTAGAGAAGGTTGAGAGGAGATTTCATAGAGGTGTTCAAAATCTTGAGGGATCGGGACAGAGTTGATAGAGGGAAACATCCCATTAGTAGAAAGGTTGAGAACCATTCTCCAATTTATGGTGTTTTGTTTTATATTTTTGCATGGGATGTGGGTATTGCTGGCAAGGTCAGCATTTGTTGCCCATCCCTAATTGCCCTCAAAAAGACAGTGGTGAGTTGCCTTCTTGAACAGCTGCAGTCCATCAGGTGCAGATACAGCCACAGTTCTGTTAGAAAGGGAGTTCCAGGATTTTGATCCAGCAACAGCGAAGGAATGGCGATATAGTTCCAAGTCAGGATGGTGTGTGGCTTGGAGGGGAACTTGTAGGTGATGATGTTCCCATGTGTCTCCTGCCCTTGTCCTTCTAGGTGGAAGAGGTCGCAGGTTTGGAAGATGTTGTTGAAGGAGGATTGTTGACTGGCATAAGAACTAACGATTACATGAGGAAAAACATTTTTACACAGTGAGTGGTTAATATTGGGAATGCAGTGCCTGAGAGTGTGGTGGAGGCAGTTTCAATTGTGGCTTTCAAAATGAAATTGGATAATTATCTGGAGAGAAAGTTTTTATGGCAATGGGGAAAGGGCAGGGTTTGGGACCAACTGAGTTGCACTTGCAAAGAGTTGGCACAGGCACGAAGGGCCGAATAGCCTCCTTCTGTGCTGTAACCATTCTATGATAATATAGCCCTTCAGTATCAGGAAACCGTGTGTGCGATGCCAGATATTGCTAGTTATTTGAATATGCAGAGGCAGTGGTTGAAAAATCACAACTGAACTGTTTTTTGTCCTCTCCCATGTCTATACAGACATCCAGCAGAAGTCACTGTAAAGTCTTAGGAAGGGCTACCCTGGCTGATTTTGTCTCTCCTTGGAGTGAAGAAAGTTAAGATATGATTTAATTGCTATTTTTAGGATTTTGGAAGGAATTGATAGGGTAGATAGAGAGAAAGTTTCTCTGCTGGTGGAAGGAGTCCAGAACAAGGAGACATAACTTTAAAATCAGAACCAGTCTGTTCTAAAGGGAAGTTAGGAAATGCTTCTGCACACAAAGGATGGTAGAAGTGTGGAAATCTTGTGCACAAAAAGCTGGCTTTTAATAATTTAAAATATGAGATGGATAGATTTTTTCTAGCCAAGAATATTAAAGGATATGGAGCCAAGGTGGGTGGATGGAGTTAGGATACAGATCAGCTGTGATCTCACTGAATGGCAGAACAGGCTTGAGGGCTGAATGGCTATCTCCTACTTTTATTACATTAAAGACATTATGTAAATATAAGCTGTTGTTTGCTAGTGTTGTGCCCATGATGGTTATAGCAGACCTTTTTCCCATTTGTTTTAGATGAGGTCAGCTAACGAGGCACAGACCATGACTGAATGTTCCTGGTCTATATGGCTTGGCACCATATTTTGTTCAAACCCTATCTGAAATGTCTTCTCCAAGTCTCTGCTGGTGCACCTCTAAAAGAGATGAGAATGTGAATCATTGCCCTGCAAGGAGGGTGGGAGGAATGCTCAATATTCTTTTACAGTGCTTCTACTGGTTAAGCACAATGAAAAATAACAGTGGGAGCGTTCAAGGAAAGATATGTGAAGAGTTTCAAAACTGATTTCTAATATGGAGTTCTAAAATAAAGTCCAACATTGCAAAACTGTCCAAAAAAGCTTTACTATGATATTACAATGGACCTGTATTGGTATAATTAATTTGTAAATAGGAACTTCTGCCCAACTCAAGTAACGTGAAGAGTTTTTCCACACAAATAGGATGTTGATCCTGTGTTGAATTATTCTTACCTCTTTAGATCTAATGGGCAACACAGATGCTAATTCGAGCCAATGTAGGGCAGTTGCATAGCTCCCAAGATCCCTGTAGCACTGGGAATACCAGAACAGTTGAATATCAGTTACATCAAGTGGAATTAACTTCTTAATGAATGCTATAGCTAAACAATGCAGCTTGTATTTACTTGGATACCCACAAATCTTAAGCAAGTTGGAAAATAAACAAATAAGGCAGGCATCATAGTATGGAAAAAAGCAAAAGAATCCTGGAGTAGGAACAGAAAATATTGGCAATACACACCAGGTCAGTCAGCATCTGTAGAGGATACAGACAGTCTTGAGGTAGGAAACCTTCAATAGATAAAGGGTGCACCAAAAATGCAATAACCTGTATTTTCTCTTTATGGATACTGACTGCCCTGCTGTCATAGTATTTTCAGTTTTTATTTTTGACAAATCAAATTTGCTTTTACCACAGTGGCAACTTTTAATGATTGATGTAAAATTAAGTTAGCTACTTGATAAATTGCAATAGGGGAAACCATCAGTGTACAGTAAAATGTCTTTATTCAAGGAAGAAGATTTGTTACGCACTTCTAAATCCACAATATGTAATTAGACATTATAGACTCCTGTACCACATGAATTGAGAAACAAGGTGGCCAAAAATGCCTTTACGTGATACAATTCCTAGCTTCTTGCTTGCTCTCCAGGCTTATTTTCTCCATTGAGTTCTGTCACATACACATATCCCTTATATTACCTCTTGTGAACCGCAGCAATTTCCATTTCCATCACCATTTGGACCATTTCACTGGTTCGCAGTCTTTGGAAACAAACCTGAAACTGGTCTGGATTTGGTTGGCAAGTGTAGTCAACATTGCAATGTAAGGAAACACTGCAGCCTATTTTCAGTAAAATCCCTCAAATAGATAAATAACCAGATAATTTGTTTGGATGATGCTGCTTGAGGGACAAATGTTACGCAGCACAATCAGATGATTTCTCAGTCCACCTTTGATTGGTGTCATGGGATTGTTTGGGACAGGTGGAGCCTTAGTCTAAAATCTCACCTGAAAGACAACATCTCAAACAGTGTAATACTTCCTCAGTCCTGCACTGGAGTTTCAGGCTAGATTCTGTGTTCAAGTTCTAGGAATGAGACTTGGGACCCACTACGTTATAACTCAGAGCTGTGGGTGGTACTATGAAGCCACAATTGATGCGTTATAGTGTGCTAACATGGTGGAATCTTGGCAAATCTAGATTCTGTCCCACTTTCCAGTCTCCCATCCAGAATAACTGTCGCATTTAAGCTTTAACTCAGGCGACATTTTTTCTTGTTGGTAATAAGTAAGTACAGAGGCTGATAGTCTCTGGAGAACTCTTCTGCAAATAGGATTGTTTACATCTACCTGTTAGGACAGGAAGGGCCTTGCTTTAGCAGCTCACCTCAAACACAGCACCTCCCTCAGTACTGCACTGAAGTGTCAGCCCAAATTAAATATTCTGAAGTGGGATTTGTACATGCTGACTCAGAGATGAGAATGCTACCACTGAACCAAGGTTGGTACTTAGTGATCAGGAATGACAACTCTGGCTGATCATTTTATCCCCATGATTGGGGTGATGAGACTAAATGCAGTGCCCCACCACTGCCCTACAGCAACAGTACCATCTTTTGAGGAATAATTAAACACAGGCAAAGACATTATTGGTTTCACAATATGACAGTTCTAATAATTTTCTTTGCAGAATGGTTTATAATTGTGTAGAGCAAGGTAATGGGATAGGGCATGTGTACAGTCACATGGAATTTAGAATTGTGGTATGTCCCATGTCTACAAGCCAACATTATTCACAATCAGAAAATTTTCATGACTCAGGGCACCTTGTGAAGCCTCAAAAATATAGATCATGTGTAATGAGAGTTCCATGGTACTTCCATGGTAATTCAGCATAGACTGGAGTTTGAACCTGAGACGTTCCCCCAGTGCGGTCAAAGCAGAATGCTGAATTGTCAGAGGTGCCGTTTTTCAGATGGGGTGTTAAACCAAGACCTGACTGCCCTCTCAGGTGGATGTAAAAGATCCCAGGCACTATTTTGAAGAGTTGGGGAATTCTCCCCAGTGTCATACTCCTCAAACAGCAACACAAAAACAGATTGTTCACTGTCACATCGCTGTTTTTGGGACCTTGCTATGCACAAATTGGTAGCTGGGTTTCCTATATTACAACACAGTGACTCACTTCAGAAGAACTACATTTGCTGTTAGGCCCTTTGAGGTGTTCGGTGGTCGTGATAGGTGTTAAATAAATGCAAGTCTTTCTTTTTTTTAATATCTCAATGTTGTTTATGTGACCTTGCTGGGAGCTAATGGTTGCCACGTTCGATACACTACAACAGTGACTATACTAGGTCGCTGTGTCTTGTTGCCAATATCCAGTTCATAATTCATATGCTTTAGAATACAATTTTTAGTTTTATGAATTAAAGTTTTTAACTGTAGATAAATGGGGGCATTTGGGTAGAAAACTGACAAACAACTGTAATGTAAAGGCAAACCAAACAAGCCTAGGTTCAGTTAACCTGTTTTTATCTTACAAGGTCAGGGCTGATAGTGAACAAAAAATTTAAGCAATGGGTGATCTATGTCTGGACTTCTGAGTCTTTTTTTTCCTTTCTTCTTTCATGGGATGTGGGCGTCGCTGGCAAGGCCAGCATTTGTTGCCCATCCCTAACTGTCCTTGAAATGAGTGGCTTGCTAGGCCATTTCAGAGGGCAGTTAAGAAGATTGCTGTGGGTTTGGAGTCATATGTAGATCAGACTGGGTAAGAATAGCAGATTTCTTTCCCTAAAGGGCATTAGTGAACCAGATGGGTTTTTACAATAATCAATGATAGTTTCATGGTCGTCATCACTGAGTCTATCTTTATATTCCAGATTTATTAACTGAATTCAAATTCCACCAGCTCCTGTGGTAGGATTCAAACCCTTGCCTTCAGCCATTAGCCTGAGCCCCTGGATCACTAGCTCAGCAGCATTACCACTATGCCATCATCTTCCTAGGAGGGTGTGGAACTAGGGAGTCTGAAGCATGGGCAATTACATCCATTAGAAATATAAATTATTCACATTGGTTACAGAATCAAAAAGTTGTGTTGAAGGTAAAATAATTAATTTAATTTACATTTATGTTTGTGGACACTTCAAAGCATGCCACATTGTCATAGAGGTAGGCTGTTGGGGGTAGATGGTTCTTCTGTTTAAATTAGTCATGTGTTTCTCACAGATTGCAGTTATAGTTCTGATCTGGTGTAGACTTAATCTCACTGGATTGAGGGAGCCAACAGGGGATGATTGTTAGTGAGGCCTGCACTTTAAGCAGAGAAAATACTAACTTTACTGTTCACTGTGTGGAATGCAATTGGGGCTCAAGCTCAGTTTAGATTTCATGAAGGAAAATGCAGCTGAAAGATTTTGCCTAGTTTGCAGCTGGAGGAAGAAATCTACAGTGGTCTTCACAGTGCCTTGTGGCAGAAAGCAATCAGCAGAGTTAGCTTGAGAGCTGTGAAAAGGCAGTTGTGTATCTGCTGGCAACCAGAGCAAGCAGCTGAGACATTCATAGACATGCGATATTAAATAAAAGTCGGAGGATCACTTAGTCAAAAGGCTAATGGAAGGATCCCATAAAATAGTACCTCAGAGAATAACTGGAACATTGAGGAGAATTAAAGTGAATTTTGGAGGGCTGTACATACCTTGTGAGTCGGTCCCTAAAGAAGCAAATGAACCTTCAAGATTGTTGTAATGTACAAGTAAAAAGTAGAACTGAGTTCATACCACAAGTAATTTTAAACTATAGTGTTAATAGTGCTTGCTTTATTGAATTCTTAGCTACATAGGCCTGAATTTTAACCCCTGGGTGCACCACAAGTTGGCGCAGCTGGAAGTGGATGTAAAACCTGCTCCCAGCTGAGATCACGCTTGGAATGCGATATAACGTTGGGTGGCCAATCAAGGCCCACCCAGCGTGAAACGCGACTGACAGTTGGTTTTTCTGTGCATGGGGGTGGGAATGAGTCTGCCAGGAGTTGTGGTGGCTGAGGAACTGTTTTGAAGCTATCCTAGAAGTGTCCTAGTGTGCAGTCTTGGCCTCAGCACCTGGTGGTCATGGAAGGCGGGAGGACAAATTGGGTGGGCACTCTGCCTCCAGTTTCTCAGAAGAGTGCCTGGGAGTGTAGGTCAAGGAGGTCAGTGCCAGGTGGCATATCTCAATGCCCAGGGATGTCAAGAGGAGGCCACCCCACTTGACCAAGAAGGCCTGGACAGAGGTCGCCACCCAGGTCAGTGGGCACGACGTGGTGCGCCACACGTGGCTTCAGTGCCACAAAAGGTTCAATGGTCTTCTGCGGTCAGCAAAGTTAAGTGCAGAGATGGCATGGACTCGTGCAAAGAACTTTAGTCGGGTACTCGTTGCTCGGAATGTTCAGGGGTCTAAGCCCGCCCTGCCAAGGCTATGATGTCAGCGTGACTGGCCTCAATGTATTGCAGGGTGAGGTGTGCCACAATGACATGGCCCGCCTAATACCCAAGTGGGTGGGCGGTGCAGGGAGTGGAACCAGGAAAGGACCTTCCGGGAGATGGAGCAATAATGAGGCTTTCTATTTTTCCCGGTCAGGAGAAGAGCAGTCATAACACTACAGAGCGCCGCAGAACAGGTGGGGGAGTGCCAAATCTGTGTATCCTCGCGATGCACTGGAGATGGAATGCCACCGGCCAGCCCACTCCTCTGGAGATGGTGAGGCAGGGGTCTTGGATGAAGGTAAGAGTGCAGGTGACAGATGTTTGTGTGGTGGACACTAGAAACATAACGGGCTCTTCTCATCAGAAACTGAACTGCTGTGGCCAGAGAGTCCACTGAAGTTCCAATGCAGATGGCATCATACAGCAGCTCTCCACTGTCTCCTCAGCCCGCCTAGCATGCATAGTGACAATGATGATTGAACATACTGAACTTTTGCCTTCCATTCACACATGTGCCATCTGCAGGGGCTGCTGGCGATCCTGAGGACCCCCCATTGAGCTCTGAGGAAGACATTACACCTGCACCAGCATCACACCGTCTCTCTGAACCAGACACCGGCGCAGATACTCTCACATCGGTGGGCGTTAGTTCTTTGGCTCCACAGGTAATGCACAGTGGTGAGGGCACATCACATTCGCATGAAGAGCTGGCAGAGGCAGAGAAATCCCAGGGAGCTGACAGTGGGAGCAGAGGGAGAAACCAGGACATTGCTGTGTCCGAGGCAGAAATTGAGCCTCTGGAGTCATCCATCAGGTGGCAGATGCTCGATGTCCAGCGGGAAGCGTGAGGAGATCCATGACGTACCCTGGTCTCTGTCATGGGGTAGTCCATGCAGAGCATGGGTTCTGCGTTGACCCTTAAAACCAAGTGGTGACTCTCATGCAAAGGCAGCTTCAGGAGCAGGCTCAGAGGCTCCTGGGGTTGTACTCGGACCTGCAAACCCTCACACAAGCAATGACCTCCAGAGATCACTGTGTGAGTGATGGATGAGGCACTTAGTCTCTGCTGGGCGTCTGTCCTTCAATGGTGAGCAGGGAGGTGCAAAAACACCTCACGCTGGCGGATGAGCTGCCTGTCATCTCTGTGGGCTCCTGTCGCACTCCAAATGAGGGCACCAGCGCCTCTTCCCCTCTGCCAGTGGCCTCGGCATCTGATATTGCTGCAATGACTGAGGAGTGCCCAGGCAGAGGAACGCAATGGTCATCAGGGCCAGGACAGCAATCAGGCTGCCTCCAATGCCACTGACAGTGAGGGGTGGGGCACCAAGACAAAGCACCCACAGACATAAGTTGAAGGCACCTTGAGCACAACAGGGGCGTGTCATGGGTGACTTTATTTGTGTTAATTATTTTGATGTTTGTGTTAGGGACTGACACTTTGTTTGTTCTTTGTATGTTTATGTGAAGTAACATAAACATTTATTTGACTTAAATGGGCTGAGTTAGCTGAATGGTTTGAATAGATGCCAAATGCAGCACAGACTTGTAAATGTATGGCGTTGTGTAGTGCTGGCATACTGGGTTGGGTTCTCATTTATTGATTGTTAGCAAAGGAGACAGTGCCATTGGCTTGATGAGGCATTGATGCCTTGGATGCCTAGCTGAAGTTTCGCTGGATCAAAGCATCCCTGGTGTCCCTGCCTCCATGAAGGTGCTTGCCCTCTGCCTCGAGGTCCTCAACTTGAATCTCCCCAGGCTCTTCCTCTGATCCATCACTTGAATCATCCTCCCTGGCCAGTGGAGCTGCCTCACTTTCCTCAGCAGTGGGTACCCCCTTGACAGAGCCAGGTTGTGCAGCATGTGACGACAATGAGGGAGCACACTGCAATGCTTCCCCCAATTGGTCCAGGCACCTGAACAGCATCTTCAGCAGCCCGATGGTCTTCTCTACCACCGCCCTTGTGGAGGCACGACTCCTGTTGTATCTCTCCTCGGCCTCAGTTCTTGGGTGCCAGAGTAGGGTCATCAGCCACCTCTTCAAAGGATAGCCTTTGTCACCCAGGAGCCATCCATCCACATGTATAGGAGGCATGAACAGTTTTGGTATCTGTGAGTGCCGCAAGATGTAAGCATCATGTGAGCTCCCAGGGTAACAGAATGACAGGATCATAGAATCCTTACAGTGCAGGAGACAACCATTTAGCCCATCAAGTCTGCACGGGCTCGCTGAAAGAGCAATCTACCTAATCCCATTCCCCTGCCTTATCTACCTAACCTTGCACATTCTTTCTTTTCAGATAGCAGTCCAATTCCCTTTTGAATACCTCGATCGAACCTGCCTCCACCACCCTTTCAGGAAGCTTATTCCAGACTCCAACCATCCTCTGGATGAAAAAAAAATTCCTCGCATTACTTCTACTCCCTTGGCCCAATATTTTGAATCTGTGTCCTCTAGTACTCTTGAGGGAACAGTTTCTCATTTTACCCTATCCATACCCCTCAGGATCTTGAATACCTCTATCAAGTCTCCTCTCAGCCTTCTTTTCTCCAAGGAAAGCAGTCCCAACCTCTCCAATCTATCCTTACGGCTACAGTTGTTTTTCCCTGGAATCATTCTTGTGAATCTCCTCTGTACTCTTTCCAATGCCTTCACATCCTTCCTCAAGCATGGTGCCCAGAACTGGACACAGTACTCCAGATGAGGTCTAACTCGTGTCTTATACAAGTTCAACATGATCTCCCTACTCTTGTACTCAATGCCCCTATTAATAAAACCTAGGATACCATATGCTTTATTAACTGCTCTCTCAACATGCCCTGCCTTCTTCAATGACTTATGTACATATGCAACTCTTCTAGAGTTTCTCCCTTTATTTTATACTGACTCTCCATATTCTTCCTGCCAAAATGAATCACCTCACACTTCTCTGCATTGAACTTCATCTGCCATTTGTCTGCCCAATCCACCAACATGTCTGTGTCCTTTTGAAGTTCAAGACTATCCTCATCACAGTTGACAGCGCTTCCAATCTTTGTATCACCTGCAAATTTTGAAATCATGCCCTGCACACCACAGTCTCGGTCATTAATATGTATCAAGAAGAGCAAGGGTCCCAACACTGACCCCTGGGGAGCTCCACTACAGATCTTTCACCAATCTGAAAATCAATAATTTATCACTACTCTCTGTTTCCTGTCACTCAGCCAATTTCTTATCCAAGTGCCTATTTTCCCTTTTATTCCATGAGGTAGAATTTTGCTCACAAGTCTGTTGTGTGACACTGTGTCAAATGTCTTTTGAAAATCCATATGCACCACATCAACAGCATTGCCCTTAACAACCTTCACTGTTACCACCTCAAGAAACTCCAGTAAGTTAGTTAAACATGATTTTCCCTTAATGAATCCATGCTGGTTTTCCTTAATTATCCCATGCCTGTCTAAGTGACTATTAATTTTGTCCCAAACTATAGTTTCCAGAAGTTTCCCGACCACTGAAGTCAAACTGATTGGTCTGTAGTTGCTGGCATTATTCTTGCATGTTTATAACAGGCACAAACTTTGAGAATCTGTGTCCTGTGGTCACAGACGATCTGAACATTCATTGAGTGGAACCTCTTTCAGTTTACAAAAGCTCCCAGCTCACCCGCTGGTGCCTTGATGTCCACATGAGTACAATCTATTACTTCCTGGAGGCGGGGGAACCCAGCCATCACAGTGAAGCCTCGCACTCTCTCTCTGCCTAGCTCGCCTCGTTTGTCCGGAAGTAGATGTACATTCGGACGTGTCTAAAGACAGCATCAGTCACGAGCTTGACGCAACTGTGTGCAGCTGATTGAGAAACAGAGTATAGATCCCCCACTGAGCCCCGAAAAGAACAGGAGGCATAAAAGTTGAAGGCCACTCTGACCTTCAAAGCCAACAGCATGGGTTATCCGACCACGAAGTTGGAGGCGATATCCGGACCTCTCATGTGACACACTGCTGTCACTGTGTCCGTAGAAAGGTGGAGCCTCCAGTGGCACTGGGCCTTGGACATCTGGAGGTGGCTGGAGCACTGCCTGAACATTCAAGCCACTGGGTTGTGGTGTTTTGGGCGTGCCCTCCTACTTTGGTCTCCCCACTGGCCTTGCACCAACTGAGCGCGTGCCTCTCCTCTTAAAGGTCTGTCCCTGGGATGCTGCCCACGCTCACCTGGCCTCTTCTCCCTCCTGCCCCTCTCTTCCTCTTCAGAGGAAGTTCCACCGGTGGAATACACTATCCCCATTAGATGGAATGCAGAGGAGCAGTGCCTTGAAAATGAAGGAGCACTGAGCTACAATACTCAGGGAACCCTCCAGGGAAGATGAGAACCTGAGATGCTGAAAGACAGGTGGCAGGCTTGACAATCAAACAAGATGCAAAGGAACTCTGGGACAACTCTGTACTCACACAGCAAAGAACTGGCAATGACAGAGAAAGTGTTGCTGCTCCAGGGGCCTTTTATCCCACACATGGATGAGGAAATGATTAAAATGTGATTTCTATCCGCCCCTTTTGCCCATGTGACGAGCTAAAAATTGCACAGCAGCGTAAAATCACTTTATATTGCGTTGTTAATGGCCTTAATTGGCCCTTTAAATACCAGCAGGAACAGATCGATTTGTGCACACACCTGCCAACCGCGAAATTGAGCGTGTGCATGATGATGTCGGGAAGCACATCCAACGTCATTTGACGATATTTTAAGTTGGGGTCGGGTCGAGTTCTGTCAGTTAATTACGTGGTGTTCAGATTTCTCTCAGATTGTTAACAGTCCCTAACAGGATTGTAACAGTCTCCAGCGTGGAAGGACTGAAGACGCTTTTGACATTAATGTGGTACAGAAATGAGAGAGCTCAGGGACATTTATAGCTTCTACAGGAGAAAAAAGCCACCATGGAAACTTAGGAAGTGAATGGAAAGGGGAAGATAGGACGACCTCATGCAGACATTTCTGCTAATATCACTCCCGTAAAATTAAACAGGATGTGTGCTTGAAGGACGAAGGTAAGGAAGACATGCTTAATTTACCGCTTTTCCTATGGATGTAATCTGATGAAACAGAGAAGACATAGTATATACGTTCCATAAAAACTCTAAAGACAACCAACACATTATTGGAAACTACCACTGTAAACAGGATAGGACCAGAAAATTATCATCATCGCTAATACTGTGTGGACTCTTGATAACAGTCAATTATGTACTTTTATCTCCTTTACTTAGAACGCATTTATATCTGCTCAACTTTACAAGAGAATGCGACAAGTTTAGGCTTTTACCACCTGGCACCCCAAAGCTCCTTGGGTTACCTAACTGGGAACTACCCAGAACATTGGCGGCCAAAGTACCTTTGCAATGTAGACGGAGTTGTCTTTGGAGTATCCTGGTCTCAATTCTTCTGCCTGTAAATTAGATAGTAAATACAACATCCTGTGTTTACTTACAGTAACTGATCTGATATGGGTTGTGACTATAAATGTTTTTGTTAACGGCAATGTCATTATTCGCATCTTGTATGAACATTGACACAAGAATTGTGTAAGGTGTGGATGATACTGAAACAATGAACTTTAACCACAATCATAGAAGAGCACTAATGGACCAATGTTTTTAATTTCCTCTTTGGCCTCTGAATTAGGTCAGTTTTGTATTACAGAGCCATGCCCACTAGGACACTTCCCAAACACAATTCTGTTTAGGACACTTGCAGGCTATGGGGAAATTAAACATTTATCTGGTTAGTCTGGGATGGATTTAACATCCTTGTGTACTCCAGTCTCCTTAAGATAAAGGCTAACATTTCACTGACCTTTTTCACTGTATGAAATTATTTATGTATTTGGATTCCTAAATGTCGTCACTCCTCTCCTGTTCCTAGTATTTGACCATTTAGAAAATTATCCAGTTCATCTTTCTTAGGTCTAAAGTGGATGACCTCATTTTTGTCCACATTAAACTCCATCGACCATTGTTGGCCCACTCACTTGGGCCTAGATTTTCACCAAGGTAGGATGACTTGGGAGCCCTTTAAAAATGGCGGCTGAGAATTCCTGATTCTGGGAATCCCGAACTCATTCTCGTGGTTTCCAATCTTCAGGATTGCCTTTTAAGGGTGCGGGCTTGTTCGGGTCAAAAGCCCGCAATCTACAGTCCCAAAATGGCCATTTCCAAAGGTTACAGAAATTATCTTGAATGGACAATAATGCCCTATGGTTTTTTTGGCTCAGGCATTTATAATTTTTAGATACTTATAATCATCAACAGTTTCTTTTCCAGTATTAGTACCTGCACATTATCAAAGATACAATATAGAAACTTTGACACTTAACCAGTTCAAACCAGACCTCACCCTTAAGAAGTTTTTCAGAGCCTCATCAATGGTGGAACTTGGAGGTGTTCCATAGAAAGTTGAGGCTGCCTTTCTTTCGATCCAACCTAATTGTGCTACCTGCAAAAGAAAATTAAAGTACTTTGAAGAATTATGTAAAGTGATATACATGTGTGACATAAACACCACCTATTTTACAAAGGAATCTGTGATATAACGAATACAAAACTGAACTGCTGAAATGGAAATTCTTTCAAAAACATGATGGAATGGATGCAAGAAATAATATTGCTGTGAATTAAATATAACCTTTTCATATGTATGTGGGTCTTGAAACTCCAGTTCATGACTCCAAGGTAACGGGTAGGCTGTATATTTCTCACTCTGCAGTACAAAAGCCAAAGGTGCTTAAGGCTACATAGCTAAAATGGAATGGGCTAAGGAAGCTTTAAGAGAAAATTTTTATGCAAAGTCTTTATATTTTGTCGTGTGCTCTGATTATTACCTAATTCATAAACTTTTGCATATTATTTAATATGCAAATTAATATCATATCGACCTACCTTGGCTCCTGGCCTGGCACTGTTTCTATTTTAGAATTCTCATCCTTGCTTTGAAATCCCTCCATACCTTGCCCATCCCTGCCTCTGTCGTCTCCTCCATCCCTACAACCTTCCAAGATCCCTGTGCTTCTCTAGTGCTGGTCTCTTGTGCGTCCCCAATCTCTAATGTTCTATCATTGGTGGCTCTACCTTCAGCTGCCTAGGCTTTAAACTCTGGAATTTCCTTCTTAAACCTCTCAGCTTCTCCACCACTCTTTCCTCTTTTAAGATGCTCCTTAAAACTTACCTCTTTTACCAAGCTCTTAGCCATCTTTCCTAATGTTTCCTCATGTGGCTTGATGTCAAATCTGCTTTGGAATGCTTGTGCAAAGTTTCTTGGAATATTACAAGGTGCTATATAAATGTTTTATTATAGTGATTACATGCAGCAAAGGAAGAAAAACCATTGTTCATACTTTGTGCACGCGGAAATCATAGGTTATAATGCCAGTTTCTTGTTACTAACAAGCTTAAGTTTAGACTTGTTATATTTCTTAACTTTCAAAAAATATAATATTTCATCTGGCTAATTCTCCTTTGAGCTCAGCCCAACCAAGACTGGGGTGAGGGTGAACTACTTCAAGCCCGTTGAAAATCATTAGGGGAAATTTATTGGTAAGCAAGTTCGGGTCAAAGGTTTAAAATAGAAATTAATATAAAAATTAGTGAAGTTTAGCATGTCAATTATCCAGTGATAGGATACATCTGGGTGGAGAACATACGATAAGATTAAGCTGATGCAATAACTGCTTAGGAACAAGGTAACAGGTAACAGACAATGAGTGAACTGTTTGTGAAGTGCTGTGAGCCTACAGCATAATGCAATCAGTTCTTCATTAAGGCAATCAATTCTTCGTTAATGCATCAGTTCTTTGCTAATGCAATCAGTTCTCTGTTAAATTTGTGAGCCTACACATGCAAGACAGCTTCGAAATTGTAAGAAGCAAAAGGTATATAAACTGATGTAATTGGTTGAATGGCAGAGTTCACTTTGGACTGCCCAAGATGGCTCTCCCTGCGTATGCTTGTACAATAAACGATCGAAAACCGTACCTGAAGTCTCCGAGGTGTTTGTCAATTTCACTGCAACAAAAAACTACTGTATAAAGTACTCGATAAACAAAAGTCATTGAAAAACAAAACATTTGAAATCAGATTATTTTAGATGGGAAAACTGGAGTCTAACAATGGCCCAGATTTTGCGTTGTAATGACAGTGAAAATATCAACATTTGTGATCATAGCCTCACCCCAGTGTTAATTTTCCAAAATTCGCTAGATTCTGGAAAGGCTCCATCAGTTTGGAAAGTAGCAAATATAACCTCTCTATTCAAGAAGGGAAGGAGGCAGAAAACAGGAAGCTATAGGCCAGCTAGCTTGATGTCTGTCGTGGGGAAGGTGTTAGAATCAATCATTAAGGAGCTGGGCACTTAGAAGAGCTCAAGACAATTGGGAAGAGTCAGCATGGTTTTCTGAAAGGAAAATCATGTTTAACCAATTTATTGGAGTTTTTGGAAGGAGCAACAAGTGCTGTGGATAAAGGGGAGCCTGTAGACATACTGTACTTGGATTTCCAGAAGACATTTGATAAGGTGCCACATCAAAGGTTATCACAGAAAATAAAAGCGCATGGTGTAGGGTGTAACATATTAGCATGGATAGAAAATTGACTGGCTGACAGAAAGCAGAGAGTATACATAAATAGATCTTTTTTGGATTGGCAGGATGTGACGAGAGGAGTCCCACAGGGGTCTGTACTGGGGCCTCAGCTTTTTACAATTTACATCAATAACCTCAATGAGGGGAGTGAAGACATGGTAGCTAAATTTGCAGATGATAGAAAGATAGGTAGGAAAGTGTGCTGTGAAGAGGACATGAGGAGGTTGTAGATGGATATAGATAAGTTGAGTGATGGGCAAAGATCTGGCAAATGGAGCTTAATGTGGGAAAATATGAAGTTGTTGAAGGTGCTGAAGGATCTAGGTATTCTAGTACATGAGTCACAAAAAGTTGGTATACAGATACAGCAAGTAATTAAGAAGGCTAATGGAATGCAATCCTTTATTATGAGAGGGATTGAACATAAAAGGAAGGATGTTATGCTTCAGTTATACAGGGAATTGGTGAGACTGCACCTCGAATACTGTGTGCAGTTTTGGTCTCCTTATTTAAGGAAGGATATAAATGCATTGGAGGTGGTTCAGAGGAGGTTTACTAGATTGATACCTGGAATGAGCGGGTTGTCTTAAGAGGAAAGGTTGGACAGACAAGACTTGTTTCCACTGGAGTTTAGAGGAGTGAGAGGTGATTTGATTGAAGATCCTGAATGGCCTTGACAAGGTGGACATTGAAAGGATGTGGGTGAGTCCCTCGTGAGAACGAGGGGGCATGGTTTTAAAATTAAGGGTTGCCCTTTTGGGACAGAGATGAGGAGAAATATTTTCTCTGAGGGTTGTGTGAGTTTGGAACTCTCTTCCTCAGAATGCAGTGGAGACAGGGTCATCGAATATTTTTAAGGCAGAGGTAGATAGATTCTTGTTAGGCAAGGGAATCAAAGGTTATCAGGGTTAGATGGGAATGTGGAAATCGAAACACAAGATCATCAGCCATGATCTTATTGAATGGCAGAGCACGCTTGAGGGGCCGAATGGTCTACTCATGTTCCGATTTCTTATGTTCACCATGTTACAACAGATCCTTTTGTTTTTGACAAGCAGGCTGGATACAAGTGTTGCATCTATTGAACACTTGAATATAATGAAACAGGTGTTTCCACTTAGCAACATTTCTCACCAACATTACGATGAAACTCGAATCTAGAATCAACACAATTTCACTGCTAAGTCTCACAAGGCTTCCTGGAGGGATAGACTCATGGCGTGCAACTACAATGCAATGTCAAACCAAATTTAAACTGTGCCTGAGGTTTCCATTTTGACCTCCTGGACACTTTTTAAGTGGACCTGGAGTAAATTAAAATATGCTGGCACAGTTATCCCACTCTGTCCACATGGTAACATTTTAACTGCTAGGAGACGCACGCTGTGCATGGCTGTTATCACACATTGCCTGGAGAATAGTAGTTCCTGAAGGGCCATGTACACTATATACTGTCAGTTCAGACTGCCACAGCTGAAGGGCACTCTCTATTGCATCAATGTAACTTTATTTTCCAATCTAGTGCACCAGCCATATCACCTTTCAGAGACTACCAATTTGTGAGCAGTGTTATCCTATGGTGTTAAGATCACCAGGCATCAAGAGAACACTCTAAACTCACTTCTCACTTAAAATCAATTTAGTCAGCAGAGAGACATTCATTCCATCAGCTTGGGTTGGACTGAATCCCAGATCAAAGGACAATTTGTTAATCTACTTACATAATGGAGAATAACATTGTGAGTTTGCTCTCTCAGTTGGCTATCAAAGGGAGAGGACAAGTAAAAATGAAGCAATTCCCCAAAGAGAAGAATGGAAACAAGGGTGGGGATTGAGGTGCAGGTTAAGTCCATCAGTTTGATATAGATGCTAGAATAGAAAGCCACATATCCAAATTTGCTGATGACCCAAAGATAGGTTGCACTTTAAGTAGTGTAGATGGAAGCATAAAATTGCAAAGAGATTTTGATAGATCCTCACTGGTGGCGGAGACCCCACAAATATCCCCATCCTCAATGATGGCGGAGCCCAGCCCATCAGTGCAAAAGATAAGGGTGAAGCACTTACTACAATTTTCAGCCAAAAATGCCGAGTGGATGATCCATCTCAGCCTCCTCCGGAGGTCCCCAGCATTGCACATGGCAGCCTTCAGCCAATTCAATTCACTCCATGTGATACCAAGAAACAGCTGAAGGCACTGGATACTGCAAAGGCTATGGGCCCTGACAATATCCTGGCAATAGTACTGAAGACATGTGCTCCAGAACTTGCCGCGCCCCTAGCCAAGCTGTTTCAGTACAGCTACAACATTGGCATCTACCCAGCTATGTCGAAAATTGCCTAGGTATGTCTTGTACACAAAAAGCAGGACAAATCCAATCCCATCAGCCTACTCTCCATCACCAGTAAAGGAATGGAAGGGGTCATCAACAGTGCTATCAAGCGGCACTTGCTTAGCAATAACCTGCCCACTGACGCCCAGTTTGGGTTTCACCAGGGCCATTCAGCTCCTGACCTCATTACAGCCCTGGTTCAAACATGAACGAAAGAGCTGAACTCCCAAGGTGAGGTGAGAGTGACTGCCCTTGACATCAAGGCCACATTTGACAGAGTGTGGCATCAATGAGCCCTGGCAAAACTGGAGCCAATGGAAATCAGGGGGAAAATTCTCTGCTGGTTGGAGTCATATCTAACACAAAAGATGATAGTGGTTGCTGGAGGTCAGCCATCTCAGCTCCAGGACATCACCACTAGAGTTCCTCAGGGTAGTGTTTGTGGCCCTGCCATCTTCAGCTGCTTCACCAATGGCCTTCCTTCCATCAAAAAGTTAGAAGTGGAAATGTTTGCAGATGATTGCACGATGTTCAGCACCATTCGCGACTCCTCAGATATTGAAGTAGTCCGTGTCTAAGTGTAGCAAGACCTAGACAATATCCAGGCTTGGGCTGACAAGTGGCAAGTAACATTCACGCCACACAAATGTCAAGCAATGACCATCTCCAACAAGAGAGAATCCAACCATTGCCCCTTGATGTTCAATGGCATTACCATCACTGAATCACCCACTATCAACATCCTGGGGGTTACCATTGACCTGAAACTGAACTATACTAGCCATGTAAATACTGTGGTTACAAGAGCAGGTCAGAGGCTAGGAATTGTGCGACGAGTAACCCACTTCCTGACTCCCCAATGCCTGTCCAACACCTACAAGGCACAAGTCAGGAGTGTGATGGAATACTCCCCACTTGCCTGGATAAGTGCAGCTCCCACAACACCCAAGAAGCTTGAACCACTCAGGATAAAGCAGCCCACTTGATTGGCACCACATCCACAAACATTCACTCCTTCCACCACCGAGGCACAGTAGCAGCAGTGTGCACCGTCTACAAGATGCATTGCAGGAATTTACCAAGGCTCCTTCAGCAGCACTTTCCAAACCCACAACCGCTACCATCCAGAAGGGCAAGGGCAGCAGATAGATGGGAACACCAACATCTGGAAGTTCCCCTTCAAGTCACTCACCATCCTGACTTGAAAATATATCGCCGTTCCTTCACTGTCGCTGGGTCAAAATCCTGGAACTCCTTTCCCTAACAGCACTGTGGGTGTACCTACACCACATGGACTGGAGAGCTTCAAGAAGGCAACTCACCACCATCTTCTCAAGGGCTATTAGGAATGGGCAATAAGTGTAGGCAAATGTGATGCCTTCCACATCGGACCTAAAAAGGATAGACTAGGGCACTTTCTAACCAGGGCAGGGATCGGGAACTGGGAGTGACATGGTTCAAAAAATAGCCATCACCATGGAGAAAGTGGTGAGTTAGAGGGACAGATGAAGAGGGTGAGAGAGGGATGGAGAGGGAGAGAGGTGGGGGGGAGGGAGAGAGAGAGAGACACACAAGGGAGAGAAAGAGAGTGAAAGAGAGCAGGGAGAGTCACCTTTACCCCCAACTCATACATCCTCTTCAGCAATCCACCTCTCCCACTATTATGGACCGATCAGAAACCCACTTCCCACTCTCGCACCACCAATGCACCCCCCCAACAGTCTTTCACCATCCTGCATCGGTCACCAGCACCCACCACCTTTCCACCCCAGTCAAAGCGTCACCGGCCCAGTGATTGAGAAAAGGTTGAACACCTTGGGTTAACATATGGCCTTTATATCTAGGGGAGTAGCAAACAAGGGCACAGACGTCAGGCTTCAGCTATATAAAGCCCTGGTTAGATCACACCTGGAAAACTGTAACAGTTCTGGGCATATATTGGCTTTGGAGAGAGGGCAGCATAGATTTATCAGAATTATACCTGGATTCTAAGGGTTAATTTACGAGGAAAGATCACACAAACTAGAGTTGTATCCCTGGAATTTAGAAGGGTAAGCAGTGACTTGATTGAAGTTTTCATGATATTAAGGAGAACAGACAGAGTAGGTGGATAGAGACAAATGATTTTCACCAGTTGGGGAGTCTGTAGGACTAGGGAACATAGTCTAAAAATCAGGAGTGAAATTAGAAAAGAATTCTGAACACAAAAAGTTATAGAAATTTGTTCTGCAAGTGGCAACTGATCTATGATCAACTGCAGATGTTAAATTTGAGACTGATAGACTTTTGCTATCCAAGAGTATTAAGAGGTATGGGGCAAAGGCGGCTATATAGATTTAGGTCACAGATCAGCCATTCATTGAATGGTGGTGGAATAGGCTTACGGGGCTAAATGATCCTGTTTTTGTGTTCCTGGGTATTAATGGTTTGTTAATCATATTGTTAGGGTACACAGGTGAAAGTCATTCTTTAATTAAGTACTTTGAGCACAAATAAATAGGAAAAACTGGGACACTGGGTGTGAGGAGAACTATGTGACTGAACAAAATCAACAAATACTCACAGTAAAGAAACGTTCTGTGTCTTAGTTTTGAATTCAGTAACTGGCTTGGATTCTATTAACACTAATCAGAAGGACAGGGAATGCCAAATGGGGAAATCTGAACCAGGATAATAACTTAAAGTCAGCGAATAATGCAAGGAAACTAAAATCAACAGTGAAATAAAATTGAACATTTTTTCCAAAATGGACTGCTACTTTGTGGTGAACCTTTTTTTTTAAAAAAACAAGATTAAGCAGCATGATTGGTCCAAGCACACTGGATTGGCTGCTCCAGCTCAATAAGTGCCCTTGATCAGGGCTCACATCACTTTGATTTAAGATTTTAGCAGGGATCTCCCAGGAGATGCAGTGTGGTGTTACATCAGAGTTTGCGAATGGACAGTTCAGGCCGGGAAGTCAACTTGCACCAGACATTTGGAGCAATTTTGGTGCAATTTGCCCATCACTGTCCACATCAGTCCTACCACAGTGACAGGGTGACAGCATAATAAAACACTAATTTCTTCTATTAACCTCTTTTCACTCAGGGTAAAAGTGGCTCACTCTACAGCTTTAAAATCACATTTCTAGTAGAATTAGAAATCTCAGTTGTACCACTGAAAGCATTTCTGTAAAATATTGAGTAGGTTTTCTGCTACCCTACATAAATAAAGAAAAATTCACACAAGGGTTAAATAGTAAGTGGAACAATTTGCCCATCACAATGTATTTCTGTTTCACATTAGCTCCACCACAGTGACAGACAACAGTATAATAAAGCACCAATTATTTCTATTTACTTCTCTTTACTCACATTCAAGTTACCTATAAGTCACTTTGCAGTTTTAAAACCATATTTCTGGAAGAGTTACAAATGTCAGTTGTACCATAGAAAGCATTTCTGTAAAATAATGAATACGTGTTCTGCCATCTTACGTACTAAAAAAAATCTACACAATGGTTAAACAGCAAGTATTACCACCATATCTTTGCTAAACTTCACTGAAAAGAAGTACATCATGTATTGCATTTTAATATATTAATACAGTTTCTCCCATGCAGTTTCTGACACTTGGTTAGATCTTCACATATGTTGCTAGATGGTGATTGTCAATGAGGCATCAGAACTTGGGAAGGAGCTAAAAAGAAACATTGAAGAAATCCACTGGTTTAACTAGTAATTTGTGACAAATTATGGGCACCACTTGGAAGGAAAATAACAGGTTCCACTGTACTGTACTGAAAACTGGACTCTGACAAAGACACGGTGGCTGAATGCTTTTGGAAAGTGCTGTGCAAGGTCGATGCTCAGAATCAGTTTAGAGGACCGAGCAAGCAACTCCATAGAATAATGAGGAGTGGCCATGCTGCAGTAAGTAGCAGAACATGCTTTGCTGACAAGACTGTCAGTATGGTTGAAGATTGCATCTTCTAATGATGATGAATGAATTCTGGCTGTGAAAACACCACATGGGAGGTTGAAGCTGCGGCTGTATGACTTTGTATGGGAAAATATTAATGGTAGGCAACAGTGGGCTAACAGAGGAGAGATTTAACAGTATAATCTCTAGTCAATTCAGAAAAGACAGCTGTTTACTTTCCTGCATGACATCAATAAGCTTCATGACAAATTCAATAACCAACCTGTCAATTCTTACTAAGTTTAGTTTAATTATTATTAATCACATTGCTGTAAACTGAATAAATAAAAATGGAAGGAACTTATTTTTATGAAGTGCCTCATCACAGCACTGATAGGAATGAAGTTAGTCTATTTCGGGTGGTTTGTTAAATGATGAATACCGGCCAGGTCACAAGGAGAACTTTTCTTTAGGGTTATGAAGCATTGTGTGAGAGGTCTAGTGTGAAAATAAACGGTGTGAGGATGCCTGGAGGAATATTGCAGCTGAAGGCTGGAATAAATTTGAAGAGTGTGAGAACCCTAGTGGAGCATTGCAGGAAACCACAGAGTAGCATGGTGGAAGAGGCCCGAATGAATTTGAACAGTGTGGGGAATTTGGGAGGCAGCAGAGCTGAAACAAAGTTGGGAAGAATTTGAAAAATTTACACCTTAGACAACAGAGAGAGGAGCAGCAGAAACCGAGGAATAAAAGGTCAATTATTTATCCACCCTATAATTTTAACAATATAGGAGATTAAGGGGTTATTTAAAAATAAGAGGCAAAGGCAAAATCCTAAACTATCAACTTTACATATGTAAATAGATATAAATAGGCTTAACATACTAAATTGAGGAATAGAAATAACTAATTTAGTATTAAGGCAATTAAGTTAATACATCAGAGAAATAAATCAATTATGATGACAGATAAAAGGATCTGATTGGATAGATTAAAAAAAGAAACTATTTCTTCTGGGGGGACAGGGCCAGAACAATGGGTTGTGATCTTAAAATTAGTGCTAACTCATGCAAGGGTGAAATCAGGAAGTACATTCACAAAATGGGAGTGGAAATCTGGAACTATTTCCCCTTAAAGGTCATGGATGCTGTGTGAATTCAACTTTTTAAGATTTTGAGATTGACAGAATTTTGTTAGGTGAGTGTATCAACAGTTATGGATCAAAAGTGATTTGATATCCAGATCAGCCCTGGTCTGATTTGATTGAATGGCACAAGCAGGCTTGAATTGGCTACTCGAGCTCCAATATTCAAATAGTGCCATGTGTTTAAATAAGCTTGCTGTTGTAAAATGTCACCTAACGTTTTCCCAAAGCTGACAGCACCTCAGAAACTCCTCAACCTTGGCCAGTATTGTCATGAATGCATAACCTGCTCATCAGTTTACACTTCCAACTTTGTCTCCTATGACTTGTTTACACTGACTGGAGGTCAGCAGGGGTTTGATGACTCCAGGTCTGACTGTTGACTGCCAGTGTAAATGGGGGTATTTTTGTTCTTGATATAAATTAAATCCATTTTTGGGGTAGGTTTCACACAGTGAAACAAATTGTAATGCAGACTTTTTGTTGGTTTCTTGCTGCTTTCTGTATCTTAGCCTCAATATGAGCTGCGTCAAAAAATACAAGAAAAAGGTACTCATATTTCTAATCTCTGTGTGCAGCCATACCTAAGCCATTTTAGATGTCCATTAAGCTGGCCTTGTTATATGCAGTAACAATGGGACTGAACCCTGACAGATCAAAGCAATGGTTAAACAAAGTTAGAGAGCTCTATAATATTATGCTTGGCTGGAATCCAACATACTCAGTGAGTATTTCATATTGTGTCATTCTAATGCGTGACAGTTTTGATGCCAAGTTACTTAACAACTCAGTGCTTTGCATAATTGTGATCTCCTAATCAGAAAGAAATGCCTGTGTTAATGGTTTTAGAGTGACCAGTGCCCAGTGATGGCAATTAACAGCTGCTTTTATTTTATTCAAACCCTTATGAGAACTATAATCCCATTCATTCCAAAGAAAGGTAATGACACAAGCATCCCTTCAGTAAAAACAGATACCATCTGCAAACAAAACACGTAAATTGTTCAGAGAAATACATGTGCGCACATCATTGGCCTTTTTCTCAACTCAGTTGTGGCTGGAGTGCAAATCCACGGGTGTTGAGCACCAGTCATCAGTACCACGCTAACTTTGTGTGCACGAGTGCAAGCAGCAAATATTGGCAGGATATTTGGTTGTTAAGGATCCTACTACCAAGCCTGATAGGATCTAACTAGTGTTTAGGTTTGCTTTCCAGCATGTGTCGTTAAAAAATGATCAGAAGGGGGAAATCCTGCTGGTCTTCCCTTTCGTATGCCTGTGGTTCTGAAATCTGCCTTCCAATCGGGATCAGTTATTAAATATTTAATATGTAGCAAAGTGTTATAGTACTGAACAACAAATGGGCTCTTTATGATCTAGCTTATGGCCCTCTAATAAGAGTTTCAATACTTCTGAAGATTCCACCCCCCCCGCCCCAACCCAGCAACACCACCTCTCTTGAAGGTGCTTTCTCTTACTAGGCACAGGTTGCCTGGGTGACTATTCGTAATATGAGAGGCTAGAAAAGTGCTTGCAGGCAATTCAAATGTGGAGACAGCCAAAGCTGTGCCGCCACATAAGAAATAGGTGCAGGAGTAGGCCATGAGGCCTCTCGAGTCCACTCTGTCATTCAATACGAACATGACTGACCTTCAGGCTGAACTCCATTTTCCTGCCCACTTCACATATTCCTTGATTCCAAGTGACCAAAATCTGTCTATCTCAGCTTTAAATGATGGAGCTTTCACAACCCTCTGGGGTAGAGAATTCCAAAGATTTACAAGCCTCTGAGTGAAGAAATTTCTCCTCTTTTCAGTCTTAAATAATTGACCCCTTATCCCGGGACTGTGCCCTTGCGTTGTAGATTCCTCAGACAGGGGAAACAGCCTCTCAGTATCTACCTTGTCAAGCTCAGGCCGCACCTGACGACCACATGTAGCTGGAGCCTCAGCTGATTCTTTCCCTGGATAGACCAGAGTGCTGTGGCCAAAGTTGGCACCCTCAACTGATGAGATCAGCTAGCTCAGAAAAGACCAATCTTTTCAGCCTGCACGGCTACTCTACACAATGCACGATACTCACTAAACCATTTAGAAAGTTAATTTTTACCACAAAGATAAAACCAAACCATGCCACTGTTGCACTGAAATACCAATGATAGCTGGTGATACAGTTACAATGATTGATCACAGCAATACACTATTCTAGTGCCTGCAGAATAGTTTTGTTTGCAAAAACATGCAAATCTGCAGTTTAAAAGCAGACTCACAAGGAAATGTATCAGCATGCTTTATACAGGGAGATTCTATCATCACTGGTGCTGGAAGCTGAAGAGTTAGCAATCCCTGCACAATGATATTAACTGGCCTCCGGGGTGCAGGAATAATAACCCCTTTAAACTGGCCTAAAGAGCTCTGGGCTTGCCACCATGCACAAGTTACACATGCTTGATTCATGGTAGCCCCTGGGGATGCCATCTGGCCTTGTAATTTACCACAAAAGGACACAAGTGTCAAATATGTCGGGCATGAAACTGCACAAAAACTAAAAAAAAAACAAACTTAAGTGTAATGAGTTGGGTTACATGGCTGGTTGCTGTCAAACAGATGTGCAGGGTCCATCTGCAGTATGTGTTTTTTAAGTTGTGTGGACTTAGTGCAATTGTCAATTTCACTCTGCAAAGTTGGCAAAAAATGAGGTTGAATTTTCTGTAATTCACCCTTTCGTTGATCAGTTGTACTAATGCATATGCTACTTTCTTGTTTCAATTTAGACATTTTTTTGTAGTGTTCTCTGACTGGGAAGGTATGCAGGCAGGTACCCTGATTGTAACCCTCCGACATGCACTTCATGCGGCCCATAGCCTAAGTCTGTGAGAAAAATTTACTTTCTTACTTCCTCTTCTCTTCTGTGCAAAAGAGCTCAGGACCACAGCTGTGCCACAATTGAAATGTTACTATAGGGGGAACTGTGACCTCAAACCCCCATTCTACAGTATATTGTTTTCGCTCATCTTTGGCTACACAGTGCACTCTTCTGTGGCTATGCCTGCACCCAAGTATCCCTGGAGAGGGAGCATGCAATGTTGCCTGGTACGCTTGAGACCTTATGTGACGGGTGAGCACCAAATGAGTGCACCGTCACCTTCGGGAATGTCACCTGAATTGGCTGAGTTTCCTTCAAAGTTTTTGCTTTTTGCCACAGTCTATTAGTGGTGCCTCTTCAAAAAGGGGTACTCAGTTCCTCTTATGTTTAGGTTTAGTGAGAGGAAGGAACTGAAAGAAATCAGTATTAGTAGGGAAATGGTGTTGGGGAAATTGATCGGATTGAAGGCCGATAAATCCTCAGGGCCTGATAATCTACATTCCAGAGGACTTAAGGAAGTGGCCCTAGAAATATTGGATGTATTGGTGGTCATCTTCCAAGATTCTATAGACTCTGGAACAGATCCTACAGATTGGAGGGGAGCTAATGTAACCCCACTATTTAAAAAGGGAGGTAGAGAGAAAACAGGGAATTATAGACCAGTCAGCCTGACGTTGGTAGTGGGCAAAATTCTAGAGTCCATTATAAAAGATTTAATAGCTGACCCCGTGGAAAACAGTGGCAGAATTGGACAGCGTCAGCATGGATTTATGAAAGGGAAATCATGCTTGAAGATGTAACTAGTAGAGTTGATGAGGGGGAGCCAGTGGATGTGGTTTATTTGGACTTTCAGAAGGCTTTCGACAATGTCCCACATAAGAGATTGGCATGTAAAATTAAAGCGCATGGCTTTGGGGGTAGTATATTGAGATGGATAGAAAACTGGTTGGCAGATAGGAAACAAAGTGTAGGAATAAACAGGTCTTTTTCCGAATGGCAGGCAGTGACTAGTGGGGTACCGCAGGGATCGGTGCTGGGACCCTGGTTATTTACAATCTATATTAATGATTTAGATGAGGGAATTAAATGTAATATCTCCAAATTTGCAGATGACACAAAGCTGGGTGTGAGGGTGAGCTGTGAGGAGGATGCAGAGATGCTTCAGTGTGATTTGGACAAGCTGAGTGAGTGGGCAAATGCATGGCAGATGCAGTATAATATGCATAAACGTGAGGTTATCCATTTTGGTAGCAAAAACAGGAAGGCAGATTATTATCTGAATGGCTATAAATTGAGAGAGGGGAATGTGCAACGAGACCTGGGTGTCCACGTACACCAGTCGCTGAAGGTAAGCATGCAGCTGCAGCAGGCGGTAAAGAAGGCAAATGGTATGTTGGCCTTCATAGCCAGAGGATTCGAGTACAGGAACAGGGATGTCTTGCTGCAATTGCATAGGGCTTTGGTGAGACCGCACCTGGAATATTGTGTGCAGTTTTGGTCTTCTGATCTGAGGAAGGATAACTTGCTATAGAGGGAGTGCAGCGAAGGTTTACCAGACTGATTCCTGGGATGGCGGGACTGATATATGAGGAGAGATTAAGTAGATCAGGATTATATTCGCTGGAGTTCAGAAGAATGAGGGGGGATCTCAAAGAAACCTATAAAATTCTAACAGGACTAGATAGGGTAAATGCAGGAAGGATGTTCCCGATGGTAGGGAGTCCACAACCAGGGTAGACCATTTAGGACTGAGATGAGGAGAAATTTCTTCACCTAGAGAGCGGTGAGCTTGTGGAATTCGTTACCACAGAAAGTAGTTGAGACCAAAACATTGTATGTTTACAACAAGGAGTTAGATATAGCTCTTGAGGCGAAAGGGATCAAAGGGTGTGGGGAGAAAGCGGGAGCAGGCTATTGAGTTGTATGATCAGCCATAATCATAATGAATGGCGGAGCAGGCTTGAAGGGCCAAATGGCCTACTCTTGCTCCTATTTTCTATATTTAATGTAAAAAAACTTCTGGTTGAAACAAAAAGAGGCAGATGCTAGTCTACAATTTTTATCTTTGATTATCACACTTCTACTTTTCTTCATTTCCACACTAAAATGCATGACCAGTGCCAACCATAATTAATTAATTAATTAATTCATTCATTAACACAACTGTTAACAATCTAGTCGAGATATGAAAGCACCAAAACATTTTTGAGTATTTTCACTCATTTAAAAATGTTACAAATTTGGAATGGTAGCATTTTAAACTGCAACAGAGCAATAAAAGCCAAAAGTGGAAGTGCTGGTGATGTAATACAATGCTCCTAAATGCAAGATTTCATGATTCAAACATTGTTTATATTGACCCAGGGCAGGAGAGCACCATGGTAGAAAGCAGTTAAGAGGAGATGGAACCTATCAGGTCGTGGCAGGAGCCTAAAGTTTAATCAGTGCAGGAGGAAGCAAATGACCATGGCAGTTCAGAGGTTTCAGTTTAGATGCCCTGGGATCAAGGAGAAGACTGGGTGATGGGTCTCGATTTCACCATGGAGTAGAATAACACACCTAGAACTTAGCAGCAACAGAAAAATGAAAGCTTATAAGAGCACCCACCATACTAGGATTGGCAAACAGTGCAACAAATTGGTTACGATGAAGAGGTTAGAAGTATTGGCCAGGATAGTGGGAAAATAACATAAGAACTTAAGAACATAAGAAATAGGAGGAGTAGGCTATTTAGCTCCTTGAGCCTGCTCCACAACTCAATAAGATCATGGTTGATCTGATGTGACCTTAACTCCCTTTTCTGCCTGACCCATAATCTTAGACACCCTTGTCAATCAAAAATCTGTCTAATTCAGCCTTGAAATGATCAGTTGATGAGCTTTCTCTTCTGCCCTGTTCAGGAATATGGCAGAGGTACTAGAAGACCTTAGGAGTTTACAGAAAATTAAGAGGAAAATGTGTTTGCTATGAAAGAGGAACCTGGCTTTCTTGGATGCCGCTTCAATAATGGAGAGGTAGGAGCTCCACTTCCAGAAAAAAGATACCACAATAAAAAATGTTAAATGAAGTGTCACTGATACAAGATCAGTAACTTTTGATTAATGAACATGAAGTGCGTAGGACGGATTTTCACTCCAGAGAAATAACCATCACAATACATCATTACTATTCCAGTTAATAGAAACTGCAGTTTTAAATTTCTTTTCTCTACGGGCTTTAGTGCACTGTCAAAACCAGTGTGTAGGCCAGAGAAAACACAGCTGTACTCTCTAGATTCTCATGACCTGGGGGAATGATTTCAGCTACAAGTCTAAGAGCCGATCTATTAGACGTCTCTCCAGAATTTTTGCCCTCCGAGAACAACATATCTTACATCCTTTGAGAAATGGCTCTAAATTTACAATTTGTCAGCTTATACAATGAAGGAGCGGAGTCAAGTGGTGCTCCATTTTATGGACTTCTCTAGGCCCACAACAGGGATAGTCAGTTTTCTACATTTCTATATAAATCTTGGCTAATAGTTATAACAGTAACACAATGTAACTTTATTATATGAAGCTGCCTGGCAAATGACAGCCATTTCAGGTTATTTGGTGAAAACTTCATGTTGGAATTTGCAAAAAAACGAAACCTGTAAAGAGCTCAATTTACAAATATTGTTAGGAACTAGAGATAGTTTAAGTAAGTTATATTTGTATTTGTATGTGTTAGGAATAAGCTATAGCTTTAAGTTAAGTTTTAGCTTTAAGTTTAATTTATATGATTTATTTGTGGGTTAAAAGTGTGGAGCCTGGGACTAGTTTCATTTAGAGTTTTTCTCTGGGAGAATGTTGCCTGCAAGTCTGTGGGTTTGTTTGTATACCTGCATTTTAGTGAGTTTTACGACCCTTTAAGTGGTTTAGGGACATTAAAACAAAGTAGGGAACACTGTACTGTTGCTTAGCAACAGGGGGTCCACAAAGACAGTGAAACAGAAAAGCAGTTTGAGTTCAGTTGGTAGGACCATTCCACAGAAACTGCCAGAGCAGGCAGGAAGGGAGCAGCAGGGAGCAGGTCCCAAAAGAAAAGCATGAAGTCCCAAAACCAGGAGTAGGGACAAAAAAAGATCCCAAGTTGGCAGCTAAGTCAAGGAACAGGGACCGAGAAAAAGGAACAGACCCTGTTCAGTGAAGGTAAAGTGAGGAGCAAGGGAAAAGGCTCCAGATCAAGGAGAGAAAGCTGTGGAGAGCAGAATCAAGGCAAAGTGGGCTTGCAAGAAGCCAGAAGATCTGAGCAAACAGCCAAAGGTTAATGACAAAAACAAAAAAACTGCGGATGCTGGAAATCCAAAACAAAAACAGAATTACCTGGAAAAACTCAGCAGGTCTGGCAGCATTGGCGGAGAATAAAAGAGTCGACGTTTCGAGTCCTCATGACCCTTCGAAACATCGACTCTTTTCTTCTCCACCGATGCTGCCAGACCTGCAAAGATTAGTGACTCCTTACGATGGGCATGTGAAGAAATGGTGTTCTGTTGACATGGCTGAGTATCTGAGAGAGTGTGCATGGAAGGCGAAGCTGAATGCACATGGCAATCCAAGGGAGAGGAACATCAGAAGGAGAGATCGAAACCATGGAGTTGGATCCTTGTGGAAGGTGTCGAAGAGAAAGCGTCATTTGGGAGAAGATTCCAAAGTGAGTTCTTCAACAGCAGAGATTGGAAGCCCTCGTGTGAAAGATGGAGTTCAGTGAGACCAGTTGGCTCGCGGTGGGACAAGCATCTGGGGGGGTGTTGATGAGAGATCCCTAGCATCTTTTTGGGGTGGCATCTGTCACTTGGTTTCAGAGTGTGGTGTGTCTGACCACTGGTCGCCTATGGATTTACATGGATTGTGTACATACTGTGAACATCAGAGTATAAGACAGCATTTATAACTTGTTATATCCTTACAAATCTGTATGTATCTATAAAGGCATAGTTGTGGGTGATCCACTCTGGGATTTGACTTGTCCAGTAGTAACATCAGCTGGGACCTTTAGCTTTAAGTTTAAGCTTAATTGATATGTTTGATTTATGGGTTAAAAGTTGGAACCTGAGACTAATTTCATTTACAGTTTTTCTCTGGGAAAATATTGCCTGCAAGTCTGTGGGTTTGTTTGCATTCCTGCATTTTAATGAGTTTTTATGACCCTTTAAGTGATTTAAGGAAGTAAAAAAAGGTAGGGAACACTGTGCTGTTGCCTAGTAACAGGGGGCCCACGGAGACAGAGAAGCAGAAAAGCAGTTTGAGTTCAGTTGGTAGGACCATTCCACAGAAACCGCCAGAGCAGGCAGGAAGGGAGCTGCAGGGAGCAGGTCCCAAAAGAAAAGCAGAATGTCCCAAAACCAGGGAGTAAGGACAAGAAAAGGTCTTAAGGCAACAGCTAAGTCAAGGAATAGGGACCAGGAAAAAGGAACAGATCCGGTTCAGAGAAGTTAAAGTAAGGGGCAAAGGAAAAGGCTCCAAATCAAACAGAGAAAGCTACGGGGAGCAGAATCAAGGCAAAGTGGGCTTGTGAGAGTCCAGAAGATCCGAACAAACAGCCAAAGGTTAGTGACTCCTTACGACGGGCATGTCAAGCAGTGGTGCTCCGTTGACACGGCTGAGTATCTGAGAAAGAGTGCGTGGAAGGCGAAGCTGAATACACGTGGTGATCCAGGGGAGAGGAACATCAGAAGGAGAGATCGAAACTCTGGTGGTGGATCCTTGTGGAAGGTGTCCAAGAGAAAGCATCATTTGGCAGAAGGTTCCAAAGCCAATTCTTTGAGAGTGATGATTGGAAGCCCTTGTGTGAAAGACAGAGTTCAGTGAGACCGGTTAGCTCACGGTATGACAAGCATCTGGGGGGAGTTGATGAGAGATCCCTAGCCTCTGTTTGCAGTGGCATCTGTTACTTGGTTTCAGAGTGTGGTGTGTCTGGCCACAGGTCGCCTATTGGTCTACATGGATTGTGTACTTACTGTAAACATTAGAGTATAAGATAGCTTTTGTAACTTTATGTATCCGTACAAATCTGTATATATCTGTAAAGGTATAGTTGTGGGTGAAGGGGTAATGTAATATAGTTCATCTTTTCTTGTTTAATAAATGTTACATTCTTTTGCTAAAAGGTCATCAGCTGACTCCCCTGACTCTGTTCAATAGCCACCCTCCACATTTCTAAACAAAAAATGAAAGTTAGGATCAAACCGGGTTCCACCCTGGGATCTGGCTTGTCCAGTAGTAACATCAGTTGGGATCATAACAATATTTTTTTGTTTTTTCAAGGAAACGTAATGTTTTCATTGTGGTAATGAGTAAGCTTGAATAATCCTTTTTGCAAAACCTAATACCTATTCACTCCTTACAATCAATCGACACAAACTTCGATTTTATCTTTGTTTAAAAATGTAATTTTCAGTTTTCAATTTCCTCCCAACTTAAGTATGTGCCATCCCTCTACATTGGTTCTAAGAACAGGTATGCATTCTATGCCTATGTTTGTGAAAACTTTGAATTGTAACCTGCCAAAAGGAAATGCATGCAAGTGACCTAGGTTGTTTTTTCCCAAGTATTTGTCCTTTCTCTTCATGCCAGCAACTACCTCACCTCCACATGGCGATACCCTCCAACTTCTCAGGTAAGATTAAAAGGTCATCTTGTGAGGGAAAACTGGGGAGAGTCTGACACCCATTCAGTTCAAGTGATGAGTTGTCAATATATCTTTATTTCTAATCTAAGTGTTGCTGGTGTTACTGATTTGCACTGTAGATTCTTTAATTGCAAATTCTCGGTGACTCTATTCAAGAGTTAAAACCTGTGAGAGAAAAAAGTAATGCGCTAGAATGTTTAGTGTTTCCGGCATGGCCCTCCCCAACTCATTTGTAATTCTTCTATTATGTTTCCCACCATCACAGATCGCTGCAAACGAGTAACCTGCTCCCATTTCCTCACCGATGGTAGTCCAAGCTGGTGCTGTGAGCAGGAAGGGGCCAGAGTGGGGCAGGGGTATTAGGCTACAACAATAGCTTGGGAACCACTTTCCCATCAGGTGCTCCTGCCAATTTTGTGGGAAGGAACTTGGCCTCCACTGAGCACCTTGCATGGCAACAACAACTTTGTTATATCCAATGTCTTGAATGTAAGAAAAAGTGCATGGCATTTCATAGAATACGCTGAAGGGGAAATGGACACTAAACAAGGAAAACTCAGGTTGAGAGGGGTAACACGAGCATAGTTAAAATGGTGGGTTTTGAGGTGGTTTTATTTTTTGAGGAGAGAGAGAGAGACATTTTGGCAGGGAATTAAACGAGTGCGATCCATATGGCTAAAGGCCCTGCCACATGCGGTGAGGTGAATTAGGGGTAGATTCATAAAGAAAACTGGCAATTCAGCAGTCAAAGTAGGAACTTAGAAATAGAAATAGGCCATTCAGTCCCTCAAGACTGTCCTTCCATTTGATAAGATCATCATAAGGCCAGAAGTGGGGCTGTTTGCTGATAGTTGCACAATATTCAGCACAATTTGTGACTCCTATGATACTGAAGCAGTCCATGTCCAAATGCAGCAAGACCTGGACAATATCCAGGCTTGGGCTGACAAATGGCAAGTAACATTCATGCCACACAAGTGCCAGGCAGTGACCATCTCCAACAAGAGAGAATCTAACCATCGCCCTTTGACATCCCCTGAATCCTCGACTATCAACATCCTGGGGGGTTATCATTGACTGGAAACTGAACTGGACTGGACTAGTCATATAAATACTGTGGCTACAAGAGCAGGTCAGAGGCTAGGAATCCTGCGGCGAGTATCTCACCTCCTAACTCCCCAAAGCATGTCCACCAACTACAAGGCACAAGTTCGGAGTGCGATGGAATACTCTCCACTCGCCTGGATATGTGCAGCTCCACAACACTCAGGAAGCTTCATACCGTCAAGGACTAAGCAGCCTGCTTGATTGGCACCCTATCCATAAACATTCACTCCCTCCATCACTGATGCATGGTGGTAGCAGTGTACACCATCTACAAGATGCACTGCAGGAACTCACCAAGCCTCCTTAGAAAACACCTTGCAAACCCACGAGTGCTACCAACTAGAAGGACAAGGACAGCAGACACATGGGAACACCACAACTTGGAAGCTTCCTTCCAAGCCACTCACCACTCTGACTTGGAAATATATCGCCGTTCCTTCACTGTCACTGGGTCAAAATCCTGGAATTCCCTCCCTAACAGCACTGTGGGTGTACCTACCGCTCATGGACTGCACTGGTTCAAGAAGGCAGCTCACTACCACTTTCTGAAGAGCAATTAGGAATAGGTAATAAATGCTGGCCTGGCCAGCGATGCTCACATCCCATGAACGAATAAATAAAATTCATAGCTGATCTACGTCCTAACTCCATCCACTCGACTTGACTCCATTTCTGTAATACTGCAACCCAAGAAAAATCCATTGATCTCAAATTTAAAATTATTCATTGAGTTAGCACCTATTGCTTTTTGAGAGAGAATTCTATGCTTCTACCACCGTTTGTGTGTTATGTATCTTTTCTCCTAAATGGCCTTGCTCTGATTTTAAATTTACAACCCTTTTTCCTGGACTCCCCCCAACAGCTGAAAGTATTTCACCCTATCTACCCTAACAATTTGTTTCAAAATCCTAACCTGAATTAAAGCACCTCTTAATATTCTATAATCCAAGGAATATGAGTCTAGTTTATGTAATTTGTTCTCATAATTTATTCCTTGGAGCCCTGGTTACATTCTTATGAATCTGTGCTGCACTCCTTCCAAGGTCAAGATATCCGTTCTAAGGTGCAATGCCCAGAATTGTACACAGTGCACCAGATGTGATCTAACCAACGAGAGTTATAGCAATGGTAAACTTCCTCCTCTTTATATTTTAGTCCTCTAATTATAAAGGCTAACATTTCATTAGCTTTTTGACTATTTTTTGCACCTAAGCACAACATTTTAGTGATCTACATACATGGTCCCTTCAATTGCCTTAGACTTCCATTGTTCTTAGATCTTCACCATTTATCTTTTTGGGGCCAATATGGATTACCTAATACTTATGTGCAATGAAATCCATCTTTCAGTTTTGCCAACTCATTTTATCAATGTCTCTTTGTAATTTTATCTTCTTAGTACTTACTATGCCACTAATCTTTGTGCCATCAGCAGACTTGGATAAATGTGTTGGTTACCTTATTCTCTAAATCATTAATATAGATACTGAATAGTTCAGGATCCAGCACAGATCCTTGTGGAACACCATGAGTCATTTCCTTCCAATTAGAGTACATACCTACTGTCATATTAGAATACATAACATTGCTGTCAATTCTAAACTATTTAAATCATTTTGTTCTAACAATTGTTTTATAAATAATTGTTCAAAGAGTGATGATAACAGCATCAGTTGTGGAACACATTACTCAAGCACGTTTTAGATTTAATAGCAGTCCTCATCTTTGGGATAATATGAATATCATAAGATTGATTATATCACCCAAAAATAAGAGTTTGGGTGACACCAAATCTAGTCATATGTACAACTGGTCTGTAAAAGAATTGACAGTACACTTGACAAAAGAAATGGAGGGATAAATGATTAGATTTGATGTCATGTCCCTAGCGCTGTCTTCAATTTCCCAGTACTTTATTCGGTTTATTTGGAAATGCCTCTTTGAATGGATGATCTAAGTGCCAACCACAGTGTTAAATGACTGGGATTGAGAAGGCATGCACACTTATTTTCTCTGACCTTTAACTTATAGGGGCATGAAAAACATGATCCAGTGCTTTAATTGAAATCTCTTTCAATAAGCTTTGAAAAGAGGGCTTATGAAGGTCAGATTAATTAAATCTTACCTTTCTATTGGTAAGTACAGCCAATGCAGCAAAACCTGGGATTCCTTGGATGAGTACAAATTAAAATGAGACTTTATTAAAGAATTTTATAAACATAAAAACTAGAAGAATTAAAGAATGAAGATGGAGAAACCAACCGGCTCGTAGAGAATGGCAAAGATGCTAAATGAGTACTTTGGCAGAAGTTTATTCTCCTCCAGAAGTGAGGTGGAGGCATGGGACTCCATTTAAAAGGGCGAAAAGGTGCAGGAAGTAGACCCTGTCGCCTTCCTGATTCTCTCTGATCAATCTCTGGGTGGGAAGAATTGAGGATGGCCTGGCAGCCTGGAGACCAATTAAGGCCCTTATGTAGCCATATCAGGGCCAGCCGTGGCAGGATGAGGTCACTTAAGGGCCTCATCCTGCCATGGCTGGTATTCTTCTAGCAGTGGGCAGGGGACTCACCATGTGGACCAACTGCACAGCTGCCTGCAGCCTAGTAGGGGGGGGGGGTCCCACATTCTCAGACACTCTGTGCCCAATTAAGGGATACAGCATTGCGAAGCAGGGGTGTGAATGTGCAGGAAGCCACCCCACAGCCCTTTATATCAACCCCCCCTCACAATGACACCACCCTCCCTTGGACCCACTTACCTTTCTCCGAGCTTTCCATTGACAATTCCTGGCATAGGCCCCAGTGTACCACTTGTCACAAGGCTATACCCCATTATTTTTGAAAATATAATTTTTAAACATTCAACTGACTGGAAATTTTGTAATTTGAACTGAGACAGAGCAAACAACTTAAAAATATAAGGCCACATTTCAAGTTGAAGGTGAGAAACAAACAAATCACCTTCAGGGGTGTATGAAGAGAGGGACATTTCCTTTAATGCAGACACGCATCAAAACTCATAACTGTCGAAGGAAGAGATATTAAAAATGCAAGTACTGGATATTGAAGCAATGGCTGCCACAGACATACATAACCTCTTGGAAATACACAATGGGCAAAGTATTTCAAGGCAAGGCTGCCTAGCCACTAATAACACAGGCGTGTCAAGGAAGTCTTCTGCAGAGGAAACAGGCTGAAGGCTGCTCTCTCTCCCTAACTTTTGGGATAAGTGTATCATCAGGTTCAAGAAGCCAACTCTACCACAAACCTACCAGCAAGCTGAGATCTCTTAATAATTGCAACATCTTCTACATCTGACTGCATCCAAGAAACCAGCTAACCCAAATTGGCTGCAGCGTTTAAAATCTACTCCTCAATGACAATCAAAGGACACTTAACCCTATATTCTTTTGCCTTTTTTTTATTGGACTCTAACTCCCCTTATTTCTGGTGGGTGGGTGGGTGTGTGTGTGCATGTGTATGTGTGTGTGTGTGTGTGTGTACATGTGTGTGCGTGCATCTGTGTGTGTGTGTGTCTGTGTCTGTGTATGCGCGTGCGTGCTTATGCCTCAATGAGTGCATGATAAAGGTGGAAGAGTTTTAGGAAACTGAGCACTCATGGGAGAGAAAGGACAGCTGGAAACACAGGGGACACTCCTTAGGCCAGAGGGGATGGTGCTGAGAAAAACAGTGAGGTAAGAACCCGGTGTGTTTTAACTGCCACAAGGCAGGACACCTCCAGCTTGATTGTTAGAGGTTACAGGAAAAACCTGTGGGATTAGTTGGGGCACACAAAATCCCAATGGCTGGGCATGTTGGCATACGAAAAGCCAAGCTTTTTACTGGCTACGTCACCACAAGGAAGTAGTAAGGTTTTGCAGATCTTGCCACACCTGCCAGGCTGTGGGAAAATCCCAGCCTGCAATAAAAGCTCGGGGGAGATGGTGGCCTGGTGGTCATGTCACTGAACTAGTAATCCAGCGGTCCAGGCTAATGTCTTGGGATATGGGTTCAAATCCCACTATGGCAGCTGGTGGAATTTTGAATTCAGGTAATAACTCTGGAATATAAACGGCGACCGTGAAACTACCATTGATGTTGTAAAATCTGGTTCGCTAATGCCCTTTAGGGAAGGAAATCTATCATCCTTACCTGGTCTGGTCTACATGTGACTCCAGATCCACAACAATGCGGTTGACTCTTAACTGCCCTCTGAAATGGCCTAGCAAGCCACTCAGTTGAAGGGCAGTTAAGGATGAGCAACAAATGCTGGCCTTGCCAGCAATGCCCACATCCCATGAAAGAATTTTTAAAAAACCTATGATACAAGAATCATAGGCTTTTAGGGAACCATTCAGCAAGGTGCTAGTGGACTGTGTGGGAGCCCTGCCCTAAACAAAGGGATCTACCAGTATACCATCATGGATGTGGCTACCCGCTTCCCAGAGGCTGTTCCCTTTATCTGCCAAAATAGTGGTGGAGGAATTATCAGAATTCTATACCTGGTATGAATTGTCCACCAAGATCCAGTTGGATCAGGGCTCAAATTTCATGTCCCGAATATTTGAGGAAGTCATGGGTAACGTGGGCATGACCCAGCTAAAGTCCTCAGCGTATCATGCGCAGTTGCAGGAGGGGCCATCAGACCCTAAAAACCATGATCAAAGCGTACTGCCACGAAAATTCCCATGACTGAGATAAAGGACAAGGTTTTCCTTTTTTGTTTGCTACCAGAGACTCACCCAATAAGCCCACTGTTTTACTCAGTTTAAATTGGTTTATGGACACTAAGTGAAAGGTTCTCTGAAATTAATCAAGGAGAGATTTTTTAGAACAGAAGGAGGAAGTCTCCATGTTAGAACATAACTGTCTTCTGTGAGCGGCTCACGAGAACACTGATGTGGCTCGAGAACACTTAAAAATCTCCCAAACAGCTATGAAAAAACAAGCAGACAAACGTGCCAGGGCCAGAACCTTCCAGCCTGGAGACTACATGCTGGTGTTCTTACCAATACTGGGTGAACCTCTAAAAGCACGATTCAGTGGCCCATATAGAGTAGCAAAGAAGCTTGGGGAAGTAAACTATTTAATTGACACCCCAGACTGCAGGAAAAAGCAAAGGCCGTGTCATGTCAACATGATAAAACAATATCACAGCCGAGAAGGGAAAAGCAGGTAGCAGTGTGTCCAACAACAACAGACCTGGAGGACGAGAGGAACAGTAAGGATGAATTGGAGGTAGACGTACGTGATGCCCGCGCTGAACACCTTGCTATCCGGCTAGCAAACACAGAAATTCTAGCAAAATTGGACACCATATTCACCCACCTAAAGAGACCTGACAAGGCTGCTCATTGCATTTAAAAACAAGTGTAGGGACAAGCCAGGCTGCGCCACTTTAGCTCTACATGGTGTGGATGTGGGAGAGGGCTCTTCCATAAGGCAACATCCCTATCGTCTAGGTCCAGAAAAGCTGGATCTGCAGCAGGTTAACTACATGCTGGAAACAAACGAATAGAGCCTAGTAGCGGTAGCTGGAGTTCCCCAGTTGTATGAACATACAAAATAGGAGGAGAAGTAGGCCATTCAGCCCCTCAGGCCTGCTCTGTCATTCAATAAGGTCATGGCCGATCTGTATGTGTTTCGAATTCCAAATTCCCATCTACCTCCGATAACCTTTGATTCCCTTGACTGACAAGAATCTATCTACCTCTGCCTTAAAAATATTCAATGAACCCACCTCCACTGCCTTCGGAGGCAGAGTTCCAAAGTCGCACAACCCTCTGAGAGAAAAAATTTCTCCTCATCGCTGTCCAAAAAAGGCAACCCCTAATTTTAAAACAGTACTCCTTAGTTGTGCACGAGAGGAATCATTCATATACTTCAATCAATTCACCCCTCACTCTTCTAAACTCTAGTAGAAACAATACCAGTCTGTCTAATCTCTCCTCATAAGACAACCCATTCATTCCAGGTATCAATCTAGTAAACCTCCTCTGAATCACCTCCAATGCATTTACATCCTTCCTTATATAAGACCAAAACTGCACACAATATTCGAGATGTGTCGAGTATGTTGTCTGGTTCGAGAAACCAAATCTACCACAAAATCTAGCGACAAACCGCGTTCTCGTAATAATTACAACATCTTCTACATCTGACTGCATCCAAGCGACCAGTTAACCCAAATCGGCTGCGGCCTGTAAACGCTACCCCTCAGGGACGGTGAGTGGACACTGCGTTAACCGTTTTGCCTTGGACTCTAACGCCCCTTATTGTGTCTGTGTCTGTGTGTGTGTGTGTGTGTGTGTGTGTGTCTGTGTATGTGTGTGTATCCTGTAAACTGAAGCATAACATTCTTACTTTTATGTTCAATTCCTCTTGTAAAAAAAAATTCCATTAGGCTTCCTAATTACTTGCTGTGCCTCCATACCAACTTTTTTGTCACTCATGCATTAGAAGACCTAGATCCCACCGCACCCTGGAATTCTGCAGTCATTCTCCGTTTAAGTAATACTCTGCTTTTTTATTCTTCCTGCCAAAGTGAACAACTTCGCATTTTCCTACATTATACTTCACCTACCAGGTATTTGCCCACTCGCTCAACTTATCTATATCCTGCAACCTCCTTATCTCTTCACATACTTTCCTGCCTATCTTTGTGTCATCTACACATTTAGCTACCAGCCTTCACTCCCCTCATCTAAGTCATTGATATAAATTGTAAAAAGTAGAGGCCCCTCAACAGACCCCTGCAGGACTCCACTAGTCATGTCCTGCCAATCAGAAAAAGACCCATTTATGCATACTCTCTGTTTTCTGCCAGCCAGACAATCTTCTATCCTGCTAATATGTTACCCCCTACACCATGAGCTTCTATTTTATGCAATAACCTTTGTTGTGGCATCTTATCAAATGCCTTCTGGAAATTCAAGTACAGCACATCTACAGGCTCCCCTTTATCCACAGCACATGTGACTCCTTCAAAGAGTTCCAATAAATTGGTTAAATGTGATTTCCCTTTCACAAAACCATGCTGGCTCTTCCTGATTACCTTGAGTTTCTCTAAGTGCCTGGCTATAACCTCCTAAATGATCGATTCTAACACCTTCCCCATGATAGATGCCAAGCTAACTGCCTGATAGTTTCTTGTATTCTTGAATAAAGGGGTTATATTTGCTACTTTTCAATCTGATGGAACCTTTCCTGAATCTAGTGAATTTTGGAAAATTAATGCCAATGCATCACTACCTCATTAGTCACCTCTTTTAAGATGCTAGGATGAAGTTCATCAGGGCTCGGAGACATGCCAGCCTGCAGTTCCATCAGTTTGCTCAATACTGCTTCCCTATTGATTGTAATTTCACCAAGTTCCCCTCTCTCTTCCACCTCCTGATTTATAGCTATTACTAGAATGCTTTTTGTATCCTTTATAGCGAAGACAGAAGCAAAATGTTTGTTCATTTCATCTGCCATTTCTTTATTATCTACTATTAACTCCCCATTGTCACTCTCTGAAGGACCAACATTCAGTTTACTTACTCTTTTCCTTATTAAATATCTACAGAAACTCTTGCTATCCATTTTTACATTTCCAGCTAGCTTTCTCTCATACTCATAATTTCTTTCTCCTGATTAACCGTTCAGTTATTATCTGCTGTTCTTTATATTCTGATCAATCATCCAACCTGCTACTCATTTTTGCGCAGTTATATGCTATTTCCTTAAGTTTGATGCTTTCCTTAACGTCTTTAGTTAACCACGGATGGTATGTCCTCCTCCTAGAATTTTTCTTAATAGTAGCAGCGTGCTCATGCCCAAGTTGGACGGCTGCACAAGGAAAAGTTAATGCAGTGAACAGAGCTGACTCATACCCGATTCCCCACCTGGAAAACTGTATATCGTTTAGGTAAGGCAGCCTAAAGATAGATTTACCCAAGGGATACTGGCAAATTCCCTTGACCGCTCACACAAAGGAAATCTCTGCCTTTTTGGTGTATACCATTGTCGAATAGTGCCATTTGGACTCAGAAATGCACCAGCCAGGCTTATCCAATTGTGTAGTGTACCTAGACAACATCCTAGTGTACAATGATATCTGGGAAACTCAATTAGTGCAACTGGAAGCCCTCTTCCAGAAATGACAGTCGGCTGACCTACTGGTATATCTCACAAAGAGCAAGTTCACTAAGCCTCAGGTGATCTACCTAGGGCATATGGTGGATCAAGGACAAGTACAGCCTAGAGCTGCAAAGGTACTAGCAGTAGTACAGTTTTCCATCCCCACAACAAAACGGAAAATCATGACATTTCTAGGGATGTGTGAGTTCTAACATAAATTCATCCCAAACTTCAGAGGCATAGCTGCCCTGCTGACAGACAACTACAGAGAAAAGTGAAAATAGTATGGACCAAGAAATGCCAGACAGGTTTTGAGAAGCTTAAAACCATTTTAATAAACGAACCAGTGCTAGCCGCTCCAGGACTTTAACCAAGCATTTATAGTAGCCATCGATGCTAGTGACCTCAGGGTAGGGGCTGTCCTGCTCCAGGATGACGAATCAGGAATAGAGACCCCATCAGCTACATCTCCAAAAAACTGAACAAATATTTAAAATGGTATTCCACAGTAGAAAAATAAACCCTAGGTGTATTACTGGCTCGCAAACATTTTGAGATATATATCAGAAATGGATATGGAGAGCCTACAGTCTATACCGATCACAACCCTTTCACCTTTGTGGACAAATTCAAACTCAGAATGGCAGGTTATTCTATTGGAGTTTGTTTCTCCAACTATATCACCTAAAAATCACCCACATTGCAGGGAAATCGAATGTGTTGCGGGACACCCTGTCCAGAACTTAAAGAGATCCAGTTGGAACTGATGGGATAATCCAGACCAAGATTTACAGAGTGAATGGAAGTGAATGTGTTTTTTTTTTTTTGTTTTGTGTTTTTATACCTTGTAATGAAACAAGAGTGAATCTCATTTCACTTTTTTGTGATGGGGTGGTGTTACGAGGCTATGCCTCTTTATTTTTGACAGTATGATTTTTAAAGCTTCAACTAACTGTAAATTTTGCAATTTGAACTGAGACAGAGGAAACTGCTTAAAAATGCAAGGCCATATTCCAAGGTCAGAAACAAATAAATCACAATTAGGTGAGTGTGAACATTTGCTATAATCCACACACCCATCAAAACTCGTAACTGTCTAAGGAAGAGACAAGAAAAATGTAAAGTAATGGATTTTGAAACAATGCTGCCACAGACAAAGATACCCAAAATCTCTTGGAAATACACTTTGAGTGAATTATTTCAAGGCAAGGCTGCCCAGCCGCTAGAGAGTGATTGTAGTGACACAGGCTTTGTCAAGAAAGTCTTCAGCAGAGGAAACAGACCGAAGGCTGCTCTCTCCCTCTCTCTTTTGGAATAAGTGTGTCACCCAGTTCGAGATGCCAAATCTACAGAAACCTACCAGCGAATTGAGATCTTCAACATTTGACCACATCCAAGAAACCAGCAAACCCAAATCGGTCACAGCATTTAAAATCTATTCCTCAAGGACAATCAAAGGACAGTGTGTGTGTGTGTGTGTGTGTGTGTGTGTGTGTGTGTGTGTGTGTGTGTGTGTGTGTGTGTGTGTGTTGCATGAAGGCTGACTGCTTCACGTTGAGTTTTTACTTGGGTTCAGTGGTTAATAAATTTGCTCTTTTTTTGACTCAAGAAACCTTTGTCTGATTGGCTCCTTATTGCTCACAACTTGAATAGTTAAATACATTTGATTTGGAAAAGGAATCTCCTCCTAGAAAAGTAACTTCAATCTTTGTTGTGATCAACCGAGGAGGTTGAATAGAAGGAACCAGTTCACTCCTTCTCACCTGGTCGTAACATATTGGTAGTTGTCACTGCTCCTGGAGGCACTGTCAGTGCAGGACCAGTTGGCCGGCAGCTTTGGGAGTGGGAAATCTGCCCCACACTAGAGGGTGTGATGAAATGTCCCTGGTGGAGTTGGAAAGCCTGTTGTTAATTAGGCACCTTATCTTGTTGTGGCTTGGGGAGATTGGGTTGGTGGAGGTGCCACCAGTTTTCGTTTTGGAGGATGGGATCTCCGCCAGACTAAATTACGCCTTACAACTCAGTTTCACACAAGATTGTGATAGTCGGGACAAGAGGAGGGCATTGAGCAATTAGATAGGCTTACTACAGTTGTAGCACTGGAAAAAACTGATAGAATTCAATATCGAAGCATACTGGGCCCTGAGGGTAGTCAGAGAGGAAATAGCAGAGGCGTTCACCACATCCTTGGATTATGGAAGTTGTGCCAGAGGACAGCAGAGTTGTCAATGTAAAAACTTTGTTCGGAAGGAAATTAAACTAGATAACTATAATCAGCTTTAAACTGGCAGCACAAAAGTTTCTAGATACCATAACAGAACAAAATTAGTACTCACTTTGGAAGACTAGGATTAACTAAATATAGGCAGCTTGGATTTGCACAAACAAGCCATATCTGACAATTCTTTTTGAGGAAATAATGTTATATTGATAAAGGAAACAGTTGGATGTTTAATATTTGGCTTTCAAGAGGAGTCTGATAAGATGTCTAATAGGAGGCTTGCTGATAAAATTGTATTAAAGGGAACCGGGCAGCACAGAAAGGAAGTTGGTTAAAGGACATAAAGCAGAGAGTAGTAGTTAACGGCTGTTTCTCAAATTGGAAGGATGTAAACAGCGATGTTCCCCAGGGGTCAGCATAGGGATCATTAAGAGAAATTTGGATTATTTTCCTGACTGCAGGAAATGTTATAAGGAGATCTGATAAGGTGTTCACAATTACTAAGGGTTTTAATAAGGTGAATAGGCTGCTGGACAGTACTGTGACATCGCAGACACCCTCAAATCTGCTAGATTCTTCCCCAAAGTTTCCTACCTTTTGCCTGCTCCTGGTGGACTAGAAGAACTCCTTCCTGCACCTTTTCACTTTTCCAGAATCTCCTCTCAAGTGTTCACAAATCTTCAGAATGCATTTCAATGAGCTCAGATTCCTGGCCATTGGACCTCCCCTCCAATGCTCCCAAATTCCAGAAGTCCTGTTCTGGTGATTCCATACATCAGATCTGTACCAGAGTTCTCAAATCAGTCCTTCTACAATGTTTCCAGAACAACAGAGCTTCCCTCCCAGCACTCCCTAACCCTGGGTCACCAAATTATTCCTTATCCTATTAGTGTCAGATCCTCAGACCTTATTCTGTTACTGTCAGACTCCATGGTCCCTTTTCATTGCTGCCTCCAATACTGATAAATCAATGCTCTTGATAATACTACATAACACCCTGTGCTTAGAAAATCTCCAAGTGACCATGAGCTACAAAAACGTTACTGGTAAATTATAAAAAATCTAGCTACTAAAGTAAAAATCTAGAAGCATGTCATTGTTGGAGGTAAATCACAGGCAATGAGAAACAGATGGTTGTTTGAGATGGAAAACGATGGACAAATGCACACCAATACAGCATGCATGGCACTAATCAGGGAATAGAGGTTTTCATTTCCAGACTAATGGAACTGTAAGATTTGAATATAAACTGCAGTCTTATAAAAACTCTACTTAAAATATAGTTTAAGAAGCATCAAAAAATACTGGCTTTCCCCCTTGTTCCGGATGTAGTTAGTAGGTGGTTTGTTTTGTTTCATTAGTATTGTGCATTCTGTTGACCCTTGCTAATATTTTATCCCATTGATATTAATAGTTACCACATTACAATAACAAGTGCCCCCAGGACCTATTAAGTGCTGCATTTGTATTGCTACTGTGGCATTTAGCAGGGTCTGTGGTCTGACATGTTGGCTCAGTGCTATTTTAATACTTAGGATCCCTTTATAAATGTGCAGCATCCTTACTTTATAACCCAACCAGCAAATTTATCATCGCTCAGTAATACATAGTGAACTGTCAGATCTTCAAAATTTGTTGAGGTTTTTCCTTTGATTAAGTCATTAAATTTTAAAATTGGTGATTTTTTTGTGAGTAAATGTTAAATTAATTCTAATTAGGATTCTGAAGGGGCTTGACAGGGTAGACATCAAGAGGTTGTTTCCCTAAGCTGGGAAATCTAGAACATGGGGACATGGTCACAAGATAAGGGGCTGGTCATTTAGGACTGAAATGAGAAGAAATGTCTTCATCCAAAAGGTTGTGAATCTTCGGAATTCTCTACCCCAGAGGGTTGTGGGTGCTCCATCATTGCATATACTTAAGGCTGAGATAGACAGATTCCGGGAATTGAGGGATATGGGGATCAGATGGGAAAATGGAGTTGAGGCAGAAGATCAGTTGTCTGGTTATATTTCAACTCTTTCTTGGACTCGAACTCAAGTTCTGTCGAAGGGTCATGAGGACTCGAAACGTCAACTCTTTTCTTCTCCGCCGATGTTGCCAGACCTACTGAGTTTTTCCAGGTAATTCTGTTTTTGTTTAGAAGATCAGTTGTGATCGTATTGAATGACAGAGCAGGCTCGAGGGACTGTATGGTCTTCTCCTGGTCCCATTTCTTATGTTCTAATAAATAAGGTGACTGGCACCAAAACATTGGATGACCTACCTTTAATGTATCTTTTTCACTCTCTAAACGAATACATACATGTACACAAATGAATGAATTCTCATCCAAATACTGTCGGCATTGGAACAGTATCCAAAAGGATGGTGTCATATTGGAACATTGCAAGCACATGATTTCTTCAAGATCTGCTGTACATAAGCTTGTTCTATTATTAAGTCTCAGGTCCTTTAAAAGGTGGCTGCAGATTGGAAGTGAAGTTGGTCTTAGTAAATAGCAAGCAGCAAGAGATACTGGAAGTTTCAAGTGTTCTAGTTCAGAAAGAAATTAATGGTAGGCAGGAAGGGAGCTTTATAAGAATAGGTTCAACTACATCCAAAAGAAGACACTACATATGGTAGGAAATCTAAAATTCCTCCCTAATTGTCTAGCCAACATGTTACAGATTAATATAAAAGCAAAATACTGCGGATGCTGGAAATCTAAAACAAAAACAAAAATAGCTCGAAAAACTCAGCAGATCTGACAGCATCTGTGGAGAGGAATACAATTAACGTATCGAGTCCATATGACTCTTCATCAGAACAAATCAATTCATGTCATAGCAATAGTGGAGGCAGAAGAACTCAAGAGTAGTTTGCTACATCATGGCCAGTATTAGTAGTCAGCTGCTTAGTTTCAACAAACTTGGGATTATGCATTCTTCTCTATCTAAATCTGGTCAACAATACTGGGCATGAGAAGAATCGATAGGGAGGAACAATAAAACTTTCCCAGTTAGGAGACTGAGACACTACTAAGTAGCATAACACTACGTGCAGCAAACTTTCAGCAGCCACTTGTTGTGGAAGGCTGGCATGAGATTAGTTATTTGGTAAGATGCCCAACACAAAACATCTGTATTCCAGATGGACCTTGTACCTGCCACGATATTCACCATGAGGTAAGAGACAAATGGGGCTGCATTTAACGCATCCCGGCCGCATCAGAGGTGCAAGGGAAAGAGCATGGGGGTCCGCTCCCACCCATGTCAATGTGTCCAGTGTGATTAAGTATCGGCCAGCCAATTAATGGTTGGCTGACAGGACCGCTGGCTAATTAGTGCTGCGCCAGGGGGCCCACATCAATTGCTGACCTAGTGGTTGTGGTCCCAATTCCACTTTGCCATCTGCTGCTCATAACCCTTGACTCTCTTGCCTATCAAAAATCAACCAACTCTGCCCTGAATAAATTCAATGGCCCCTCCTTCCACTGCTTTCTGGGGAAGAGAATTCCACAGACTAACGACTCTCAGAGAAAAAAGTCCTTCTCATCTCTGTCTTAAAAAGGAGACCTCTTATTCTTAAACTGTGTCCCCTAGTTCTAGTCTCCCCCACAAGAGGAAACATTCTCCCGGTATTCAGCCTATCAAGTCTCCTTAGATCTTATATGTTTCAATAAAATCACCTCTCATTCTTGTAAACACCAGTGGGTATAGGTCCAACCTGTTCAACCTTTCTTCATAAGAGGAAGGCATGCTCAGGGGGCAGCAACCTTTAATTGGCAGACTGTCATAATTGAGGCAAGACAATATTGAATGCAGAAAATTAAGGAGTAGAGAAGCTTTAGGGCAGAAAATCTGTTGTCATTCTGGTGACTCTTCTGCCAGCTGTGCCTCATGCCACCCCCAGATGACAAAGGAGGAAACATCATTTGTTTATCAAAGGCACCCCACACTGGATTAGCGTGACCCACTCCCATCGCAGTGGCTACCAGGAACAATGGTGAAGGCAAAAGGCCGGACAGCCCCAGCGTTCAATGATAACTCCCTTCATGTTCTCTTCCAGGCTGTGACTGATCAGCAGCAGGTTCTAATGCTGCAGGATGAGAAGAGGAGATCTCCCTGCCAGACCAAACAAGCCTGGATGGAGATGGTAGAGGCGGTCAGCAGCTGTGGGGTTGTCTGGAGGGCCTGGCTGTCATGCTTCAAGAGGATGTATGGCCTTTTCTGTTCTGAAAAGGTGAGTGGAAAACCTCGTATCTGATGTGGATGCACTGCTATGTGAGGTTAACCGAGCTTCTCTGGCATCCCACTCCCTGCAGGCCTTATGCTGTTATGCTGTGGCTGGCCTGCATGGCTCCTCTTGTTTGTCTTCAGAATACAGTACAGATTCGTCATTTGAGGATGCGGTCGATCGACTACATTCTTCCCTGCTAGGGCCTCCCATCTCTGGAGTGCCAGGGAGTGAAAAGCACAGCATAACACAATGATCAGGGAGACCCGAGCCGGTCCATTTTGCACAATGCTACTAGGTCGGTCCAGGCAGCGGAATCTCATTTTGAACAGATGGCTGCATGGCTCTTACTGGAACAATGCTCAGTCTCTGATAGCAGGTTGCTTACAGGAGTTATGAGCCATCTCTTTAAGCCCTTATAGCTAAGTATCCATCCCTCCAATGATTGTGCTGGGCAGAAAAACTGCGGCACCTAAGAGTGCCTGAGGATGTAGGCATTGTGATAACTCCCACGATACCACCCACATACCTACACGATCCTCCGATGATGGCTATGCACAAGTTGCACATTCAGGGAATGAAACCCTTTACAGTTCATGAATGCCCCTGGCTGGCTGCAGGAGCCTTAATGGCCACATGTGTGCAGTCCATCACTCCCTGAATTTTCGGGAATACTGTAATGCAACCAGACCCTCTGGTTCTCTCAGTCTGTCTAACCTCATCCATGGTATAAAACGATGAAGTCACCCTCTCTCCTAAAAAGTGCATCCATCACTCCCTTGATGCATTGATGTGCCGCAGGCTTCAAAATGCCGCAAAGACCTCTGGCTGATGCCTGGAATGAGCCCGTAGCATAAAAGTTCAAGGTCACAGTCACCGTCAAAGCTACATGCATCAGGTGTCCCCCTACACAATTTGATCAAATGCCCCCTGCCAGCATCTCGGAATGTCTCCCAGGAGGCTAGTCTGCAAAAACACTAGCACTTTGATAGCTGGAGGTAGTTCATTCTCTGCTTATAAACTATTTGTGCAGGGTAAGGTCTTCTCCTTGGAAGGACTTGATGATGTGGTCGCTGTGTCCTTTTGCCCTTTGAGCAGCACAAGGACCCTCATGCAGGGTTAGCGGGGCACACCTGTGCCTGACCATCTGCCCTCCTGTCCCTCCTTCTCCTGTTCTGCTTGAGCAGCACAATTCCCATGGGGACAATGACCTGTGAATTCCCAGCTGGACACTTCTGTTTAAGGGATCCTCCTTGATTCTAGGGCCTCTGACCTTTCAATCCTGTACATATCCCTCTTTTAAACTGGTACACCTCACAAATATATCCAAAGATCCACAGGTTAACACTCTCACCTCCATCAGCAGACTCACCTGATGCAACCACTCTCTCACAATTGCTCTGTTTCCAGCCTTTTCTACCGCCCTTGTGCTACCCATGAATAGTTGCCAGAAATCACTCCCCTCACCCCTCCCACCGCATTTGGCCTGCATGTACCCCGCAAAATGGAACGGGCAAAGTAAAATGACAGTCAATTGCCTGCTTAACTATTTGAATCAGCTGTTAATTGTTTGTTTAGGGAAGGTGGGCAGGCTTCCGACATTACGATGCCCTATTTTACAAAGACATGGGAGGACCGTCGCCTGAATGCCTCTGTAAAATCCAGCCCATGCTTCTTTATCAAGCAAGAAAGAGACAGCATGAAGCTTATAAGTTAAATATTGACAGAACAAGCATGCTACCTTATAGACTAGACTGCCACATTTTATCCTATAGACACAGATGTGGTTAAAGAGTTCAAAAAAGAAATATACACCCAAAAGGCATGTGGCATGCTGGAAATGGACAGTCTTGATTCATGCTTTTTTTGAGCAACACATGATTAGGAGCTCACTGACAAGGAAATATTATATTGTCAAACATAACCAGCTACTGCCAGCTTTGTATAATACAGGATACACCATAAAAGCAGCCCCCTCCTCTTTATACACCACTGGAATATTACCTCATAGCACCATCTTCCCAACAAGTAGTGTAAAGAAGGGTCGTTTTGCTTCAGCTCAATGGCCTTATCGATGTGTTCCTAGAAAAATAGTAAGAAACAAAGTTAGATTGTAAACTTGCCAATACTGCCATTGAGAAGTCAGTGGAATGTGATCTAATTCCACTACAGGCTAATGAATACATATCCAAAACCTGAAAGTATAGTTCAGGCCAAACATTTTTATTTTTGTACTTTCTTTTGCTCTATTGTGATTATTTTTCCTCTCGCCACAAACCCCCTACAAAAATCCAAGGGGTGAAGAGCAAATGCTCCTTTGTTGGAGTTGCTGTCTCTTGCATTAGCTGTTAATCTGAGGCTTTGTCTGCTTGTTCAGGTGGATATAAAAGATTCCATGACACTATCTGAAGAAGGGCAACATCTAGCCAATTATTATCCCTCAGTCAACAGCTTGAACAGATCAACTAATCATTTATCTCACTGTTGTTTGCCATAACTTCCTGTGTGCAAATTGACTAGAGTGTTTGGATACACAACAGCAATTACACTTCACATTGCTTCTGAAGCACTCGCAGTTCTGAAAAGCAAAAATACAAATGCAAATTCTTTCTTTTCTTTCTACTTATCCTTTCTGCAGCTAAAAGTTCTGCATTCAGCTAGAACATTCCAGCAGAGCAGGAGATTGCTTAGCCCATCATATGTGCCGGTTTTACAGCAGCACCAAATTAGTCTAATGTCCCTATTCTCTCCTGCAGTCTGGCTCTTTCTCTGCTTCCAATATTTATTCACTTTCCCTTAAAAGATTCAATGGTTTCTGCTTCACTGTTTTCCTGTGGCAAAGTATCTCATTGTCTGACAACTCTTTCTAAAAAGACATCTCTTCTAACTTCTCTGATCTCTGACTCCCTTACCAGAGGTAAAATCTTTCGCTATTCACCTTATCAAATTTAAATTCATTATTAAATATAAGGTTGAATAAACCCTCTATTAACTTTCTGTGCTCTAGAGCTTCACTGTCTCAAGTCTTTCCTTATGTTATATTTTCCCATCACTGGTACCATGTTAGTGAATCTATGATGGATGTTTTCTATGAATTACAGGACCTTTCTATCATGGGGTTCCCAAGTAATACAGTATCACCTAATCAATGTTTTGTACAAATTTATCATCGCTTGCCAAACCTTAAAATGGGAGATTGGACCTTCCAATGTTCCCTTTGTGCTTATGGGAAAGTAGCTTTAACCTGAGGGCATTGCAATGATTGGTAATTCACCACCTTTAGTTTGTGGAAACATTGCAAGGCTGAAGGGGGCAATCAGTAGGAACAGGAATTGATAGGCAATGATAAAGGAATTTGGAATTTGCATTGATTAAAAACAGTTAGTGAGCTGAAACAATAGCTGAGCCACTATAAATTATTTTTCCTTTAAATTTCCCGGTTTCCATCTGAATTCATGTATTTCACTGAAATCCTAAACCAAGAATTAATCCAGGAAATAATTCCCACAAACATGCTTTCTTTGATCATTGGCAAAGTTCTGAAACTAGTTATTAGATTTTCTAGACATGCTGCTAATTTTATGAGAAACTAATTCATTGCAACCTGCATCATCACAGGGTTCATGTGGAGGAGGCCCTGACTCAGGAACTGATTGCAAGAAAGAACAAAGGAGAGGGTGAAAGAGAAGCCAATAGAATTGGAAAGCAAGGGGGAGCGAGGGAGAAAACACAAAGTAACTTTGAAGGGAGCTAGAAGGGGAAAAGAGAAAAAAACCATGACCGCAAATATTACAAGAGTTAAACTTGGATCAGAATATTTTGTGTGTGTGACTGGACTCAAAAACAAGAACAAAAACAAAATCTATGTACACACAGAAAAATAGATAGAAAATACAAGCCAAAAAATATAAGTCAGATCTGACCGTGATCTGCAAGCAATGATTATTCCCCATGGATTTTCCGATAAAACAAATAATAGCACAGCTGACAGGCTCAACTTCTGAGCCAGTTATTGAGGGACAGAGTCCAAATTAGTAAAAAGTAAGACTTGCACTTATAAAACACCTTACCAAATCTTGGAGAAACATCCCAAACCACTTCACATATTACTGTTGATGAGTAGTCATTATTACCTAGGTAAATGCAACAGCCATTTGCACACAGAAGGGTCCTACAAATAACAATGAAGTGAATGACCTGTTCATCCCTTTTACATGGAGTTATGTTGCATCTACAGCGCAGAAACAGGCTATTTGGCCCAACTGGTCTATACTGGTATTTATGCTCCACATGAGCCTCCTCCCACTCCTCTTCATTTGACTTATCAGCATATCCTTCTATTCCTTTCTCCCAAATGCACTTGTTTAACTTCCCCTTAATACATCAATGCTATTTCCCTCAAACACACTATGTAGTAGCAAGTTCCACATTCTTACCACTCTCTGGATAAAGAAGTTTCTCCTAAATTCAATATTGTATTTAACAGTAACCATCTTATATTTATGAGCTCTAGTTTTGGACTTCTGAGCAAGTGGAAACATTTTCCCTATGTCTACCCTATCAAACCCTTTCATTATATTAAAGGCCTCTCTCAGGTCACCCCTCAACCTTTCCCTTTTATACAGCCCCAGCCTGTTCACCACCAAGAAAAGAAAGATTGAAATTAAACTTGCTTAAATAAATGGGTTCTTTAGAGCTTGAGAAAATGCAGGTGGTACATATCTCCCAGAAGGAGAAAACTCAGTGAGCTGAATGGTCGTTTCCTGTTTCACATTTTTATAAGGCTCTAGAAATGATCTTTTGTGATCCCAAAGTTGAATGATCAATGCATTCCTCAAAATTCTTCTTCCTGTTATTGTATTGGAGGTATTCCTCTTTCCTCTGTGTGTTTGAACTGACCCAATCCAGCTCCTAGTGGGCCTGGGCCAACAGCAACAAACTGCCTTATATGGCTTTCACTGGAAATCTCCCTCCAAGCTGTAGCTTCCAATATTGGGCAAACCAGCAGGTGATCCAGCCAGCAAGAAGCTTATTTGGAGGTGGGGGCAGTGTGCAGTTGGCACAGGTTCACCCCATATGTCTCTTGAAATTGCACTAGGATGCTACATACATCATCAGAATCCCACGTGCAGTCATGAGATTCCCTCCTGAACCAGGTGGGCACCTTGGCTGCTTGGTGGAAGATCAAGTAAATAGGGTATCAGTGGAGAATAAGTTAATCAGTTATTTTAATTCTGCTACTTCCCTTCTTCCTGGACTCTCCACAATTTCCACAACAGTGAAATAAAGTTGGTCCATGCTCTTCCTGAGATTGAATCCCTCATTTCTGCCCATTCTGTTTGTCTCCCTGATCTCGAATTTAACATCCCCAGTTTCTCTGAGCCCATGTGATCTGCTCAGAGATGGACTGCAGCAGTTCAACATGAATATCCTGCCTGGTCACTATTTGAAAGGATAACAAGGACTCTTTGCCTTAAATGAATCGGCTACCAAATAGAAGTCAAGGATTAAAACCTGTTTCCCGTGGGGAAAAATCACAGTTCAGCAATCATTGTTTGTGAGTGACCATTCAGCATGTCTGCGCCACACTCTGCTCTCTGCTCATTTCTGTGTTATCAGAGGCTTCACCCACTTTTTTTGCACTCATCAAGGGATAATAATACAATAGCAAAACACTATAGTTCCTGAAAATCTGAAATAAAAACAGAAAATGCTAGAAATACCTAGCAGTTCTTGGCAGCATCTGTGGAGAGAGAAACAGGGTCACAGGCCTGAAACATTGGCCTGGATTTTCACCAGGTTGGGTTGACTTGGGAGCCTTTAAAAAATGGCGGATGGGTCCCAATTCGAGATTCCTAAAGCCATTCCCGGGCTTTCTGATTTTCAGGAATGCCTTTAATGGGTGCCGGTTGGTTCCTGTCAAAAGCCTGCATCTGGCACTCCCGACCTTGCGGGCTCCATTGCAGGGATAGGTATGTCCTACTCTGCAATTTTCATAGAGCGAACCCAGGTTTTTAAAGAGTTATGGTTCACGGTCCCTCGGAGGAGTCATGAACCCTAGTCGGCATGAGGGGACTTTTTAAAAGTTAAGTTCAAAAGGTCCTCCTCATGCCCCCTATGCCAAATTACACTCCCCATTCATCCTATGATCCCTCATGCTCCCTATGCCAAGCTCTGCCCTTCCATCCACCAAGTCCCCATATGCCCCTAATGCCAAGCTCTGCCCTTCCACCCACCACCTATGGCCCCTCATGACCCTATGCCAAGCTATGGCACTTTCATGTCCATTGACCCACTGTACACTTTTTGAACTAATGAACCCCATAGTGAATAGTGGACTGTTTAACAAAAACTTTGAAGAAAAGTAATTCATTGATAATTTTCTCCTACGTTGAATAAAAGTCTGAACTACAAGGTAATAAAAGTGTCAATCACCCAGGCCCTTTAAAGTACCAAACACCACAAACTCTTGAAACCACTTAACTTGTGTAAACAAACATTGTGAAATTGACAACAAGATCAGAAAGCCTGAGCTATCAATCAAACAATGTTTCCTCTGGGAAGCAGGTGTTCTGGTACTGTAATAGCACTCTAGGCTCTCAGTCAAGAATACATAATAAGGCTTGGCTGAGAACCCAGAGGCTGCATTAGAGCTTGTTGAAACAGCTGCTTCCCAGAGCACTTTCTCCTGAGGTGGGCGAGCTGAGCCAGGAATTTTTCTGACTCCCACTACCCACCTCGAGGATGAATATCTAGGCCATTAACTCTGTTCCTCTCTTCACAGATGCTGCCAGATTTGCTTGGCATTTCCAGCATTTTCTGTTTTTATATGAGAGATATAAAAACAGAAAACAGAGGTGCTGGGGACGGAATTCTTCCCATTTCAGGCACCCATTGTCAAAAGTCTCTCTACAATCAAATACTCCATATCAGGCCTCAAAATTGAGATGCTATCTAAAGGCTGCAGGAGGTTCCATTACAAAGAAGGGGCAGAAATATTAGGGCTAGGGTGGAGAAGGATCCCCGCCACAGGAATGATTTTGGCCTTGACCGCTTCAGCCTTGTGACTCCAGCATAAGGGCACGGATAGCAGGCTTCAATGGCCCTCCGACCTTTCACAGGGTTGTGGACCCAGCCAGGGGGTCCCAATCAACACTGGAGAGCTCCATTAGTGTGGACGATGATTTCAAGTCACGGAATGTGGCTTTAATTACAACCAAGATGAAGTGCTACCAATAGAGCCAAGATGACAACTGATCAGGGATAAAGAATTAAAATCAATAACATTCAAAATGGATGGCCCGGATATGCCAGTGGCAGAGATCCTGCATTGGAGCCTTTTCAAATTTTATTAAGTTTTTTCATTGCTATTTCTTACGCTACCTTTTCTATTTTACATCTAAGTTGAAGAAACAACTACAGACAAATTCTCAATTCAGTCTTTTATCTCAGAATTCAAATGCAGATATACAGTTTAACAACATAACTAAATAATTATAATTATTGTTGTTGACATCTTTTGATGATCTGCTTCTATCACTGCTTGTTTGTCCCTACAACCACACCCCCACTCCACCTCTCTCTCTCTCTCCGCCCCCCCCCCCACACACCTTAAACCAGCTTATATTTCAACTCTTTCTTGGACTCAAACTCAAGTTCTGTCGAAGGGTCATGAGGACTCGAAATGTCAACTCTTTTCTTCTCCGCCGATGCTGCCAGACCTGCTGAGTTTTTCCAGGTAATTCTGTTTTTGTTTTTGTTTTTGGACTTCCAGCATCCGCAGTTTTTTTGTTTTAATTACAATCCAGTTGTGTTTCAATCCTCAAAACATTAAAGAATTTCTGATTAAAGGTGTTGCATACATAAAGGAGTTGTACCCAAGAACTACAGGATAATAAATGCTATCCTTGCTAATCCCCCATGCAAGATTGCCAATTAGAATAGTTTTGTGTTGAGTTTATGCCCTCAGGCACTGGATTCAGACTACCAAATTTATTTCACACAGGATTTTTGCAGGAAACAGACTTTCAACCCATAAACACTTTTTATTTATTTTTTTATGATAATCCAACAACTTCATGTCCACAATTAGTGATACTATTATCTATTTCCAGATATTTTATTTGACTGAATTCAAATTCTCAAATTACCAGGGTGCAATTTGAACATATGTTCTCTGGGTTATTACTCCAGGCCTCGCATACTAATGTTGCACCACTAATCTCTAAGGGACAAACCAGGCAGCTTAAAAGTTAGAATTGTTGCTAGTCCAAAGGATGCGAGACCATACCATATACTAGCACGAGACACCTCTTACTGAGTTATATAATAGTGCACTGGGGATCTAATGGAAAAATTTCCTTTCCCTTACTGCCTTATTGGACTTCCATCTCGAGGGCCCATGTCTGCCTGCACTTCAAGAGTCTCTTTGTTGTTGACATAAAAATTATGGCACCGTCTATTTTATAGGCAAAAAAAGTTGAAATCTGCCAAGGCTGATATATCTCATCCTTTATTCCATGGAATACCCGGTGGGATCAACACCTTTGGTGGTTTCAATAGGCTTCAAGCAGGTGATGACGTAGTGGTATTGTCACTGGACTAGTAATCCAAAGACTCAGGGTTCAAATCCCGCCAAGGCAGAAGGTGGAATTTAAATTCAATAAAAAACTGGAATTAAACGTCTAATGATGACCATGGAGGAAGGAGATCTGTCGTCCTTACCTGGTCTACCTACACGTGACTCAAGACCCACAGCAATGTGATTAACTCTTAACTGCCCTCTGACATGGCCTAGCAAGTCACTCAGTTGTACCAAACTGCTACAAAGTCACAAAAAAGGAATGAAACTGGATGGGCCACCTGGCATCGATTGAGGCACCAGAAACAACAACAGCAATCTCAGCCCTACTGACCCTGCTAGGTCCTCCTTACTAACATCTGGGGGCTAGTGCCAGTATTGGGAGATCTGTCTCACAGACTAGTCAAGCAACAGCCTCGTGAATTATACCTTAAAAATAATATCCCAGACACCACCTTCACCATCCCTGGGTATGTCCTGTTCCATCGAAAGGACAGACCCAGCAAAGGTGGTGGCACAGTGGTATACAGTTGGGAGGGAATTGCTCTGGGAGTCCTCAACATTGTCTCTGGACTCCATGAAGTCTCACGGCATCAGGTCAAACATGGGCAAGAAAACCTCCTGCTGATTACCACGTAGTGCCATCCCTAAGCGTATGAATCAGTATTCCTCCATGTTGAACACCACTTGGAGAAAGCACTGAGGGTAGCAAGAGCAAAGAAGGTACTCTGGGTGGGGGACTTCAATGTCCATCAACAACAGTGGCTTGGCAGCACCACTACTGACCGAGCTGGCCAAGTCCTAAATGACATAGCTGCTAGACTGGGTCTGCGGCAGATGGTGAGGGAACCAACAAAATGGAAAAACATGCTTGACCTCATCCTCACCAACCTGCCTGCCACAGATGCATCTGTCCATGACAGTATCGGTAGGAGTACCCACCGCACAGTCATTGTGGAGACTAAGTCTTGCCTTCACATTGAGGATACCGTCCATCGTGTTGTGTGGTACTACCACTGTGCTAAATGGGATAGATTTCAAACAGGTCTAGCAACTCATGACTGGGCATCCATGAGGTGCTGTGGGCCATCAGCAGCTGCAGAATTGTACTCGAACACAATCTGTAACCTCATGGCCTGGCATAACCCCCACTCTACCATTAACATCATGTCAGGGGATCAACCCTGGTTCAATGAAGAGTGCAGGAGGGCATGCCAGGAGCAGCACCAGGCATACCTAAAAATGAGGTGTCAACATGGTGAAGCTAAAGCACAGGACTACTTGCGTGCCAAATAGCATAAGCAGCAAATGATAGACAGGGCTAAGTGATTCCACAACCAATGGATCAGGTGTAAGCTCTGCAGTCCTGCCACATCCTGTCGTGAATGGTGGTAGACAATTAATCAACTCACTGGAGGAGGAGGCTCCACAACTATTCTCATCCTCAATGATGGAGGAGCCCAGCACATTACTGCAAAAGATGAGGCTGAAGCACTTGCTACAATCTTCAGCTGACCTCCTCTGGAGGTCCCGAGCATCACAGATGCCAATCTTCAGCCAATTCAATTAACTCCATGTGATATCACAAAATGGCTGAAGGCACTGGATACTGCAAAGGCTATGGGCTCTGACAATATTCCGGCAATAGTACTGAAGACTTGTGCTCCAGAACTTGCTGCACCCCTAGCCAAGCTGTCCAGTACAGCTAAAACACTGGCATCCACCCAGCTATGTGGAAACTGCCCAGGTATGTCCTGTGCACAAAAAGCAGGACAAATCCAACCCAACCAATTACTGCCTTGTCAGTCTACTCTCCATCAGTAAAGTAATGGAAGGCATCATCAACAGTGCTATCAAGCGGCACTTGCTTGGCAATAACCTGCCCACTGATGCCCAGTTTGGGTTCTGCCATGGCCACTCAGATCTTGACCTCATTACAGCCTTTGATCAAATATGGACAAAAGAGTTGAACTCCTAAGGTGAGTTGAGAGTGACTGCCCTTGACACCAAGGCAGCATTTGACAGAGTGTGGCATCAAAGAGCCCGGGCAAAACTGGAGTCAATGGGAATCAGGGGGAAAACTCTCCACTGGTTGGAGTCACACCTAATACAAAGGAAGATGGTTGTGGTTGCTGGAGGTCAGTTACCACAGCTCCAGGACACCACTGCAGGAGTTCTTCAGGGTAGTGTTCCCATCCCACCATCTTCAGCTGCTTCATCAATTACCTTCCTTCTATCATAAGGTCAGAAGTGAGGATGTTCGCTGATGATTGCACAACATTCAGCACCATTTGCAACACCTCAGATACTGAATCAGTCCATTTCCAAATGCAGCAAGACCTAGACAATATCCAGGCTTAGGCTGACAAATGGCAAGTAACATTCCACACAAATGTCAGGTAATGACCATCTCCAACAAGGGAGAATCTAACCATTGGCCTTTGATGTTCAATGGCATTACCATCACTGAATAACCCACTATCAACATCCTTGGGGTTACCGTTGACCAGGAACTGAACTGGAGTAGCCATATAAATACTGTGGCTACAAGAGAAGGTCAGAGGCTAGAAACCATGCAATGAGTAACTCACCTCCTGACTCCCCAAAGCCTGTCCATCATCTATAAGGCACAAGTCAGGAGTGTGATGGAATACTCCCCACTTGCCTGGATGAGTGCAGCTCCCACAACACTCAAGAAGCTTGACACTGTCCAGGACAAAGTGGCCTTCTTGATTGACACCACATCCACAAACATTCACTCTCTCCACACCGGTGCACAGTAGCAGCAGTGTGTACCATCTACAAGATGCACTGCAGGAACCACCAAGGCTCCTTAGAGAGCACCTTCCAAACCCATGACCACGACCATCTTGAAGGACAACGGCAAGAGATAGATGGGAACACCACCATCTGGAGGTTCCCCTCCAAGTGACTCACCATCCTGACTTGGAAATATATCGCCGTTCCTTCACTGTCGCTGGGTCAAAATCCTGGAACTCCCTTCCTAATAGCACTGTGGGTGTACCTACACCACATGGACTGCAGCAGTTCAAGAAGGCAGCTCATCACCACCTTCTCAAGGGCAACTAGAGATGGGCATTAAATGCTGGTCCAGCCAGTGAAGCCCACATCCTGAGAATGAATAATAAAAAGGCTGCAAACCATTTCCAATGAAAATGTAACAACAATGTGATTGTAAGTACTTTTTTTTCTAATCTCAATTTTCAATCCTTTCCATCATCATATTTGTTACTTCCCAGGAATTAAATAATGGGACGTGTACTCTTCCCAGAAAACCTGGTTCAACTCTATCTCCAAACTCATCAGAAAAGGCTTTTATTGAGATATAACACTACTGTGAGTGGCTAAGATCTCAGCTTGTATGTTTTTATAAAATATTTATAGATATCCTCATTGCTATTTTGTAAATTTTAAAACTGAACAAAGACCCTTCAAATGGCTGAACCTATGTCTGTGACCTCTGAACAAAAGAAGCCTCATTGAAGTTTGAAGGAAATTCACAACTCGTTATCTCTGAGGAGCCACTGACAACCACCTGTACAGCCCAACTTCAAAGAGAGTTATACAAAGGCCATCTGCATTTAATAACCCAGGCTAGCCAGAAGAAAACTGATGGTCTGCTAAGACAAAAGGTCCTGCAACCTTTCTTTCAATTCGTAATGGCTGAGACATTTAGCAATCTTTGAAACCCAGTTGCATTCCAAACAATGGTTACACATCCTTTGTTGTAAACCGTGTGGAGAGGTGGGGGTCATGTGACACAGACCTCTGGCTTATTGAACAAGTTAATATTGCATTGCTGAACTGAATAGCTCAGTCTGCTCTTTATCATCTGGCTAGCAGCCTCAGAGACAAGGAGCTCTGCCCAAATGGAACTCCTGGCCCCTATCTACACTGCTTCTGCTAGAAATTCTGAAACAGTGCCTACAAGACTGATTCATCCCTGCTTATATATCTCATCTTGCGAAGTCAGCATCACCGGAAAAGTGAATTATACAGCATTGGATTTCAGCCCGTTGACCTATGTGAAGGGATACTTCATTGGGCTTTGATTCTGAACTCTGGAACCCACGTGAAATAATATTTATTTTCTCAGTATTGTAAAACCTTCACTCTATCCCTCTTCTACTGTATTGAATGCGAGGGGTGATGTTCCAACTCTCCTTTCTGCATTTTGAGTGTGTGCAAATAAACTAACCCTTTGAGTTCATCCTATCTCAAGTTTGCTGTGGGGTTAATAGAAAATTGAATCACACCAAAACCGAGGGATAGGGAAATATCCTACTGCTTATAAAGAAGGAAACAAATTAAAACACCTTTCTGTGAGAGAAGAAATTAACCCTCCTCCTATCTGTAACACCACATGATTTGCAGGAATTTATTTTCAATCATGCTCATTGAAATAACAAAAAATACATGTATTTAGATGCACAATCTTTCTGGTATCTATATGAGCATCACAAGTGTCTTTTTCTGTATTTACAAATTATAAGACTAATCTCCTGAAGGGATGTTCCCTGTGAGGAGCACACAGGGTGCACTGGTGGGGAGGATTGTGCGCTCACAGCGCCTGTGTTTCTGTCCTATTAACTTAATGGTTGGAAAACTACACACAGCAGGTCTGCAATTTCCCCACTCGCACTCCCTGAGTGAGGAGCTAATGGGAAGAAAGATCTTGGAACAGATTCTATCAATGAGGGACAAAGTATTTGAGAAACTAATGGGGCTAAAGGCAGAGAAGTCGCCAGAATCTGATGGCCTGCACCCAAGGGTTTTAAAGGAAATGGCTACAGAGATAGTGGAGCCATTGGTCAAAATATTCCAGGACTCACAGGATTCAAGGAGGGTCCCAGCAGAATAGAAAACTGCTAATTTGATGTCCCTGTTCAAGAAGGGATGGGGACAAAAAGCAGGAAACTATAGGCCAGTCAGCCTAACATCTGTCACTGGGAAAATGCTAGAGTCCATTACTAAGGAAGAAATAGCAGGACATTTAGAAAAGCTTAACACTATCAAACAGGGTCAACATGGTTTTGTGAAAGGGTAATCATGTTTGACAAATTTTCTAGAGTTCTTTGAGGATACAACAAGCAGAGTTGATAAAGGGGAACCAGTAGATGTAGTGTATTTGTACTTCCAGAAGGCATTCGATTAGGTGCCACATAAAAAGATTATTGCACAAGGTAAGAACTCACGGTATTGGGGGGTAATATATTAGCATGGATTGAGGATTGGTTAACCCACAGAAGACAGAGAGTCAGGATTAATGGGTCTTTTTCAGGCTGGAAAGATGTAACTAGTGGAGTGTCACAAGGATCAGTCCTAGGGCTTCAATTATTTACTATCTATATTAATGAATATGGAGGGGGCAGAGTGTAATGTATCCAAATTGGCTGACAATACAAAAATAGGTGGGAGGGCATGTTATGATGAGGATGTAAGGAATCTGCAAGGGAATACAGACAGGTTAAGTGAAAGTGCAAAAACTTGGCAGATGGAGTTTAATGTAGGAAAGTGTGAGGTCATGCACTTTGGTAGGAAAAATCAAAAGGCAGACTTTTATTTAAAAAAAGAGCAGCACAGAAGGATCTGGGTGTTCTTGTGCATGAAACACAAAAAGTTAGCATGCAGGTTTAGCAAGTAATCAAGAAGGCAAATGGAATTTTGGCCTGTATTGTTAGGGGGTTAGTGTTTAAAAATAGGGAAGTCTTGTTACAACTGTACAGGGTGAGGCTGCAACTGGAGTACCGTGTACAGTTTTGGTCCCCATATTTAAGAAAGGATATACTGACATTGGAGGCAGTTCAAAAGAGATTCACTAGGCTGATTCCTGGGATGAAGGAGTTGATTTATCAAGAACAGCTAAACAGGTTAGGCCTTTATTCATTAGGGTTTAGAAGAATGTACAAGATTCTGAGGGGGCTTGACAGGGCAGATGTTGAGAAGATGTTTCTACTAGTGAGGGAATCTCGAACTAGGGGATATAATTACAGAATAAGGAGACATGCATTTAAAACTGAGATGTGAAGGAGTTGCTTCACTCAGAGGGTAGTGAATGTCTGGAATTCTCTACCTCAGAGAGTTGTGGAGGCGAGATCACAGAAAGTATTTAAAGAGGAGGTAGATAGATTTTTGAAATATTGGGGAGTTAAAGGCTATGAGGAGCTGGCATGAAAGAGGAGTTGAGGCCTGCGGCAAATCAGCCATGGTCTTATTGAATGGCGGGGCAGGCTTGAGGGGCCGAATGGCCTACCCGTGCTCCTATTTCTTATGTTCTCTTCTGGGGATCAGCCCTGGTGCCCTGACACAGATTCAATAGCTGGCAGCTCAGCAAACAGGAGACATTCCGACCTTCTGTCAGAATTAATGCTGGCAAGACTGTTGGTAGTTGACCACTTCCCAGTTATTCAGTCTGATATTAAGGACAGCAAGACTACACATCTAGTTGGCACAGTTTTTTTACATTAAACTTACCCAAATACTTCCTGGGACAATGGCAGCTGAAGTGTAATTTGTCTTCCTAACATTGAGCTAATTCAATTGACTGCTCTTTAACAACTTCCACACCAATGATAGAAATTTATCACCCTAATCAGCATGTAAAATGGAACAGTCATCTGATTGGAGAGATATTTTAATTGGAATATATCACTATATTGTTTATGGTTAAAATAACGATATGTCTTTTATGCTGCCTATTTTAATGTTATTTTATTATGGGTTATAATAGCAGGGCAGTTGCAATCCATGCTGAGCAAATCTTGCTGAGGAGTCCTTGGTGGTTGAACATCCAAACAGAACACACTTGCAGGAATTGTGTCCAGCTGCTTTCGCTCAGGATCAGTTACTGGAAAAGCAGCACAACACATTCTATCACATATGGGAGACAAAGAGGTTACAGGAACCCATTTTCAAGAGGTCATCGCCTCAATGTTGCAAAATACAACATTTTATCCATGGTTATATTGTACGTTATATTCTTCTTTATTCTGTTTTCTCCTTGGGGTATTAATAGACTAAAATCAAGCTTTAGAAAATGGCACAGTCTGTTTGATGTCCAACAGGCTAGAGGCAGACAATATGGCTGGCATGGGACACGGAGACCGTTAGCCTGTAAATGCCTTAATTTGCAACCTTTTTAACTGCATGTTCAAAGAGGCCTGCAAAACCAGGTGGCTACTGGACAATTGCAGCAGTTAATAGGGATGCGGAGGTCCACTCAAGCATTTTTATCAACCATATTTGTGTAAATTTTGGGTGAGCTGTTTAAATCCAGAGTTAATTCTGGGTTCCTGATTTATCCCTTTAGAGACTATGGAGGCAAGCAGCAGCACTTAAATGAGCAGGCGAGAGGACCCGGAGATAGACAGCAGCACCTAAAATTGCAGGAGAAAGGAGGACCCAGAGACAAACAACAGCACCTAAAATAGCAGGAGAGAGGAGGACCTAGGGACAAACAGCAGCACCTAAAAGAGCAGGAGAGAGGAGGACCTAGGGACAAACAGCAGCACCTAAAAGAGCAGGAGAGAGGAGGACCGAGGGACAAACAGCAGCACCTAAAAGAGAAGGAGAGAGGAGGACCTAGGGACAAACAGCAGCACCTAAAAGAGCAGGAGAGAGGAGGACCTAGGGACAAACAGCAGCACCTAAAAGAGGAGAGTGGAGGACCCAGGGACATTCAGCAGCACCTAAATGAACAGATGAGAGGAAGACCCGGAGATAGACAGCAGCACCTAAATGAGGAGGACCCGGAGACAGACAGCAGCACCTAAAAAGAGTGGGAGAAATGATGGCCTGTGGACAGTAAACTATACCTAGAAGAGCTATCCAATCCTTGGCTCCGGAGTAGGCCAACGGCATTCTGAGAAAAATCAAAGTGTGACATCACAGGAAAACAGGTAGTTGATTGGCTGGTGAGTATTTTTCTCAATTAACTTTCAAAACTTGGGTAATTTTAGTATTTGTAAGGTTGCATTAGTAGTAAGGTTTAGTAATAGTAGCACATACGAACATAGAGCAGGAGTAGGCCATTCAACCCCTCGACCTGCTCTGCCATTTAATAAGATGATGGCTGATCTGATAGTAACCTGAAATCTGCATCCCACCTATCGCTGATAACCTATCACCTCCTTGCTTGCCAAGAATCTATCCACCTTTGCCTTAAAAATATTCAAAGACTCTACTTCCACCACCTTTTCAGGAAGAGAGTTCCAAAGACTCACGACCCTCTGAGTGAAAAAGTTTCACCTCATCTCTGTTTGAAATGGGCGACCCCTCATTTTTAAACAGTGACCCTTAGTTCTAGATTCTTCCACAAGAGGAAACATCCTCTCTACATCCACCTGTCAAGGACCCTCAGGATCTTATATGTTTCAATTAAGTTGCCTCTTACTCTTCTAAACTCCAAAGGATACAAGCCTAGTCTGTCCAACCTTTCCTCATAAGACAACCCACCAATTCCAGGTATTAGTCTTGTAAACCTTCTCTGAACTGCTAGGTTGGTTATTAGGTTGGCTGATGAGTATCTCCAATTTACCTTAACTAGGGAATTTTAATCGGGGTAAGTAGGACATTTATTGAAATAAGAATATAAGCACAGGCAGGACTAGAGACATTAATTAAAATATAATCAGCAAAACAATTAATTAAACACTATAAAGATTGGACTGAAAGTTAATAAATCCCCTGGATTTGATTGTCCACATCCCAGCGTGTTGAAAGAGATGCAGAGATAGTGGATTCATTGCTGGTCATCTTCCAAAATTCTATAGATTCGGGAATAGGTCCTGCAGATTGGAAGGTGCCAAATGTAACCCCGCTATTTATGAAAGGAGGGAGAGAGAAAACGGAATTACAGAACTGTTAGCCTTACATCAGTCGTGGGGAAAATGCTAGAATCTATTATAAAGAATGTGATAACAGGACACTTAGAAATAAATGGTAGGATTGGGCAGAGTCAACATGGATTTATGAAAGGTAAATCATGTTTGACAAATCTGTTGGAGTTTTTTGTGGATGTAACTAGCAGAATAGCTAAGGGATTCAATGTGATCATAGCTGATCTTCGGCTTCAATTCCACTTTCCTGCCTCTCCCCACATTCTTTGATCATCTAAGAGACCAAAAATCTGCCTGCCTCAGCCTTAAATATATTCAACAATGGAGCATCCACAACCCTTTGAAGTATCCCATGGGATTCAATTCCGCTCAAGTTTATTATGTGGTACTATGTCTCCGTTAGTTCATCAAATAAATGAATAAAGTTAGTCCAACATAATTTGCCTTTAACAAATACTTTTTGACTTTCATTTATTAACCTATATTTTTCCAAGTGCCAATCAATTTTGTCCTGGATTAATGTCTCTTTAAAGTTCTCCCACCATTGACAGAAGGCTGATTGGTCTGCAACTACCTTAAAATCTAGCTCTTGACAGAGCTATTGATCACCTGTTATTATCTAATATTTCCTTACATGGCTTAGTGTCAAATTTTGTCTGATAACATTCTTGTGATGTTTCAATATGTTAAATGTTAAAGGCACTATATAAACGCAAGTTGTTATTGTTGATACAGAAGCAGAAAAGTCCTCTCAACTCCTTGCTGATCTAAACTCATCAAATCTGTTATACTAAAACAAAATGAAAATTGGGCACAGGAGTGAAAAATGATAGACCAGCACTTAACAGAATCCACCCATTTATATCTTCAGGGGCCCTCGGTCTATTCAGAACAGGGTGCAAACTCTGAGCAGTAAATCTGCAGTTGTATATAGGTCAGATGAGCATTAAATTGAGGCCTGGGTAGCAATGTTGTAAATTGCCCCCGACAGAATGCAGTGATATGGCCTGAATCATTGCATTTATTTTTAAAGTCAAAGGGTGGAATCATCCCAGCTTTACACTAAGTGCGGTTGTGGGCAGGAAAAACAACATTTTATCTGCCAGCCATAATGGCAGCTTTTCATGCCGTATCATCCCAAACCTGCTGCATTAATTATGCATTCCCAGGATACACACTGTTTCGGTGGCCAGTGGGCTCCAATTCACCTCCACACCGTCACCTCGCCGCTTCATCACGCTAGGCACCACATTTAAAGTTCAGCCACGCTCAGTGCTTCCAGCCCAGGACCGTAGCAAAGAAGACATGGCCTGAAAGGCAAAAAGACTGCAGCCCTCGAGTGTCTTCTGGATGCCGAGGAGGCCTGTTGTGATGTTCTCTTACCCCTGCTCTGGCTGCAGAAGGGGCAGCAACATTAGCACTCTGGCTTGATAGGCGATAGCAGTGATCAGTGCCAATACTGCATAGAAGAGGTTGGCCATCCAATGCAGATAGAGAATGAATGATTTCATCCATACAGCCAGGGTATGGCAACCATCTCCACTCTAAACTCACACACTCAAGCCCATCACACATTCACAGGCATTTCACTCACTGCCAGCTCAAGGGACATCACCACCCATTCTCTCTCACACACCCTCACATGTCCATCTGGTTTCATCTTCTCTGGAAACTGCCTCCTCAGCCCTCACCATCTTGACGCCACTTGCACAGATCAACATGTGCCCCCACACAAACCCTGGGATACCCTGCCTTCCCTAGTACAACCCTCGCCCTGCAGCTTCTTCCCTTGTCTGAGGCCACTTGTCCCCCTTCACCAAGCAAGCCCTAGCCTGCAGCCATTGAAAAGCCACCCAAAAATGGCTGATCTGATAGCTAAAGACCTGCCCGTGAGCCTCCCTAAAAGTGATGCGGTGATGTCTGTGAAGCCTGGCACTGATGACTGCGAGTGCTGACTGAAGCAAGGTAGGCAAACAAACCTTGAAGTCTTAAGCAAAGTGCAGCCCGCCAAGTGTATGCCTTATGTGTGCTGCTGTGAAACACATTGGCATATTTTCCCACTGACATGGGTGGACAATCCAATGGGGTGGATAAGTCCGGCGGGCTGGTCTTATAATGATATGCAGATGTACTACAATGAGGTTTCCAACATCTGATGGCAGGAAACGCAGCCCACCATCGACGGGCTGAGCAGATGATTGTAAACTGGCTTCACGACATTGTGAAACCGATTTTCGGCCTTCTCACATATTGTCTGCACATGGGACCGAACACAACCAACGCCAGCAGGCAAGGGAAATCCTCCAAAGTTTCTGATACAAAAGCAGAAAGCAGTTCTGATGAAAACTCTGTCCCTGTCTCCACGGATTTTGCCTAACATGCTGAGTATTTCCAGCATTTTCTGTTTTTTATTTCAGATTTCAGCATCTGCAGTATTTTGCTTTGGTCAAAATTTCTAATATTACTACTGTGTCAGAAACAGATCTCCCATTGCTTATTCTAAAGTTTCTGTTCAACTTTTCATACAGAATTATAGCTAATTTAAAATCCTATTAGCTGATTCTGAAAAGGTGCTGATTGCTTTTGTTGCCTTTGTCTTGGGAAATTCCCAGATAAAGCAAGTACACTGTCTAGATAACATATAGATAACATCCATGTGAAGCTTCAGGTACAGCTGGTCTACTGTAGAAATGTCACTACATGTTCAGTGCATTGGGGAGATTCGTTTGGCTTTCAAACGGTGAAAATGCAAAGTTGCAAATGGCATGTAGAGTTAGTTGTAGCCCCGATGGATAAGTGTCAAAACACAAGACACAGGCCAGGTACTTCAATTTGAGAATCCGACAAAATGCAATAGCTCATCTGAGGTCTAATATGATGTTGTTACATTGAAGTGTTACTTGGATATTTAAAACCAGGATGAGGAGTGAATCATTACTCATCAAATGGTTTTCATGGTATCTATGGGGAACAGTGACAGCAATAAACTCACAAAACAAAAACAGAAATATCTGAAAAAACTCAGCAGGTCTGGCAGCATCGGCGGAGAAGAACAAAGTTGACATTTCGAGCCCTCATGACCCTTCAACAGAACTTAGTAAAAATAGGAGAGGGTTGAAATATAAGCTGGTTTAAGGTGAGGGTCTGGGGGGAGAGAAGTGGGGGGGGGTGTTGCTGGTTGTAGGGACAAGCAAGCAGTGATAGGAGCAGATAATCAAAAGATGTCACAGACAAAAGAACAAAGAGGTGTTGAAGGTGGTGATATTATCTAAAAGAATGTGCTAATTCTTTTAGATAATATCACCACCTTCAACACCTCTTTGTTCTTTTGTCTGTGACATCTTTTGATTATCTGCTCCTATCACTGCTTGCTTGTCCCTACAACCACCCCCCCCCCACCCCAACTTCTCTCGCCTCATCCCTCCACCTTAAACCAGTTTATATTTCACCCCTCTCCTATTTTTACTTAGTTCTGTTGAAGGGTCATGAGGACTCGAAACGTCAGATGCTGCCAGACCTGCTGAGTTTTTCCAGGTAATTCTGTTTTTGTTTTGCATTTCCAGCATCCACAGTTTTTTGTTTTTATCTATTATTATAGCAATAAACTCACGTCTAGCCTGATCTGAGATTCAGGACTACCAAAGGTTAGGAGGACTATATAATTTCAAAAGGTTTGGGGGAATGACTTAACCAACTTAATTGTGTACGAGAGAGGCGCTTGTTCAACAACATTCGGCAGAGGACACATGAAATTCTTTTAAATACGAAAATAATGCTGAGCATACAGAAAAGATTCATAGCTAAATGTACTTGAGTGTCAGCTTGGCTCAGTATTAATACTTCCATCCTTGAATAAGACAGTTATGGCTTCAAGTTCCACTATGGATTTGAGTACGTACATATTTAGTCTGACATTCCAGTGCAGTACTGAGGAAAAGCATTATTAGCAGTGCCATCTTTCAGATGAGTATTAAACTGAGGGCAGCCTCTCTGCCTGCTCAAGCTAAGGAAAGGTATCCATGACGGGAAACTATAGATTAGTTAGTCTAGTAGGTTGTGATCTTCCATAATTCCCTAGATTCTGGATAGGTCACAGCAGTTTTGGAAAATCACAAATGTAACACCACTGCTCAGAAAAGAAGGGAGACTAAAAACAGGAAACTATAGGCCAGTTAGCCTAACATCTGTCATAGGTAAAATGCTAGAATATATTATTAAGGAGGTTATAGTAAGATATTAGAAAATTATAATACAATCAGGCAGAGTCAGCATGGTTTTATGGAAGGGAAATCATGCTTAGCAAATTTATTAGAGTTCTTTGAGGATGTAGTAAGCAGGGTGGATAAAGGGGAACCAGTAGATGTAGTGTGTTTGGATTTCCAAAAGACATTCGATAAGGTGCCACATAAAAGGTTACTGCACAAGATAAGTGCTCATTGTGTTGGGTGTAATATGCATGGATAGAGGATTGGCTAACTAACAGGAAATAGAGGGGCAAGATAAATGAGTCATTTTCAGATTGGCAAAATGTAACTAATGGATTGCCACAGGGACTAGTGCTGGGTGCTCAACTATTTACGATCTATATCAATGACTTGGAGGAAGAGAACGTGTGTATTGCAGCCATATTTGCTGCTGATACGAAGATAGATAGGAAAGTAAGTTGTGAGGAGGACACAGAGTGCAAAGGAATATAGGTAGGTTAAGCGAGTGGGAAAAAATTCTAGAACAAGGGACACAATTTAAAAATAAGGGGATCTCCCATTTAAGATGGAGATGAGGAGGAATTTCTTCTTTTGGAGGGTTGTTAATCTTTGGAATTATTTTCCCCAGAAAGCAGTGGAGTCTGGGACATTGAATATAATCCAGGCTGAGTTGGACAGATTTTTGATTTACAAGGGAGTGAAGGGTTATGGGAGCTGGCAAGAAAATGGAGTTAAGGCCACAATTGGATCAGCCATGATCTTACTAAATGGCAGAGCAGGCTCAAGGGGCCGAATGGCCTACTCCTGCTCCTATTTCTTTTGATCTTATGGTGCTAGTTAAAGAAGAAGAGGGGTTCTTACAGTATCCTGGTCAGCATTCCTCCCTTAACCATAGCTACAAAACAGAGCATCTGGTCATTCATTCATTTACTGTTTGTGGGACCTTGCTGAGAGCAAATTGTTATCTTCGCCTACACAACAGTGAAAGCCCTTCACAAATTTATTGATTGCAAAGCACTTTGGGACAAATTCAAGTTCTTTTTTTCACCTTTCAGCAAACAGAGAGAAAAAATAAAATTAGTTAATAAATCCTTTACAAGTGAAATGAAGAGGAAGACAAAGTCTACAAATCCTGCAGCAAGAAAGGTGAAGCATAAGGTCATGCAGAAAGTAGTCAAAGTGGCACAGAAAGACCTGGAAAAGCATAGCTGCGGATGCAAATCATCACCAATCATCACTTTTATCCAAAACTGCAACAATAATAGCGTGGCGAGAGAAGAGACAAGAATGCTAAAACATGCAAATTAAGTGTGGGGGTACATAAAATAGCTAATTCTCCACTCCCAGCCCACCACTGAACTCACAGCGAGCACGGGCCATAGAATTCAGGCTACAATGTTGGTAGTTATGTCTCGGCACATAATGCCTTCTCCACCAATAGTGCTGAATATAGAAAATACCTCATGAACAATTTACTTTCTTCAAGTATTCACTAGGTAACACGTGTGCAACACACCCATTAAAAAACTTCAATAACTGAGGTAGAATTGACTGGTATAAACATGATAAAAGTTCAATATAAAATTAAACAGGACAAAACAAATAAATTCTCAGGGTGAGGGAGTACTTTGGTTATCTAAGTGAGGTTATCCACTTTGGTTGAAGGATCAGATGTGCAGAGTATTTCCTAAATGGCAAGAGACTAGAAAATGTAGACGAACAAAAGGACCTGAGTTTATTTGTCCATAAGTTACCGAAAACTAACATGCAGGTGCAGCAGGTAATTAGGAAGGCTTTATTGCAAGAGGATTTGAGTACAGGAGTAGTGAAGTCCTGCTTCAATTGCATAGAAGCATGGTTAGACCACACCTGGAGTACTGTGTGCAGTTTTGGTCCCCTTACCTCAAAAAGGATATTATTGCCATAGAGGGAGTGCAACGAAGGTTCACCAGACTTGTTCCAGGACTGTCTTATGAAGAGAGATTGGGGAAACTCTAGAATTTCTAAGAATGAGGGGTGGTCTCATTGAAACCTATAAAATACTTAAAGGAATAGACAGGGTAGATGCAGGTAAGATGTTCCCCCGATTGGGGTGTCTAGAACCAGGACACACAATTTCAAAATAAGGGGGAAGCCACTTAGGACCGAGATGAAGAGAAATTTATTTATTCAGAGGGTTGTGAATCTTTGGAATTCTCTACCTCAGAGGGCGGTGGAAGCTCAGTCATTGAGTATGTTTAAGATAGAGATTGATAGATTTCTGATTAACAATAATGTAAAGGGTTATGGGGATAGAATGGGTAAAAGGCACTGAAGTGTTCAATCAGCTATGATCATATTGAATGGCGGAACAGGCTTGATGGGCTGAATGGCCTTCTCCTGTTCCTATGTTCCTACTTAGTTCACACTACTAAGAGAGACAAGGGTGAAGATTTGGAAGGGATTTATGGCCATTATATGGAAGTCAATGAATACAGAAGAAGTAGGAGAAGACTGGAAACAGACTAATGTAGTACCCAAAACTACAATCACATTCCTCTTATTACAATATCATAATGGAATTTATTCCTAGGAGAAACCTTAAGGAACACTTATACAATAATCTATTAAAAAGCAGCTAATATGGATTCAGAAAGAAAGCTCCTGTCTGATCAACAGCCTTATTCTTTTGATTAAGTGGTACCCCAAGCAATGGTGGAAAACCTACGGCACACCACTTAAACCTCCACAGTGATGGATGTAAGCCATTGACATGTGAAACACAGCCAAACATGCCTCACCAAACCAGCATATTACCATGGTATAAGTCTTTCCTGTAGAATCCTATCATCAACCTTCGTGTATGTTATAAGAGTATGTTTGGAAGAGTCCACTTAAGAACACTATTCAAAGGATAAATTAAATAACTTTCTATGCCTAGTCACATTTCCTTTTTATTCGCTTAACCTTAATTAATATCAGCATAAGTTGATGGAGGGGTCAGAACAGCATTACCAGGTTCTACCAGGTTCTAATACCACAATCCCATAAGATTTTACTGATTATAATCGAATACTGTGGCTCAGATTTTAGAAATTAGTGATTAATAATATAAAATCAGCAACCCCCCTCTCAACTCAGTGGCACTGCCATTCAGAGCTCCCTTGAGTACTCTAAGGGTAGTACTCGAGGATGGTGAGGAGTGCATCAAATTGCGCAGATCCACTGCATACACAATGTGACCCTGTATAGGAAGCTTCAAGGTCTGTAAATATAAAATGCAAACATCATTTTAGGAAACAATTTAAAATGTGTGAAATTCTTCATACATAATTTCCTCATTTATTTTACATGCTAACATGCACTTTTTTTAGTAGTTTAGTACTATATAGTATTGTTTTTATGAAGCTATATTGATTATTTTAATATTCTTAAGTAATGTTGAAAATTAAAAACATGTCTATATGACATGGTTTAAAATATATTTTTTATTTACTGCTGAAATGCCTTTTTAATCACTTTGTTATTCAGTGCCTATTTCATCTCCTTCTGGCAGCCCTCCATTCAAAGTTCAAATTGAAAATCTCGAATAGTGCCTGTTCATTATTGCTTATGCAATCAGGAGCCTCTGGAATGTTCTACGAATGTCGTGCTCCACTCCGCAGGGCTTTGCTATCATAATATATTTGTACCATGGGCTGTGTCAGCTGAGACAAGCAATTAATTTTCTTTACAATAATGTTGCAATTCAGTTTTATTTATATGCCCACTGAGAATACTACAGCATTTTAAAATTCTTTCACAGGGTGTGGGTATTGCTGGCTAGGCCAGCATTTATTGCCCATTCCTAATTGCCCTTGAGGAGGTGGTGGTGAGCCACCTTCTTGAACCATTGCAGTCCATGTGATGTAGATACACCCACAGTGGAGTTCCAGGATTTTGATCTAATGACAGTGAAGGAATGGCAATATAGTTCTAAATCAGGATGGTGTGTGACTTGGAGGGGAACTTGCAGGCTGTGGTGTTCTCAAATATCTGCTGCCCTTGTCCTCCTAGGTCTTGGGTTTGGAAGGTGCTGTCGAAGGAGCCTTGGTAGGTTACTGCAGTGCATCTTGTAAATGATACACACTGCATGCCACTGTGCATCGGTGGTGGAGGGATTGAATGTTTAAGGTGGTGGGCTGTTTTGTCTTGGATGGTGTCAAGCATCTTGAGTGTTGTTGGAGCTACAATCATCCAGGCAGGTGGAGAGTATTTCATCACACTCCTGACTTGAGCCTTGTAGATGGCGAACAGTCTTTGTTGAGTCAGGCGGTGAGTTAGTCAGAGCAGAAATCCCAGCGTCCGGCCTGTTCTTGTGGCCACAGTATTTATACAACTGGTCCAGTTCAGTTTCTAGTTAAAGATAACCCCCAGGATGTTGATAGAGGGGGATTCAGTGATGGTAATGCCATTGAATGTCAAGGAGAGATTGTTAGCTTCTCTCTTGTTGGAAATGGTCATTGCCTGGCACATGTGTGGCATGAATGTTACCTGCCGCTTGTCAACCCAAACCTGAATGTTGTCCAGGTAATGCTGCATATAGGTATGGATTGCTTCAGTATCTGAAGAGTTGCAAATGGTGAACATTCTGCAATCATCATTTTTGCCCTTATGATGGAAGGAAGATCATTGATGAAGCAGCTGAAGATGATTGGGCCTAGGATACTACTCTGTGGAACTCTTGCAGTGATGTCCCAGGACTGAGATGACTGACTTCGAACAAACACAATGATCTTCCTTTGTGCTAGGTATGGCCCCAACCAATGGAGAGCTTTCCCCGATTCCCATTGACTCCAATTTTGCTAGGTCTACTTGATGCCACATTTGGTCAAATGCTACCTTGATGTCAAAGGCAGTCGCTCTCACCTCACCTCTTGAGTTTGGTTCTGTTGTTCACGTTTAGACCAAAGCTGTAATGAGGTCAGGAGCTAAATGGCTCTGGCAGAATTGAGCGTCAGTGAACAGGTTATTGTTGAGTAAGTGCTGCTCGACAGCACTGTCGACAAGCCCTTCCATCACTTTACTGATTGAGAGTAGACTGATGGGATGGTAATTGGCCGGGTTGGGTTTGTCCTGGTTTCTGTGGACAGGACATGCCTGGGCAATTTTCCACATTGTCGAGTAGATGCCAGTGTTGTAGCTGTACTGGAACAGCTTGGCTGGGCGTGCAACTAGTGTCTTCAGTACTATTGCTAGAATGTTGTCAGGGCCAATAACCTTTGCAATATTTGCAATGAAAATAAGTTAAATTTACACATTGGACTGGAGAGGGAATTTTTTTTTGTACATTCGTGCGATAAGGGCATTACTGGCTAGGCTAGATTGCCCATCCCTAATTGCCCTTGAGAAGGTAGTGATGAGTTGCCTTCTTGAACTGCTGCAGTCCATGAGCAGTTGGTACACCCACAATGCTGTTAGGAAGGGAGTTCCTGGTTTTTAACCCAGTGACTGTGAAGGAACGGTGATATATTTCCAAGTCAGGGTGGTGAGTGGTTTGGAGGGGAACTTGCAGGTGGTGGTGTTTCTATGTGTCTGTTGCCCTTGTCTAAATGGTAGCGCTCGTGGGTTTGGAAGGTGCTGTCTAAGGAGCCTTGGTGAGTTCCTGCAGTGCATCCTGTAGATGGTGCACACTGCTGCCACTGTGCATCGGTGGTGGGGGGATGGGGTGCCAATCAAGCAGGCTGGCTTTGTCCTGGATGGTGTCAAGCTTCTCAAGTATTGTTGGAGCTGCACTCATCTAGGTAAGTGGAAAGTATTCCATCACACTCCTGATTTGTACCTTGTAGATGGTGGACAGGCTTTGTGGAGTCAGGTGAGTTACTTGCTGCAGGATTCCTAGTCTCTGGTCTGCTCTTGTAGTCACAGTATCTATATGGCTAGTTCAGTTCAGTTTCTGGTCAATGGTAACCCCCAGGATGTTGATAGTGGAGGATTCAGCGATGGTAATACCATTAAATGTCAAGGGGCTGATGGTTAGATTCTCTCTTATTGGAGATGGTCATTGCCTGGCACTAGTGTGGCGCAAATGTTACTTGCCACTTGTCAGCCCAAGCCTGGATATTGTCCAAGTCTTGCCGCATTTGGACATGGGCTGCTTCAGTACCTGAGGGGTTGCAAATGGTGCTGAACATTGCGCAATCATCATTGAACATCCCCACTTCTGAACTTATGATGGAAGGAAAATCATTGATGAAGCAGTTGAACCTAGGACACTTCCCTGAAGAACTCTTGCAGTGATATTCTGGAACTGAGATGATTGACCTTTAACAACCACAACTATCTTCCTTTGTACTTCGTATGACTAAAACCAGCGGAGAGTTTTCCCCCTGATTCCCATTGATTCCAGTTTTGCTAGGGTTCCCTGATGCCACACTTAGTCAAATGCTGCCTTGGTGTCAAGGGCAGTCACTCTAACCTCACCTCTAGAGTCCAGCTCTTTTGTCCATATTGAAACCAAGGCTATAATAAAGTTAGGAGCTGAGTGACTCTGGCGGAACCCAAACTCAGTGTCAGTGAACAGGTTCTTGCTAAGCAAGTGCCGTTTGATAGCACTGTTGATGATCCCTGCCATCACTTTGCTGATGATTGAGAGTAGACTGATGGGGCGATAATTGGCCAGGTTGGATTTGTCCTTCTTTTTGTGTACAGGGCATACCTGTGCAATTTCCCACATTGCCCAGTAGATGCCAGTGTTGTAGCCAGTGTTGTAATTATATTAGTATTTCATGTTGTACTTGAAAAGTTTAAATATTGGTTTTATATTGAAAACCCACTGAGGGAATAAAAATATTAACTGCCTACATTAAACATCAATGCATAATTAAGTGCCACATCAAAGGTTATTGCAGAAAATAAAAAGTCATGGTGTAGGGGGTAATATATTGGCATGGATAGAAGATTGGCTAGCTCACAGGAAGCAGGGAGTTGGCAAAAATGGGTCTTTTTCTGGTTGACAGGATGTGATGAATGGTGTGCCACTGGGATCAGCGCTGGGGCCTCAACTTTTTACAATTTATATAAATGACTTGGATGAAGGGACTGAAGGAATGGTGGCTAAATTTGCTGATGACACAAAGATAGGAAAGTAAATTGTGAACAGGATGTAAGGAGGCTACAAGATAGGTTAAATGAGTGGACAAAGATCTTGCAAATGGGATATAATGTGGGCAAATGTGAATTTGTTCATGTTGGAAAGAAGAATAAATAAGAAGCTTATTCTCTAAATTGTGAGAGATTGCAGAGCTCTGATATTCAGTGGGATCTGGGTGTCCTAATGCATGAATCACAAAAGGTTCCTATGCAGGTACAGCTGGTAATTAGGAAAGCTAATAGAATGTTATCATTTATTGTCAGAAAAGTAGGGAGGTTCTGCTTCAGCTGTACTGGGCATTGGTGAGACGATCTGGAGCAGTGTGTATAGAACTGGTCTCCTTATTTAAAGAAAGATGTAAATGCATTAGAAGCAGTTCAGAGAAGGTTTACTAGACTAATACTAGAACTGCGTGGGTTGTTTTACGGGGAAAGGCTGGACAGGTTAGGCTTGTATCCACTGTAATTTAGAAGAGTAAGAGGCAACTTAATTGAAACCTTTAAGATCCTGAGGGATCTTGACAAGGTGGATGTGGAGAGCATATTTCCTCTTGTGGAAGAATCTAGAACTAGGGGTTTAAAAATAAGGGGTTGCTCATTTAAGACAGAGATGAGGAGAAATTTTTTTCTCTCAGAGGGCTGAGAGTCTTTGGAACTCTCTTCTTCAAAAGGCAGTGGAAGCAGAGTCTTTGAATATTTTTAAGGCAAAGCTAGATAGATTCTTGATTAACAAGGCGGGGTAGGCAGAAATGTGTAGTTGAGGTTACATTCAGATCAGCCATGATCCTATTGAAAGGCAAAGCAGGCTCGAGGGACCAAGTGACCTACTCCTGCTCCTTATTCGTATGTTTGTCTCTTTGTGGTTTCAGGTACCAGAATACGCGGTCCATCTCTGATCCTTCCCTTCCTTTCCTTGGCTTCCTTGGCACCATTTCTGGGGATAGGCTATCAACAGACAACGGGATTAATAAACCCACTAACACCCAGATACCTTGACTATACTTCCTGTAAGGACTCCATTCTATTTACCTAGTTTCTCTGTCTCCCTTTCAGAATTCTGAAGGGACCAGTCCCTTCATGATAACCTCGTCCACTCCTCAATCACCACCAACACCCTTGTCCCCTTCCCACAGCACTTTTCCATTCAAGCGCAGGAGATGCCTGCCTTTTTAATTCCTCTCTCCTCACTTTCCAAGGCCCCAGTTGCTCCTTCTCGGTGAAAAGTAATTTGTTTTTTTTTCAATTTAGTATTCCTTATTCACTGCTTACAAAGTGGTCCACTCTACACAGGGGAGACTAACCACAGACTGGATTACTGTTTTGTGAAACACCTCCGGTCAGTCCGCAGGCATGACCCCAAGCTCCCGTCATCAGTCATTGTAACTCTCCACCTTGTTCTTGCATGGGCCCCTCTCTTCTCGACCTCCCGCAGGGTTCCAATGAAGCTCATCATAAACTCAAAGAACAGCACTTCAACTTCAATCAGGCACAAACGAGTTAACAATTTTAGACTGTGATCTCTGCCCTCATTTTGTTTCCTATTCTTTGCATGACCTGGTCTTACCCCAGTTTAAGCTTTTGGACAGCAGCTGTTCATCATTCTGCCATTCACATCTCTTCTAGATACATATTTTGTTTCTTTACTTGTCCCATTACCACTTCCTCTGTTCTACACAGCTAGCTTGTTTGTCATTTAATGTCTCCCCATCTTATGCCCTATCACTAATCTTCCCTTTTGTTAATTCTCTTCCCTCCAAATTTCTGCTTAAAACCTATTACATTTTAATTTTTTCCCAGTTTTGATGAAAAGTTATTGGCCTGAAATGTTAACTCTATTCCTCTCTCCACAGATGCTGCCTGACCTGCAGATTATTTCCAGCATTTTCTGTTTGTGTTTCAGATTCCCAGCCTCTGCAGTATTTTGCTTCTGTACTAGAATCCTGGTGCTTGATGAACTTAATTATACAGGACCCCTACCAATTTACTAATGGATGTATCTGGTTTGTGCAATTGCTGTTTGAACTTGAATGCTAGTAGTTGGAGACTTGTTTGGGACAATTTTTAAAGAAAACACATATTCCTTAGATCCACCTTTGGGATGTATCTGTTCTGCCTTGCTGGTAGATCTCTGCATCCAGGTCTTGGGTTCTCCAGTGGGCTGGCAGGTGACATTCATCAACTTGTGGTTGTACAGTCAAAGGTGCTTGAGTCATTGGCAAGTTAAAGTAATATACCCGCACGGTAGCCCCTCAGTTCTGGTGTGAACAACCTGTTACTCCAGGCTGTTGCTGCCATCAGGACTTTGCTGCTGTGTGGACACGTTTATCAAAATCCATCCATCTGGTTTAAATATTGCAATGAAGTGTAATAATGCCACCCCACAGTTTCCAATGTGGGTGTAAAAGTGCATTCCCAGAGTGTAGCTTTTGACAAATTAGTAAATCTGCAATATCAGTTACATGGCGAAACCAGAGAAACTGGAGTGTTTTCCTTGGAGGAGAAAAGGTTTAGGGGTGAAAGTGTCAAAATCATGAAGGGGTTTGAGCAAGCAGGTAAGAAAAAAACTGTTTCCAGTGGCATAAGAGTTGGTAATCAAAGGACACAGAACTAAGATAATTGGCAAAAGAGCCAGAAGTGATGTGAGAATTTTTTTTTTAACTCAGCAAGATATCATGCTCTGCATAGTGTAATGACTGGAAAGCTGGTGGAAACAGACTCAACTTTCAAAAGATAGATGAATACTTGAAAAGAAGAAATAATTTACTGGGCTATGGAGATAGAGCAGGAGAGTGGGATGAATTGAATAGATCTTTCAAAGAGCTAGCACAGGCAAAATGGGATGAATGACCTCCTTCTGGATTCTACCATTTTATGATTCGATGATCTGGGTCTTGTTGCCTCTGCCAAATATTGTAATTTTAGGTTTGTGCCACAAGAGGTCCTCTATGAGCTAGGTAAAGAAAAATAATGTCATCTCACTTCACTTAATTCCACAGGTCCTTCATAGTTATGTTACTATCATTGGTTATCCCGAGCCTCCTTGGAAAGTTAAGACATGCTGTGATTTGTTAAGCATAGCTAATTTAGATCTGTGTGGTTTTAGATAAAATTTGAGAATCTGAGCAGCAGTTACCCTGCCTAAAGTCCTAGTACTTTGCATTTGTTGACTTGCTCCAATCTTTCTTCTGTCTCTACAAGGAGAACTTCATTTTAACATGTTAAAAGGTTTATCTTTAGATATTAATCTTGTAAATAACATATATGACACACAAGCGCCAGGCAATAATAATTTTCAACAAGATTCTAATTAGCAGAAGGATCAAGAATCAGAGGACACAGATTTAAGGTGAGTGGCTAGGGGACCAAAGATGACATGAGGAAAAGCTTCTTAACGCAGTGAATAGTTACAATCTGGAATACCCCTGAAAGGGCAGTGGAGACAGATTTAATCATGGCTTTCAAGAGAGAATTGGGTCAGTACTTGAAGGGAAAACATTTGCAGTGCCATGGGGAAAGTATGGAGGAATGGGGGCTAGCTGGGTTACTGTTTTCAGAGAACCAGCAGAGACTCAGTGGGCTGAATGGTCTTCTTCTGTGCTGTAATCACTGTATGATTCTATGACAACCAACTTCCTTTGTCAATCAATAGCATTACCATGTTTTAAAAAAAAATTTAATGGGATGAGAGTGTTCCTGGCAACCCCAGCATTTGTTCTCATCCTTAACTACCCTTGAGAAGATGGTGATGAGCCACTTTCTTGGATTGCTGCAGTCCAACTGATGAAGGTACACCTACAGTGCTGTTAGGAAGGGAATGCGCCAAATCCCCAAACATCAATTTCCTGGAGTCTCCATTGACTAGACACTTAATTCGATCAGTCACATAAATACTGTGCCTACAAAAGCAGGTCAGAGGCTGAGAATTCTGTATCCAGTGGTTCACCTCTTGATTCCCCAAAACACCTCCATCATCTAAAAGACACAATTCAGGATTGTGATGGAATATTCCCTCCTTGCATAGAAGGTGCAGCTGCAGCAACACTCAGGAAACTCAGCATCATCTAGGAAAAGGCTATCCACTTGATCGTCAGTCCAACCACCACCTCAAACATCCACACCCTCCACCACTGCACACTGTGGATAGGATGTAAAGTATGACTGGAAGATGCATTGATGTAAATTCACAAGGTTTCTTTAACAGTGCCTTCTAAACTCATGACCTCCACCACATAGAAGGTCAAGGTTTTTTTTCACTGTGGGGAAAATATACCAAGGAGCAGATGACAAGTCCTTTCGTAAAGGTATCATTCCAATGATTTAAGAATTACAGAAAAAAACTTTTCACACCCAATGCACTTTTTGTTTTATATCCATACAATCACAGTGTGAATGGTGGCTACAGTGAAAGGCTAGCAAGGTGAGAGCATTGTTATGTTTTGCTTTTGCAAAAAGGTCAAACACTGCAAAACAATCTACAACAAGGGGAAAAAAATGCCAAGGATAAAACAACTGATAAACACAGTCATGAAACATTAGGGAGGTAGGATTGAAGTGTTTTGAACGTAAACACAGGTAGGTAGGTAACTGGCCATTGTCCACAAGAGGCTGTAGGCATCTCTTTCTATTAGAGAGAGAGAGAGACATTTGGTTATGTAGCTTGAGAGGCATCAAGCATGGGACAGCTGAGGAGGCAGGTACCAAGTCTAGCTCAGGCAGAGCAGGAATTGGACCTGTGCTGTTGGTGTTATTCTGAACCACACACTAGCCATCTAGCCAACTGAGCTAACTGGCTTAATGAGTCCACTGACTTGGACAGCAAGTGACAACACACAAGGGCATGTCCAGGATTCAAACCCAGGACCCCTCACATACTAATTCAATGAAAACTCCAAAGCATGAATCATATCCCTAGACCAATGAGCCAGCCGGTCTTTTTAAAATTCCACAAGCTGCCGTGGTGGATTTGAACCCGTGGCCCAGAGCATAACCCTAGGCCTCCAGATTACTAATCTAATGGTAAACACTGCAACTAAATTTATGCAAACAACTGACAAAGTTGCAAGAAGTATAAGAAAGTGTCTAAAGCAGAAAACATATATTAGGATTCCGATATTAACTGCAGTCTTTCTGGACTGAGTTATAATGTTCCAGTACAGCTGCAATAGCTCCTGGCATAAATATGGTGGTCTGGCTTAAATTCTAGAAACTTCTAAAGCACTGCTTGTCATAAAAATGTGGAGCATTGACAGCTTGACCACATCTCTGAGATGTTATAAAGTAGAAATTCTGGCATGCAGTTGAGCAATCCTCACCTAGTTTGCTGTTTTAATATCCTTGGACAGTACCAAGCCCAGCAGCAGCATGTGAGTTTCATCAGCTGCCTGCTAAACATGACTGCAGTATTCTGTCACAAGTGGGGTTTTGTAGAACACCGTTTCTACACTGGGCAAGTCTAATTTATCATATTGAGGATTAAGCATCTCTATGAATTTGGCTTACCTTGAAAGTAAATCCGGCCTTAATACGATTCTGAATGGTCTCATTGTCAGCCTGTCGGCCAGATAGGATAGCATACCTGAAACACAAAGCCATCATGTCACGTGCACTGAAAAAGACATAACATAGCTTTCCTTTAACTTGGTTTAGTTTGCTCATTTGTAGAATGTACATATTTGGGGAGGTTGATAAGCAACCATGAGAGGATCTCAAGATACTCAAACAGATTCCATGCTTTTTTCATAGTTAACCCAGACTCCAATTATGAACATAAGGTTTAGGGTGAGACAAAGCATTTTGCCCAACATGAAAGCGCATCCCTCCAAGATACAAAATCCCCAAATCTTAGGCAATGTGAGTTCTGGTTTTCCCAGCAGACTGTTTCAATAATTTATCACTGAGAAACAAAATATATGTTTTGAAACTATTTCTCACCAATCAAATTCATGTCTCTGGTCCAAACTTCCTAGGTTTATATTTCTTATTTTGCATACCTCATGAATTCTTCTGTGAACAATTTTCTTTCTAAATTGTAGATCTTAAGCTTTTCTAAGCTTTCCACCTAGCCTCTCCTCATTACATTTAGAAGCAGATAGCTGTCCTCTGCACTGCTTTTTTGCAGTAAGGTGAATAGATTCAACACAATACATCAAGAGCTGCTATGGTGAAAATGACCCTTTCACCTAGATTTCCATGTGCATAAAATGCCAACATGAAGGAACTGTCCTGCTGTCTGGTTTGTTCTGGTACTCAACTTTTGTATAATCAGTGTAAACTCACAACTGTGTGACATTTTGGAATGAATAGAACATCAAACTGTCATACATATACTAAAACTGTCAGACATCCTAATGTTCAAGGGAACAAGCTGACTTTCCAGATTTTTCCCAGTTGGAAAAACAACCATGAAGACAAATGTCCTGAAAGTAGCAGGAAGGCAATGGCCTTGGCAGTGTGAAAACATGCCTTTAGAAAAAGAATAAAAATAAAACCAGAAAAAAAATGCTGGGAACGTATTTAGTTTCTCAAAGTTCAAACCACCCTAAGTTGGCTGAAAAAATACATTTTACAGATCCGGAGATGGAGCTTAGAGAGGGAGAGCTAATTATCCATGTTAAGAACCTACATTATGTGGATTTCTTTTGCAGGAGTTCAGCTGCCAACACCAAAAGCACTTGGTAAAGATTTTCTGGTGCAAACCGAAATACAGAGCTTTGTTTTAGCACAAGAAACAGACACCATTCAAAGTACATTTTGTGAGAAGATAAAAGCAAAAAAATTATCAGTAAGAGAAGTTACATTACACAACTTTCTGTAGAGAAGAACATTATGCAAAGATTATACTCATGCCCAAATAAGAAAGGATTTCCATTTCATCACTGGAAACCAATTGAAGTTAAATTTATATGACTCGATAGTTTTTTCAATAGCAGTTATGAGGTGCTGAATTTAAAACTACAGTTAAGAGTCATAAGACAGTATCTGAGTGATCATACTTCCAGTTTCCAATAGGAAACCGTTAACTCAGATCACTACTAATGGGATGACGATTGGTGGGGTCAATGATGGAAACAACTGCAACTCTGCATGACCCCTTATAATTTAAAACCATACTACATATGACGCTAGTAGAGTTTTTTAAGGCAACTATTTTTCAGGCAAGAGTCAAACAAGGTGAGAAGAGTGGGTCTAAGACCAGTGTTCTAAACTTAAATAAAGACAAGGGAATGAGGACTGAGCTGGCTAAAGTGAACTGAGAAAATAGGTTAAAGGATAGGACAGTAGAGAGGGAGTAGCAGAAGTTTAAGGAGATATTTCATAACACTCAGCAAAGATACATTCCAATGAAAAAGAAAGAGTCTAGGAAAAGGATGTACTAAGCAAGTTAAGGATATTATCAAATGCATAAGACACGCAAGAACACAAGATTTAGGAGCAGGAGAAGGCCATTTGAGCCTCAACCGTCTTTCGATAAGATCATGGCTGATCTGATTGCGGCCTCAACTCCACTCTCCTGTCTGCCCCCCGCCCCCCCATAACCCTGGACTCCTTGTCGATCAAAAATCTAATTCAGCCTTTAATATATTCAATGACCCAGTCCCTCCTGCTCTCTAGGGAAGGGAATTCCACAGTCTAATAAACCTCTAAGGAAAAAAAATTCTCAGTCATAAATGGAGGAAGTCTAGAGCTAGGGGACAAATTTTTAAAAATTGAGAGGAAACATCCTCTTGGCATCCACCCTGTCAAGCCCCCTCAGGATCTTATATGTTGCAACACAATCACCTCTCATTCTTCTAAAGTCCGACGGATTTCTTTGAGGAAGTAACAAGCAAGGTGGATAAAGGGGAACTTGTAGATGTGGTGTACTTGGATTTTCAAAAGGCATTCGATAAGGTGCCACATCAAATGTTACTACATATAATAAGACCTCATGGTGTAGGGGGTAACATTAGTATGGATAAAGGATAGGTCAGCTAACAGGAAAGCAGAGAGTAGGAATAAATTGGCCATTTTTGGGTTGGCTATAAACAGTGGAGTGGCACATGGATCAGTACTGGGGCCTCAATTATATACAATCTATAGCAATGACTTTCATGAAGGGATCTAATGTATGGTGGATACATTTGCTGATGACACAAAGATAGGTAGAAATATAAGTTGTCAAGAGGATATAACCTATCCAAATCCCTTTCTAGACTCTAAGTGAGTGGGAAAAATAATTGACAGATGGAGTATAACGTGGGAAATTGCAAACTTGTCCAGATCAGCAGGAAGAATAGAAAAGCAGTATACTATTTAAATGGGGAAAGATTGCAGAACTCTGAGTACAGAGGGATCTGGATGTCCTGGTACATGAATCACAAAATGTTGGTATGTAGGTACAGCAAGTACTTAGGAAGAGAAATGGAATATTGGTATTTATTGCAAGGGGAATTGAGTATAAAAGTAGGGAATTTTGCTACAGCTGTACAGGGCATTGGTGAGACCACATCCGGAGTACTGTTCACAGTTTTGGTCTCCTTACTTTAGAAAAGATCAATTTGCATTAGAAGCAGTTCAGGAGAGGTTCACTCAACTGATTCCTGGGATGAAGGGGTTACCTTATGAGGATAGGTTGGACAGGTTGGGCCTGTATCGACTGGAGTTTAGAAGAATCTTACTGAAACATTTAAGATCCTGAGAGGACGCTTCCCTTTATGGAAGAGATTAGAATGAGGCGATTCCATTTAAAAATAAGGGGTCTCCAATTTAAAGTGGAGATGAGGAGAATTTATTTTTCTCTAAGAGTTATTAACAAGTGGAATTCCCTTCTTCAGAGAGTATGGCGGTCGGGTCATTGAATATTTTTAAGGCTGAGTTAGATTCTTGATTAACAAGGGAGTGAAAGATTATAGGAATAGACAGGAAAGTAGAGTTGAGGCCACCATCAGATCAGCCATGGTCTTATCAAATAGTGGAGCTGGCACGAGGTGCCAAATGGCCTACTCCTGCTCCTAATTCATATGTTTGTTTGTGGGGGAAAATTAAGTTGTAACTGTCTGGTCATAATTCTTCAAACATTTAACTGAAAAGATTTGCATTCCTCCTCTTCACCCTACCCTGTTCTATTTTTCTGAACTTATTGCAAACTATAGACATGCTTGAATAACTAAGTGGCTTTGTCCTAAGATATATGCCAAGGATAGAAGTGACAGATGATGGAAATCTTTGAAAGTTCAATTACTGTCTTTAATGATGTGTGGTCTCCAGATATATGCATTGTACATTGAAATGACATACACTAAAAGTCTAATCTTCATGCAAAGCAATTAACTCAAGTTGTTTGTTAATAAAATTGCTGTCTGCACTTCAAATTATTGGAAAATTCATTTTTAGTGCAGAAATGATTTTAGTATCAGTGGACTGTTTAGGGAATGTATGAAATACATATACTAGATCAAAATATGAAGAAAGGATAATGACGCGCAACATCTATACTAAAACATGTACAAATGATATTGTGAAATAACTGATGCCACAATATTACGAGAAACGTGATTTGAATATTAAAGAGATATGTTTAAACAGGAATGTCAGAGCTCTGAACAGAATTACTACAACCCAAAATTACAAAAATGTAAGATATAACAGCACTCTGCTTGCAAAAACATATGTGGGAGGAATAGGGGTGTTCACCAAGCCATAAAATAATTGTTGCAAAGTATAGATGCAGTGAAAGTGGACACAGAACAACTAAAATGAATGTTAGAAGCTGTAAAAAAAAAAATAACATTACCAGCAAACTTTTCAAGTTACAGTCAGAATATAAAAGATCTGTAGGGGATTTGAATCCCGAGACAATGCAGGCAATAACAAAAATAGCTGGAAAAACTCAGCAGGTCTGACAGCATCTGCGGAGAGGAAGACAGTTAACGTTTCGAGTCAGTATGACTCTTCATCAGAACAATGCGGAACAAGTTTACCAGGCTATTCTCAGCTCACTGAACCATACTGTGACACTGAGGTCCCCCTTCATGAGAAATACACACAACACTGAAAATGTACACTGCTTTCCACATAACAGAACTCATTATTTAATATTTAAGTCACGGGTAATGTAGGATTTTGGAAATATTAAGATATTTTATTTTGAATTTCAATGTCTATCTATAGAACTGGTTTGACTTAATTTTCTGTTGTTAACCAATTTAACTGATTGTATGTGCTCTCACCCTGTGAGTAATGTTGCATAAATGATTTCTGTTCATCCCATCATGTCCAATTTTTTTGTTTTTGTTGGGACCACTGGTGAACCTTTATTAACTGTTCAAGTATTTTGGTAGTCTTTTTCTCTCTCATTTCTTTACTGGTTATTTGAAATGCCACTGAATGAATGACTCGATCACACTGACCTTTTGCTAAGTTCCATTTCAGTTCAGAACCATATTGCAAAAACAGTTTGTAAATACTAGTCACATGTTGTATTGAATTTTCTCTGATTTGTGAGTTTTCTAATTTTTTTTTCTTTTCACCTACTTTGGAGACACCAATTCATGCTGAGTATAATTCTGCATTCGTTGGCAGTCCTATCTCAGGGGCGTTCTTTATCAGCATGCCTCAATAGCATGTGCTGGCAGATTAATCAACGGTGGAGAATATAACAGGTGACCAGATCCTGTTCTTGCCCAATGCAAATACAAGCGCACTTTTCAACAGCAGTCATCGGACAATGATTGGGAGCAAGACAAATATAGATAGAAAACTGTGTATTCTGTCTTCAGTTGGTCAGATGGACTGAAATGCTCTTTGATTTCAACGCCAAGTGCAAACCTGCAACCTTCCTGGGTTAGATGAGTTCCAATATTGGTTCATAATGACTTTGCGAAACATCTTGTGTGTTTCCCTATGTTAAAAGTGCTACATAAATGTGAGCTGTTAGTAAGTCATGGAGGGGTTGCTTTATATAAATGCCCAGTCAAGTCTATTGCAGCGCAGCAAGTTTACTTAACAATAACTGTTTAATTCAGGCCTTAAGTAAGAGGTTCTTGCCTGTCCTGAGGCTACCTCACCTTCAGAGTGCTCAGTGGATTGTCCGATGTAGACTAGAGCTTTCCCAGCTTGCAGTCATTTTCCTTTTTAGTTTCAAATCCACTTCACAGCTGCCCTGGAGCCCTTCCATTGCAAATCTAGTTCTGAACCATGTGCAGCTTGGCCACATCTTATTCACTATATACATAATTTGCATTGGGATTTGGCTATCACTGAAGAAGAATGGCAAAGGTCAAAGTGCTTTTTATCTCTTTCAATGCAGTGCTAGAGGATTAAGTCCTTGATGAATTTAGCATCCATCAGAACACCTTACTGACATGACGCAACAACTGGGATAGATGACTCTTGTGTTCTGCAATCAATGGGCAAGACTTTACGTTTGGTTCAGGACTCCAACGTCAGGGTCAAATATGGGTCCCATCCCCACTCTGCGCCCAGAGCAGTCACTGGACAGTCATTTTGCCTGGATAGGCCAGAGAGCACCAGGGAGCTGCAGCCTTTGTCTTGAGACACATGCTCAGCACTGCCTCCCACACCCCCCACCCTACCTGGCCACACAGAAGTTTTGGAACTGCTAAGAGGGCATCTTTTGAAGTAAAAAATGGCCAAATCTGCTGGACTACCATTGTAGACAGCAAACCCTGCAGCTGCAGCTGTAGCTAGGTAACCAACGGGCTATAAAGTCTTACTGCAGCACTGGTACCCCTGATCTGCTGCCAAAAGATTGCCTCCAGGGAGCTGCCATAAGCCTGACAATGTGGGGGCTCGCAGGCTGACTGGAAAATTCCGGTTGGCCTCTGATCAACTGCCTTAATTGGCCTCTGAATTACCTTAAAAAAGCTACCTGCCACTTTGTGGGCGGGTAGCTGTTCCATCCCTGATCCAGCCTCCAGGAAACTGGTTTAGGTCTGGGATGGTGCTGACAAACTGGTAAGCCAGTCAGCCAAGTGAAACTATGTGACTGTCTGCCTCTGTTCTCATCCCCATGTCAGCAACAACAACATATATTTATATAAATCGCCCTTAACATAATGAAACATCCCAAGGTGCTTCATGGGAGCATTATCAAACAAAGTATGTCACCAAGTCACATAAAGAGATATTAGGTCAGAGGACCAAATGGTTGGTCAAAAAGGTAGGTTTTAAGAAATGTCTTAAAGAGGGAAAGCATGGCAGAGAGGCAGAGAGGTCTAGGAGAGAATTCCAGAGCATGACGCCTAGAAAACTGATGGTGCGGCCACCAATAGTGGAGCAATTATGACTGGGAATGCCAAGAGACCAGAATTCAAGGAGCATAGAGAACTACAAGGGTTGTGGGGTTGGAGGAGATTACAGAGATGGGGAGGGACAAGGCCATAGAAGGGTTTGAAAACAAAAATGAGAATTTTAAAATGAAGGTGTTGCTTAACGGACAAAGTAGATACAGGGATGGTAGAGGAATGGGTATGTTGCTAGTTAAGACATTGGCAGCTGTGTTTTGGATGACCTCAAGTTTACAGAGGATAGAATGTGGGTGACTGGCTAGGCATGCATTGGAATACTGGAGTCTAGAGAAAATGAAGACATGGTGAGGGTTTCAGCAGTCGATTAGATGAGGCAGGATTGATCTTGAGCGACATTATGCATTTGGATATAGGTGGTCATAGAGATGGCATGAATATGTGGATGAATGCTCATCTCAGGATCAAATGTGAGACCAAGGTTGTGAACAGACTGGCTTAATATCAGATTGCTGCCAGACAGAAGAATGGGGTATGTAGTTATAACAGTTTGGAGAAGTGACCACAAACAATGGCTTCAATCTTCCCAATGTTTAATTGAAGCGGGGCAAGAATCCTGCCAAATATCTTTGAAGCCACCTAAGCAAGGTTATAAAACTGCATTTAGGGCATTCAGCACCATTTTTCATGGGTTAATGCATTGTTCAAGGTGATTACCATACTACAATTCTTAGGTGAGCTTGCCAGCAATATATCAACATTTGCAGAGTGCTAGGATATTTTCAGAGAGAGAGAGGGGAAGGGGTAGAGAGGGAGAAAGGGGAGAGGGGAAGGGGAGGTGAGGGGGAGAGAGGAAGGGGAGAGGGCAAGGGAGGAGAGAGGAAGGATATGTGGAGAAAGGAGGGGGAGAGACGGGACAGCAAAGGTGGGAGAGGATGGGGAGAGGGGAAGAGAAAGGAGGAGGGGTGAGAGCGGGAAGTATGAGAGAGGGCAAGAGGGGAGAGACGGGGTGGGGGACGGAAGAGAGAGAGACAGAGAGAGAGATTGGGGAGGGGCAGGGGAGAAAGGATGAGGTGAGGGGAAGAGAGGGGCAGATAGAGTGGGGCAAGAGTGAGTGGGCGAGAGGCAGGTGAGCGCTGGGAGGGAAGGAGAGAAGCGTGGAGGGTGATGAGAAAGAGAGAGAGAGAGAGATAGAGCGGATGAGAGACAGAAAATGCAGAGGCACAGAGTATTTCCTCATTTAATGTTAAGATTGATTTTCAAAAAAGTTAAATGTTTAAGAATTTTATCTAGTGCCTTTAATGTAGCAAATGTCCCAAGAAGCTTAACAAGATCAATATCAATAAAAAAAGTTTTGACACCAAACCACAAAAGGAGGCATTAAGGCAGATGACCTAAAGCTTGATCAGGGAGGCAGGTTTTAAGGAGCTTCTCAAAAGAAAAGAAGCAGTGATGTTTCATGAGGAAATTCCAGAGCTTGGAGTCAAAGCAGCTACAAGTACTGATCTTAATCAATAATCAAAGACAATCATCTTGTTCTTGTTGAAAGTTAGTAATGGTTGATGTTAATCGCTTACAACTATAATTTGGATATTCTAATTTATAACATATCTTACTCAAAGGGAGAATTGAGTTGGAGAGAGGGACATTGAGAGACAAATTGTTTTTTAAAAGAAAGATATTTGAAAGAAATTGGCAGAGGGAGGTTGAGTGACAGATACAGAAAGAAAAGCAGCTAATAACTGATTTGATTGTGTTAAGTTGAACTTGAAAGCAAACTCTCTGTAGGAAATGGATAGTGAAGGAAACAGTGTTTGGGAGGATAGGCAAGGGTTGATAAGTGCTGATGGTGTATTGAAGGGTTAGACAACACAATGGGAGCCATGTAGTGGTGAAGACGCTCGTGATCGGGGAAAGGGATGGGAAGGAAGTCTTTGAGAATCATTTTTTTTGCTTCAAACCCACTGCAAATGCAGCCCATAGACATTGGTCATTACATTACTGCAGGAGTCCCTGTCATCCTTTCAAAAGAAAAGAAAAGACAGAGGGAGAAACTGAGAGTGACAAAAGGAGACACAATAAGAAATAAGCAGATCAAGAGGAAAGCACAACAATAGCAATAGCAGAGACAGGTAAAAAATTTCAGTGATATATTAAAATTGGTACACGCATTACAGCACAATTTTTTTGTATTTCAAATTTTCCATCATGTCTCCAGGGAGGCACCTCAATAGGATTTCCTTATATTATGTAAGCAGTTAGTTATTAGGGTTGCCAACTGTGATTAAGTGTACTCATGGAGGTTTCATCACATGATATGCCCCCATGCTCTTGCCGTTAATCACCAATACATCCATTCTTGTGATGCAATGCCTTCCTATTCCAACTGGAAGATGCTTGACTGTCAGGCAAACAGCCTTTTTTCCCATGTTCAATACCTTTATATCTGGTAAAGAGAAATGTTCAAAGAAAATGACAAAAAAACTTTCTTAATGTCCTGATGATTTTTCTCCAGGTTTGCTCACAGCAGTGTCCTGGCCACTGATCTTCAATTCCTGGAGACTCCAGGACAATCCAGGAGGGTTGGCAACCCTATTAGTTATTAGCCACCACAGTCACGGCCATGGCAACAGCTTCACTTCTACCACTAGCTATCAGGGGACAGGTAGCAGACTGAATGACAATGGTTACTAAACAGAAAGCAGAGGTTAAGCTTAGCTACTCAGGCTGGCCAAAGGTGAGAAGTGGTGTTTCACAATGATTGGTGCTGGGACCACTGTTGTTCACAATATACATTTACACTTTGGACTCAGGAATTGTGAACCAAACCCCCTCATCCTACTCCTGAAAATGGAAGATAATGGCAAACCAATGGCAAAAAACCTGCCAAGAAAATGGCTCAGGATGAAGTTTCTGTAGAGCATCAGCCAAGGACCTGTCTTAGGGCAGGGCAAACATGACATGACATGTTTCCACCTAAAGAGGCTTCAAAAACTGGAAGCCACAGCTAGAATATGGTCACTATTACATTTAATATGGAATTCAGGAGAAACTTCTTTACCCAAACAGTGGTAAGAATATAGAACTTGCTACCTCTTGAAGTGGTTGAGGCTAATAGCATAGATGAATTTAAGAGGGTTAAAAGTATAAAGGAGAAAAGAATAGAAAGGTATGCCAATAGGAGTAGATGAAGAGGGGTGCAAAGACGCTTGTGCAGAGTCAAAACACCTCAATAAGTGTAGATGAGGGTAGTGCAGTTGATGTAGCTTATATGGATTTCAGAAAAGCCTTTGACAAGATCCCACATGGGAGACTTATAAAGAAGGCAAAGGCACATGGGATACAGGGTAATTTGATAAGGTGGATTCAAAATTGGCTTAGCTGTAGGAGGCAGAGGGTGATGACAGGATGATGCTTTAGTGACTGGAAGCCAGTGTCCAGTGGCGTACCATAGGGATCTGTGCTCGGTCCCCTATTATTTGTCATTTACATAAACAACATAGATGACTATGTGCGGGGCAGGATTAGTACGTTTGCGGATGACACAAAGATTGGTCAGATGGTTAACAGTGAGGTTGAGTGTCTTGGGCTACAGGGAGTTATGGACGGGATGGTCAAATGGGCAGGTAGGTGGCAGATGGAATTTAAGCCTGAAAAGTGTGAGGTGATACACGTTGGAAGGATTAATTTGACAAGGAAGTATTCAATGAACAGCATGGCACTAGGAAGTTCTGAGGAACAAAGGGAACTTGGCGTGTGTGTCCATAGATCTCTGAAGGCAGAGGGGCATGTTGGTGGGGTGGTGAAAAAGGCATATCGGACACTTGCCTTTATCAATCTAGTCATAGATTACAAAAGTAGGGAGGTCATGTTGGAGTTGTATAGAACATTGGTGAGGCCACAGCTGGAGTACTGTGTACAGTTCTGGTCGCCACATTATAGGAAGGATGTGATTGCACTGGAGGGGGTGCAGAGGAGATTCACCAGGATGTTGCCTGGGATGAAACATTTAAGTTATGAAGAGAGGTTGTATAGACTTGGGTTGTTTTCACTGGAGCAGAGAAGACTGAGGGGCGACCTGATCGAGGTGTACAAGATTATGAGGGTCATGGACAGGGTGGATAGGGAGCAGCTGTTCCCCTTTGTTGAAGGGTCAGTCACAAGGGAGCATAAGTTCAAGGTGAGGGGCAGGAGGTTTAGCGGGGGATGTGAGGAAAAACTTTTTTGCCCAGAGGGTGGTGACGGTCTGGAATGCACTGCCTGGGAGGGTGGTGGAGGCGGGTTGCCTCACATCCTTTAAAAAGTACCTGGATGAGCAGTTGGCACATCATAATATTCAAGGCTATGGGCCAAGTGCTGGGAAATGGGATTAGGTAGGTAGGTCAGATGTTTCTCACGTGTTGGTGCAGACACGATGGGCCGAAGGGCCTCTTCTGCACTGTGATTCTGTGAATACAGTTGTGCCGAATGGCTTGTTTCTGTATTGGAGACTCAATGTAGCTTGATGCAATTGCACAGTATCAAAGACTTCTCAGTCCAAGGTGCACCAAACTTTGCAACCTTCCTGCCTGTAGTGCACACACACCAAAGTCAGAATTTAATTAAATAATTATAATTTTTTTAGTGTGTACTATAAAAATCAAACTTTTATGAACATCAGATCTACAAACCTGTTTCTACCGGCTGTGACTCCCGCAGGTTCTAACGTGGGACACCCACAACCCTTTCTGCTCCCTTTTGGTACCTCCGCCTTTTCTCAAAGAATATGTTTTCAATTTGTTTTACACCTCCTTCCTGTAATGCCGATTTGATTATGTTTTATTTCATTTAGATCAGGCCTTGAACTCCAACTATCTCTTCCGCGCTTATCCAGGCCAATCACCTAAGGCTGTCCCATCACCCTGCTTGGTCTCATCACCGTCGTATCATGTAAAAAATGTTTTTTAGTTAGGTTTATATTTCTTACTACATCTTCATGTTAATGTATTAATGCAAGCCATACCAATTATTGTAAAAATTATATTCTTTAATATTTTAATTCCATAATCTGTATTTATATTTTATTGTTGATCTTGTTCATTCTTTTCATTTTTAATTATTAATATTTTATATATTCAAATTTGGAACATCATGATTTCAAACTTAATTTGTTACTTATTCTAGCTAATACCTTCCATTATTTGATTGGGGGATGGGACAAGGGGAGGCGATGGTGTCGTGGTATTGTCGCTGGACCAGTAATCCAGAGACCCAGGGTAATGCTCTGGGGACCTGGGTTTGAATCCCGCCAGGGCAGGTGGTGGAATTTGAATTCAATAAAAATCTGTAATTAAAAATCCAATGATCACCATGAAATCATTGTTGATGGTTGTAAAAGCCCATCTGGTTCACTAATGTCCTTTAGGGAAGGAAATCTGTCGTCCTTACATCCTGGCTTTACGACCTTACTGTCTGGCCTACATGTGACTCCAGATCCACAGTAATGTGGTTGCCTCATAAATAGCAAGCCACTCAGTTGTAACAAGCCATACAAAGACACAAAAAAAGGAATGAAACCAGACGAACTACCCAGCATCGAACTAGGCACCAGAAACGACAACGGCAATCGCAGCCCTGTCGACCCTCACAGACTAGTCAAGCAACAGCCTGGCGTCGTCATCCTCACGGAATCATACCTTACAGATAATATCCCAGACTCCACCATCACCATCCCTGGGTATGTCCCAACAGAGGTGGTGGCACAATGGTATACAGTCAGGAGGGAGTTGCCCTGGGAGTCCTCAACATCGACTCCGGACCCCATGAAGTCTCATGGTATCAAGAACATGGGCAAGGAAACCTCCTGCTGATTACCACTTACCTCCCTCCCTCAGCTGATGAATCAGTGCTCCTCCATGTTGAACACCACTTAGAGGAAGCACTGAGAGTGGCAAGGGCACAGAATGTACTCTGGGTGGGGGACTTCAATGTCCATCACCAAGAGTGGATTGGTAGCACCACCACTGACTAAGCTGGCCAAGTCCTAAATGACATAGCTGCTGGACTGGGTCTGCGGCGGGTGGTGAGGGAACCAAAAAGAGAGAAAAACATACTTGACCTCAGATGCATCTGTCTATGACAATATCGGTAGGAGTGATCACCGCACAGTCATTGTGGAGACAAAGTCTCGCCTTCACATTGAGGATACCCTCCATTGTGTTGTGTGGCACTACCACTGTGCTAAATGAGATACATTTCGAACAGATCTAGTAACTCAAGACTGGGCATCCATGAGGCGCTGTGGGCCATCAGCAACAGCAAAATTGCACTCGAACACAATCTGTAACCTCATGGCCCGGCATATGCCGCACTCTACCATTACCATCAAGCAAGGGGATAAACTCTGGTTCAATGAAGAGTGCAGCAGGGCATGCCAGGAGCAGCACCAGGCATATCTAAAAATGAGATGTCAACCTGGTGAAGCTATAAAACAGGACTACTTGCTTGCCAAACAGCATAAGCAGCAAGTGATAGATAGAACTAAGCGGTCCCAGAACCAACGGATCAGATGTAAGCTCTGCAGTCCTACCACATCCAGTTATGAATGGTGGTGGACAATTAAACAATTCACTGGAGGAGGTGGCTCCACAAATATCACTGTCCTCAATGATGGAAGAGCACAGCACAGCAGCGCAAAATATAAGGCTGAAGCATTTGCAACACTCTTCAGCTAGAAGTGCCCAGTGGATGATCCATCACTGCCTCCTCCGGAGGTCACCAGCATCACAGATGCCAGTCTTCAGCTAATTCGATTCACTCAATGTGATATCAAGAAATAGCTGAAGGCACTGGATACAGCAAAGACTATGGGCCCTGACAATATTCCGGCAATAGTACTGAAGACTTGTGCTCCAGAACTTGCAGTGCCCCTAGTCAAGCTGTTCCAGTACAACTACAACACTGACATCTACCTTGCTATGTGGAAAATTGTACTCAAAAAGGACAAATCCAATCCGGCCAGATAACACTCCATCAGTCTACTCTCCATCATCATAAAGTAAGGGAAGGGGTCATTAACAGTGCTATGAAGTTTGGGTTCTGCCAGGGCCATTCAGCTCCTGACCTTGTTACAGCCTTGGTTCAAACATGGACAAAAGAGCTGAACTCCCGAGCTGAAGTGAGAGTGACTGCCCTTGACATCAAGGCAGCATTTGATCGAGTGTGGCATCAAGGAGTCCCAGCAAAACTGGAGTCAATGGGGATTGGGGGATAACTCTCTGCTGGTTAGAGTCATACATAGCACAAAGGAAGATGGTTGTGGTTGTTGGAGGTCAGTCATCTCAGCTCCAGGACATCAACTGCATGAGTTCCTCAGGGTTGTGTCCTGGGCCCAACCATCTTCAGCTGCTTCATCAATGACTTTCCTTTCATCATAAGGTTAGAAGTGGGGATGTTTGCTGATGATTGCACAATATTCAGCACCATTCGCAACTCCTCAGATACTGAAGCAGTCCATGTCCAAATACAGCAAGGCCTGGACAATATCCAGGCTTGGGCTGACAAGTGGCAAGTAACATTCACACCACACAAGTGCCAGGCAATGACCATCTCCAACAAGAGAGAATCCAACCATCGCCCTTTGACATCCAATGGCATTACCATCACTGAATCCCCCACTATCAACATCCTGGGGGTTACCATTGAACAGAAACTGAACTGGACTAGCCATATAAATACCATGGCTACAAGAGCAGGTCAGAGACTAGGAATCATGCAATGAGTAACTCGCCTCTTGACTCCCCAAAGCCTGTCCACCATCTACAAGGCCACAAGTCAGCAGCATGATGGAATACCCCCCACTTGCCTGGATGTGTGCAGCTCCACAACACTGAAGAAGCTGGACACCGTCCAGGACAAAGCAGCCTGCTTGATTGGCACCACATCCACAAACATTCATTCCCTCCACCACTGATGCACAGTAGCAGCAGTGTGTACCATTTACAAAATGCACTGCAGGAATTCACCAAGGCTCCTTCGACAGCACCTTCCAAACCCACAACCACTGCCACCTAGAAGGACAAGGGCAGCAGATAGATGGGAACACCTCCACCTGGAAGTTCCCCTCCAAGTCACTCACCATCCTGACTTGGAAATATATTGGTGTTACTTCACTGTCGCTGGATCAAAATCCTGGAACTCCCTTCCTAACAGCACTGTGGGTGTACCTAAACCACATGGACTGCAGTGGTTCCAGAAGGCAACTCACCACCACCTTCTCCACCATGCCTCCACAAGGGCAGTAATTGAGAGGACCATTGGCTACTTGAGATGAGGTTCCACTGCCTGGACCGATCAGGGGAAACACTTCAATGTCATCCACAGCACGTTTCACTTATTGTTGTTGTCTGCTGCGTGCTGCACAATCTGGCTCTGTCAAAGGGGACCCATTGGAGGATGAGCAATAAATGCTGGCCCAGCCAGCGAAGCCCAAATCCCATGAATGAATAAAAAAAATGGAAGTTTAAGTTACTTTGAGCACAAGAGGGGTTGTCACAGGTGATGTAATTTTCGTTGAGACATGTGTTCTGTTTAATTTGTATTTTCAAAATGAGCATATAAATATCTCATTATGTTTGATGGTCCGAATGTGCTTCATGTTTTTAGAAGTGATTGGCCTGGGAGATGCATGTGACACAGGGGAAGGGCTGCAAATGTTATTTCAGACGTTGTAACTTGACTTAAAGGTGACAGGATGGTCTCATTAGGAACGATCAGTAAGGTGGCATTGCGCTTGCCCTCACTTTCAAGCCATGCCTTGGATGCCTAGCTGAAAGTAGAGTGAATCAAGGCCTCCCAATCTCCCTGCATCCCATAAGGTTCCTCACATTGGCATGCACCTATTCACCCTGAAGTTTCTCTGCCTCCTCCTCAGACTCAGCACTTGAGTCATCTTCTCTGGCCTGTGGAGCAGCATTGCTCCCTCATCCTCCAATGGGTCCCCTTTGACAGAGCCAGACTGTGCAGTACGCAGCAGACAACAACAATAAGTGAAACGTGCTGTGGATGACATTGAAGTGTTTCCCCTGATCGGTCCAGGCAGTGGAACCTCTTCTCGAGTAGCCAATGGTCCTCTCAATTACTGCCCTTGAGGAGGCATGACATCGATTATAGCTCTCCTCCACTTCTGTCCTTGGGTGTCTGAGTAGTGTCATGAGCCATCTGTTCAGGGTATAGCCTTTGTCGCCCAGGAGTCAACTATCCAAGTGAGCTGGGGCGACGAAGAGCCTTGGCATCTGGGAGTGTTGAAGGATGTGGGCATCATGACAGCTTCCAGGATACTTGACAGATACCTGCAATCTGAGTCTTTTGGTCACACATAAGCTGGATGTTCAGGGAGTGGAGCCCCTTTCTACTGACAAAGGCATCCGGCTCACTCATTGGCGCCTTAACGGCCACATGCCTTCAATCAATGGCTCCTTGGATGCAGGCAAACCCAGCAATTGCAGCAAAGCCTCTGGCTCCCTCAGCCTGGTTGGCATCATCAGTCTGGATGCAAATGAAGTTATTGGCCCATCTGAAAAGAGTGTCAGTGATCAGCTTGACGCAGCTGTGTGCAGCCGTTTGGGAGACACCACATAGATCTCCCACTGACCCCAGGAAAGAAACAGAGGTGAAAAAATTCAGGGCCACTGTAACCTTAAGAGCCACTGGCATAGAGAGGCCACCTACACAGTTTGAGCCGATCATCTCGCATATGAAGGTCATAGGGTCCCTGGAAAGGTGGAGCCTCCTTCGGCACTGAACCTCAGACATGTCCAGTAGCAAGAGTGCTGCCTGAAAACTCTGCCTGCTGGATAGTGGTGTATTCTGTGGACTCTTCTGCCTTGCACTCCCAGCTGGCCCTGCACCCCTTCTGGCTGCATCTTTCTTTCCATGGGTTGCACTCTGGGACACCACCTTGCAGGCATATGGCCTCCTCTCCCCTCTGGCCCTCTCTTCCTCTTCTGAGGAGATGCTTCCAGCAGAGTAGACAATTCCCGCTTTCTTAAAGATGATTTTACAGGATAGTGCACTGAAGGGGCCTCTCGGCAGAAAACCTCCACAAATGCTGAGAAATCAAAGAGTTCTTCAGAGCACAGAAAAAAATGCCAGAAACTGTCTGTAATCCAACTCCAACTAACTCACAGGAAAACTCCTACCTGCTCATTTTGCCAAGATCCTATTTGCCTTTTATCCCACCCTGGATCAATGTTTCATGAAAAACATGAAGGCCACCTAGCCAAGTGGCCTGTAGTCTCCTGGATTATGTGACGAAATTCAAAGAAAGATTGAACAGAGCATGTGAGTTAGCTACGCAACAGTTAAAGATATCACAGCAGGCGATGAAGACAATTGCAGATAAGAGGGCAAAAGCTCGTAGTTTTGTTGTTGGATATGTGTTAGTCTTGTTGCCAGTGTCAGTCGAACCATTAAAAGCAAGGTTTAGTGGGCCATACAGGATTGAAAATAGACTGAGTGAAGTAAATTATTTGATAAATATTCCAGATAGAACAAAGAAACAGAGCATATGTCATGTAAGTATGCTTAAGGAGTACTTTGACAGGGAAGATAACCAGAAAGAGGTATTAGTGGTGGTAGATAAGGAGAAAGAGGTAAAAATGAAGGATTCTGAAATTGACTTTCCTCTAATTAAATTGGACAATGAGAGGTACTTAAAAATTAAAATGTAATACTGACTTACCTTCTAGATAATGTCAAAGTGATTTGGCAAAGCTATTGCAGTCACACAAAACTATTTGTGGGAATAAGTTAGAGAAAACAAATTTAGCAATGCATGTTGTAGATGTGGGAGATTCAGTTTCAATAAGGCAACATCCTTATAAATTAAATCCAGTAAAATTAGCTCAAGTGCAAAAAACATTAAATTCATGCTTCAAAATGACATCATAGAGTCTAGCTGCAGTAACTGGAATTCACCTATTGTGATGGTGCTGAAACCAGATAGAACACAAAGACTGTGCATGGATTATCGAAAAGTAAATGCAGTGACAAAAGCAGATTCATATCCTATTCCATGGTTGGAAGATTGTATTGAGAAAGTGGGACAATCAGAGCTTATCACAAAGACAGACTTGCTGCAAAGGATATTGGCAAGTACCATTATCGGAATGAGCGAAAGAGATATCAGCTTTTGTAACGCCAGATGGACTATATCATTTTAAAGTTATGCCACTTGGTATGATGAATGCACCAGAAACATTTCAAAGACTGACAAAGTAATTGTAGGACTGAGAAATTGTGCTGTTTATATTAACGACTAGGTAGTTTTCAGTCAAACATGGGAGGAGCATTTACAACACCTGAAAGAACTATTTGATTGACTGCAAGAAGCTAATTTGGTGGTGAACTTGGCTAAGAGTGAATTCGTAAAAGCGCAAGTTACATATCTAGGCCATATTTTGGACATTGTCAGGAGGCCCCACAAGATGTGAAAGTAAAAGCCATCGTGAATTTCCCTGTGCCTACAACAAAACGGGAAGTTTTGAGATTTCTGGGAATGAGTGGATTTTATCGGAAGTTTGTACCAAATTTTAGCAGTGTGGTTGGTCCATTGACTGAGCTACTAAAAAAGAACAAGAAATTTCAGTGGACACAGGAGTGTCAGAATGCATTTGACAGTGTAAAAATTGTGTTGGCTATCGCACCAGTTTTGGCAGCACCTAATTAATTATGCCAAGCAGTTTAAGTTGGCAATTGCTGCAAGTGATTTGGGTATTGCTGCAGCGTTGTTACAAGAAGGTGAAACAGGAATTGAAAAGCCAGTAGGATATTTTTCATGGAAGCTGAATGTACACCAGAAGAGATACTCAACCATCGAAAAAGAGATTCTAGGTCTGGTGTTAGCGTTGTGGCATTTTGAGGTTTATGTTGCAAGCAATTCTTCAAAAACAATTGTTTATACAGACCACAATCCTTTAAAATTTCTGGGCAAATTTTGAGACCAGGCTGCAAGACTGTTCAGATGGAGTTCATTACTGCAACTGTTTAATTTATAGGTTATACATTTGGCTGGATGAGAAAATTTAATTGCAGATGGGTTGTCAAGAGTTTAAAGTTCAAAGGAAGTTGGACATTTAAAACATGGACACTGGGCTGAAATGACCTCTGTTGATATGAAGGCTTTGTATATATTGTCTTGTTAATGCATGTACCTGGTAGTGTGTGTATATAGATAAGAATAGTAAATATCATTTCCCCTTAATATTACGTGAGATATTGAAGCATGCCTATGGGGAATGTGTGTATGTATGTTTATGTGTGTGTGTATGTTTATGTGTGTGTGTGTCTAGTTTAATTAAACTGCAGTCAGACTGCAAGGTTGGAATCATCAAAAGGGATTAGGTGTAAGCAGGCATCTGAAATGAAGATGGGTAAGATAGGATGAAGTCTCAGCAGATCCCATGTGAATGGAATATGTATTTTTAGATAAGTTGAGAGGTTGTTTGATTTTCAAAGGGGCATAAGATGTTTACAACTGGAAAGATAAATAAGGCAAAGTTATTAAGTTTATTTTTCCTGGAAGTTCTGGCCATAATGACAACATGAAAGATTTTTATATTCAGGGAAAAGTAAAGGTTGAAACTATGTGATTTACAGATCAAAAGGGAGAACACATATTTAAAGAAAGATGGAAAGCTGTGTGTGGTGCGGCCATGTGAGATCTTGAAAGCTGCATTATATGAAACAGAGCAATGCAAAAGCTCTAGCCACCCTGGAGAAGTTTGCTGTTCCAGTAACCAAGTTTGTGTTAAAAGCCTTTGGAGCTTCATTGTTGAGTGAGAAGAAGACAGAATCTGTGAAATACTTCCCTTACAGCAACAGTGGGTGCTTGTGGTAATATTGCTGGATGTTTTATAGATTAAGAATCTATTTGGACTGTTGCCTGAAAGGGGTGTGTAGTTGGGAATCTAGTTAAGTAGAAATCTTGTGAAAGCTGTTCAAAAACTAAATGTAACTATGTAACTGTAGTCTTGTGTGTTTAAATATTTTTTCTTTTGTTAATAAATGTTTTAAACTAATCTTTAAAATCTCTAAAGGTGGTAGTGGACTCATTACTTCTGACTTCAGTGCACAAATCTTCTCGTAACAAATACAAATTGCAAAATCATTGTCATAACATGACAAAGTTTCCCTTCGGGATTTGGTCAGCCTGGCAAATGCCACCTGCCATATTATAACAATTAATTGAAGCAGTGACTTAGTTGAAAAACTTGCAATCTTGGCCTACAACCTTACACATCAACATAACCAAGGCACCATGGCACAGCAATTATCAACTCACCTCACTAGCCAGAATCAGAAAGACTGCTAGTTGAATTTCTGCCTGTGTCAGTAAAAAGGGCTGGTGTCTCCTTCATCAGAAAAGCCTTCTCATTTATGCCATTCTGACAACTCCCCAAGATTTTGTTTATGATTTTTGAAGGTCTCCAACATCTTCTTCCATTAACATAAAAAGAATCTATCTTGATGCCTCAGTTTCAAAGGAACCAAAGGAAATAAGCAGCCCCAGTTGTGTACTTTTGTAGGTCAGAGACAGCTTAGGAAAGACCAATTTCACTTTATGTGTATCTTGCGAAGTGATTATTTTTGGAAGTGACTAGATTTCAGTGTTGGGGGAAGAATAATTTTCTTTCTACATTTAATGCCCCAAAATAAACCAGCCAACCAAAAGATAATTGCCTGAAATATCCCTTAACTAGCAAGATAGATTGATCTGGGAAGGGACCTTGAGTTGTCTATGTTGCAAAGGTTGCAATTTCTTTACTTCTATAAGTAGCCTTTTAATTTTCCCCCAGGCTCTGGTTTTGTTCCAGCCATTGCAGCAAACCAGAATTAATACTTCTTTACATTAATATCAAATTTATTATCCATCAGGTATCCAAATTCCACATTCAAGTGTGAAGAAACATTCCTGCAGTTGAAAGTTGGCTAGAAATTTGACACGTGGCCAGTAAATGTGCACCACATGGTTGCATGTAATTAAATTACAAATCGTCAAACATTGGTGGAGGTTTAAATATATAAACATATAGACACACACATGTACTCTCATTAATATATACATATACCACAAGGATGGGGTGAATGGGCAATTCAAGTTGTACAGAGCGAAATATTCAAGCTGGACACCAAGAAACGCTCAATACAGCGATGAGTTATTAGATCTGAAATATTCCAATTGAAATAAATGAATACATTAAATGTAGAAAGAAAATTGCTCTCCCCCCAGCCCTGAAATCTAGTTGTTTCTAAAAAAAAAATCACTTCTCAGGAGACACGTAAAGTGAAATTGACTGAGAGCTTTATTAAGCTGTCCCTGACCTACAAGAAGTACACAAGTGGCGCTCAATCTCGTGTTATTTGTCATTTAAACAGGGGAGCCAAATCCCTAAAACTCCGGCAAATGTTCAGATTTTAGACACAGTTCAGCATCATGTCACTTGGAAGCTTCTCAGTTTAAAATGTTCTGTTCTGCTCTGCGGCTGTTCACATTTGGAAAGCTTCACTCCCCTTGCCTGGGACTCTGATTTCTTTGTGTGGTGTTCAGTGCAAAAGTGTTTTGGAGGGGTTGTGGAAGGGAACTGGGGTGGGGGAGTTGCTTGGTTAAAGAGGGAGGTATCAGGGAGCTTTAGCTGTATTTTATTTTGCAAGAGGATGATACAGAGGATTGGGTTGGGGGTGGGGGAGGAGGTAGGAGCCAGTGTGTCTGCACAGTTGCACAGCTGAGATCTCACAGTACCGTATACAATACCCAGCTCTGAGGCTTGTACTTTGGCTGACTCCCTTTAAACTGGTTCTGATCGCAGTTAGTGCGCCCCATGGGCTGCCCAAATGTAAGAAATACTGCTCTCCATAGTCTTGCACCTCCAAGGTAGCAGTGCTGGTCTCTGCCAAGGTAAACAACAGCCTCCTCTTATTCAGTAAATCTTGTGTGTTGCCATGTAGATGAGCTGCCAGAACAGGCCGCCAACAATCACAAAGTAAAAAATAAGTTTCTATAAAATAAATACACAAATGCACTCGATCTCCAAAAAAGTACAATAAAGTTTTCAAACTCCATAGATACAACATTGATTTCCATTAACCTTTTTCAGGCCTGTAATTAATCTAAATTCGCACAAAGAAAATTGACACTTTTAAATCGTGCCTTAAAATAGGCTCTCAGAAACATTTGAAAGCATTACTTTGAAGTGGAGTCACTGTTACGAAGGCAACTATTTCGAACACAGCAAGATCCCACAAACACTAATAAGATGACAGTTCATCTGTTTCTTGATGTGGTTGAGGAAGGAATGCTTTCCAGGACACAAATAGTGCCACTGGAAAAGGCAAACAGGAATTGTAGTTTAACACCTCACCTGAAGGACAGCACATAATGACATAATGCTCCCCTTAGTAATACAAATGGAGTGTAATTTTTATTTTAGAATAGAATCATAGAACCATACTGCAAAAAGAAGGCCATTTGGCCCATCATGCCTGTGTCAGCTTGTTTGGAGAGCTCTCCATAGTCTCATTCCCCTGCTCTTTTCCCATAGCCCTGCATTATCCCTGTGCATGGATTTATCCAATTGCCTTTTGAAAGTTATTATTGAATCTCTGTTCTACCACTCTTCAGGGCAGTGTATTCCAGTTCACAGCAACCCGCTGCATAAAATTTATTTTCCTCACATCACCTCTGGTTCTTTTTCCAACTCCTTAAATTTGTGTCTTCAATTCTGCCACTGGAAACGGTTCTTCCTTAGTTACTCTGTCAAAACCCTTCATAATTTTGAACACCTCTAACAAATCTTTCCCTAATCTTCTCTGTTCTAAGAACAGCCCAAGTTTCTCTAGTCGTTCCATACAACTGAAGCCATTCATCCCTAGTGTAATTTAAATAAATCTGCATTGTCTTCAAGACCTCAACAATCTTCCTCAAATGTGGTGCCAAGAATTGGCCACAATACTCAATCTAAGATCATGTAGTGATTTATAAAGATTTAATATAACTTCATTGTTTTCATACTCTTTGAGCCGAATTTTCACTCCCAAGTTGGAAGCACAGAGTCAGGAAAATTCCTGATTCCATAATCCTGACTTGTGAGAAAGTGCCCCAGATCTTCAGATTTTTGTTCCGGAGGTTGGGGGGTGGGGGCAGATGGTGGGGGAGGGGGTGTGTGGTGCTTACAGGAGTTGGGTATTTGGGCCCGCTGATCCCGAAGAGTTTGGAGGCAGTCATAAGAGTGGCCGGGTGCTGAGGTGGGGCTGTTTAAAAGGCCAACCATTGGTGCTCTGGAACTTTGTCCCAGTTACAATGAAAAAACAAAAACAGCCCTCTAGACCTCACACACTTCCATGCACCTTCCATGCCAACCTATGCCCCTCTAGGCAGCCCCCAAGATCAGCTCAGACCCTCCAACCCAGCCTACGCCCCCACTCTTCCCCAAAGCCCTTTATAGCCCCGATGCCAATTTAGCGCCAACTCACACCAACCCTTGACCCCCACCCACTGCCCTTTACTCTAACATCTCCCTGCTAACTCACCCAGTATCCACCATGGGCAGACCTCAGGAGACATGGTGAGATTAAATAAAACAAAGTTCTAAGTGTCTGTTACAGACTCCACTATATTAAAAAAACTTTCATTAATAACATTTAAATCCTTTCAAGTACTTAATCCCTCATAAAACAAACATTTGTATTCATAGCCCCACATCAAAGGTGCCTAATCTCTTTATAACCACTTGAAGCTGTTAAACTGTGAAGTTACAGGCACCACTGGCGGCCCCCTCCCCCACGCCCCCTCCTCTCATTCACCCCTTTGTGACAGTGATAAGTTGTGGAAGCAGTTCTAATCCTTATAATCAACAAACAGTGAAATAGCAAGCTCTAATTTTTTTCAACTGCAGGCTAGATATTTTTCTCAAAAATTTAAAGGGCCTGGCGATTTAAATGACCTGATAGCTTGATAATTCCACAAAGCGTACCCACTTTCTATGTATACTTATGTCTACTCTTATTGATCTCAAAGAGTACCTCTCCAAAAGAGGCACTCTACCTCTTCCAAGGAGTACCTTACCTCTCCAAAAGGATACCTGTCCTCTCCAAAAGGGTACCATACCTCTCCAAGATGACCTATCCAAATAACTTCGGCAGCTTTAGATCTTTTCCTCAAATGTCTAAAGCCAACGAGTCATGTTTTGGAAATCCCAGTAACAAAAATTAGATCTGTTTAAAGGCAGCTGCACTTTTACATCTGCAGCTGCCTCTGTGAATCACAGATGTGCAAAGTACAACCTGCCCCTGTTCCCCACCCCACCCCGATGAAAATGGTGGGTACCAGCTTCAGGGGTGGGACTTCTGGAATTGTGGCTCTGGCACCATTTTGGCTAAGGTGGCGGAGCTCTTCTGTCTCTGTGAAAATTCAGGCCAGTGTCTCTATTTACAAATCTATGCATCCTGTTTGGCTTTTTCAAAGCCTTCTCAACTCGTCCCTCCACCTTCAAAGAATCGTGTGCATCCAATCCCAGGTCAACCTATTATTGAATCACCCTTTAAAATTGTACCATTTAACTGATACTGTCTGTCCTCATTGTTCCCAGTAAAATGAGTTGCTTCACTCTTCTTGGCATTAAATTTCATCTGCCATGTATCTGCCTATTTCATCATCTGCCTAAAGCCACCTGAAGTTTGTTACTATTCTTCTCACTTTTTACTATATTTCTGAGTTATTGTTATCTGTGAGCTTTGAAATTTTGCCTTATACACCCAAGCTCAGATCATTTGTAAACATCAACAATGCAACGGTCTCAACACTGACCCCTGGGGGCACCATTGCACACTTCCCTCCAAGCTGAAAAACATCTGTTTAACACTAGCTTTATATCCTCTAATTTTAAATCCATTAAGCTATTATCTCTTTAATCTTATGGACTTCAATTCTGCTAACATGTATCTTGTGTGGTATTTTTGGCAAACACTTTTTGAAAGTCCATGTACAGAGCATCATCTGTCACCAATACTTCAAAGAACTCAATTGTTAATCAAAATTTGCTTTAACAAATCTGTACTGCCTTTTATTTATTGACTCAAATTTTTTCAGGTAGCAATTAATTTTGTCTTGGACTATTGTCTCTTTAAAGTTCTCCCACCACTGACATTAAGCTGACTGATCTGCAGGTAGAATCATAGAATGGTTAGAGCACAGTAGGATGCCATTTGGCCTGTAGAGCCTGTGCCAGCTCATTGCAAGAGCGATTTTGCTACTTCCACTGCCCCACCCTTTCCTCATAGACCTCCTTTTTTTTTAGTCCCTTCAGGTCTTATCCAATTCTGTTTTGAAAGCAATGATTGAATCTGCCTCCACCGCATTCCCAGATCAGAACCAATCGCTACATAAACAAGGTTGTCCTCATGTTGTCTTTCGTTATTTAGCCAATAACTTTAAATCTGTGTCATCTGGTAATCAACCCTTCTGTCAATAGGAGTAGTGTCTGTACCTAGTCTGCCTAGACCCATGATTTTGAACACCACCATTAAATCTCCTTTCTACGAAGAACATCTCCAGCTTCTCCAAACTCACCACATAACTGAAGACCTTCACCCTGGGACCATCTTCATAAATCTTTTCTCCACCCTCTCTAAAGCCTTCACATGCTTCGTAAAGTGCCAGATCTAGAATTGGACAAAATACTCCAAAGTTGAGGTCAAACCAGTGTTTTATAAAGTCAGGAGTGGGGTCAGTCCAAACAGCACTGATTTCTCCTCTCACCAACCATCTCTAAACAGAAAGTATTTTGAATGTTTTTTTAATGTGAGGTGGCATATTTCCCAACACCTCGGTTTTTGTGTGATCCAATTTCTACTAATAACCCCACAGCAAACCCGAGGTAGAGTTAACTCAGAAGGTTAGTTTATTGCACACATTCAAAAATCACGAAAAGGAGAGTCCGCAACTTCCCCCTCAGCACTCATACAGTAAAGGAAGAGAAGGTTTACAGTACAAAGACCACAGAGAAAATACACATTGGTTCATGTGAGTTCCAGAGTCCAGAATCAAAGTCCAATGAGGAATTCTTTCACAGAGGTCAGCGGGTTGAAAACCGGTGTTGTAAAATTCACTTTTCCGGTGGTTTTGATGTCACAAGACGAAGTAGGCACATAGAGATGAATCATTTTTGTTGGCAATGGTACTAAATTTCCAGCATAGTCAGGGTAGATGGGGAACAGTTGTCCAGCCTGGCCAGGGCTTGCTTCGGTGTGGCCTGCCAGTCAGATATTAAAGGCAGACTGGAGCTCACAGCTCAGAAAGGCAAAATTAACCTGTCAACAAGCCAGAGTCTTAGATCACGTGACCTACCTCTCCACAATGTCTTCAAAAAAGGATACTTATCCAGTGTCTGGAAATTAGCTTTGAGTTCCAGCCTGATAACGTCTTAGCCATTATGGGTTGAAAGAGGTGCTATTTGTTGAGGGACTGGTGATCGGGAAGTTATTGTCTTCGTAGGCTCACAGACTCCGCTAACAAGCATAGTTTGTCAAGTGCAAATGGCCTTCCATTAGTTCCCTTTGAAGTTGGGCTGTGCAGTTTCTTGGTGGTCTGGTAGAAACTGCTTAAATATGATGAAGTATGACATTCCTGAAACTGAGAAGTGAATTCTTTCATTCTGGAGACTCACAGATGATAACTAGTAGAGAGGGGGGTCAGCCATCTTAATGGTCTTTGTCCAGTCGAAAAGTCCAGTTTAAAAATAATAAATAGCAATAAGAATATATCTTATAAAAACATACAGGCTTAGGTTCTGTTACGTCACAAAAGCTTTAGCATAGCTTCCTTGCTTTTACGCTGTATGCCTCTCTTTATAAAGCCCAAGATCCTGTATGTCTTTTTAACCACTCAGTCTGCCCTGCCATCTTCAACAATCAGTGCACATGTACCTCTCAGCCTCTATTCCAACACCCTCACTAGAATTGTACCCTTCAATTTATATTGCCTCTCTTCATTCTTCCTACCAAAATGTATCACTTTGCACTTCTCTGCACTGATGAATGGCCACAGAACTGAAAAGTTAATTGTTTCTCTCTCCATAGATGCTGCCTGATCAGCTGAGTATTTCCAATGTTTTCTGCTTTTTATTTCAGATTTTCAGCACCTGCAGTATTTTGCTTTTGTGTGTGTTAACTTGTATTATCTTAATGCTCTAAATTCACCAGCATGTGGTACGCGCAGTAATGCAGAGATTGTTACTGCTGAGATCTTGCTGTTTAATATACTTCCTAGCTCTTGAATTTCTACCTCAATCTTTTTCCTATCTATGTCATTGCTTCCAACATGGACCACGACTTATGGCTGTTCCCCTTCTCCTTGCAAAATGTTCTATGCCAGTTCAATTTTGCGCTCAAGTCACAGATTAGGGTTTGAACCCACCACAAACTGACTTGGAGGTGTCATATTAACAACAGAACCAAGCCTACACTTGACAAAGTAGACTTGTCACCGGTGTTAAGCAAGCATGACGGAGTGCATCAATTTGATATGTTTAAAGTGCATTCCCATGAATCGCACATAAGAATCTATGCAAACAGGTTCATAAAACATTTGTAAAAATATTTATATTTATATGCAATAGTTGAAGCATTTAGAGCAGCATTAGCTATAATCAAGATAACTTTACAAACGGTTACATTTTGCAACGTTATAAATAAAAACAGATGCATTTAACCTGTTATATAGAAGAGGGAACATTTGGCTTCCAGATGTTTTCTTTTCATCCTCAGTTTTGTTTTAATTGCCTTCTCTAGTCAAAATGGTGGTGGTACAACCAAGATCATGGGGAGAATTTTCCCGTCGGCATGTGGGCTGCGCGCTCACCGAACTGTCAAAGGCCTGTTAAGGCCATTAATCAACCAATTTAGGTAATTGACAGGGCTGCCCTTCCAACCGTAAAGTTGGCAGGCAGGCGAAGAGCCCAAGCGGCCTTCGCATTTTTCATGAAACCTCATCCATGAGCAAGTTGAGGTTTCATGAAGGTTTTATTAAATTAATAAAATATTTTTTAAACATTTTATAAACATGTCCCAGCTCATGTGACACTGTCATACGAGGGGACATGTGTAAATGATTTTTTAGCTTTCTTTATTTTAAACTTTAAATCTGAACTTAATCTCCCTGAGGCAGCTCCGTGCCTCAGAGAGATTTCTGTGCTCTTTCACGTGCATACGGGCCCTTAATTGGCCCACCCACGTAAAATGGCGGCAGGGGGCGATCAGCTCCGTGCCTGCCTGCGCCCGCTCCCAAATGGCCCTCCCGACAGGCAGAAGATTCTACCCCATGATCTTGAAATGGGGGAAACTGCACAAGTATATTACACAGCATCAGCCTGAAATTTTGAGATTTTAATAAATAGTTGAGCACAGGTGGTACTGTGATATTATATTCCTAATCTGTGTTAGTCTTTAAACCCTTACAGTGATCATGGCATGAATAGATGAGGTGATCTTTCCTCTCTCATACAGACAGGCCACGAGCCATGGAAAAACTCAGCAGGTCTGGCAGCATCGGCGGAGAAGAAAAGAGTTGACGTTTCGAGTCCTCATGACCCTTCGACAGAACTTGAGTTCGTGTCCAAGAAAGAGTTGAAATATAAGCTGGTTTAAGGTGTGTGTGTGAGGGGCGGAGAGAGAGAGAGAGAGAGAGTGGTGGAGGGGGGGTGGTGTGGTTGTAGGGACAAACAAGCAGTGATAGAAGCAGATCATCAAAAGATGTCAACAACAATAGAACAAAAGAACACATAGGTGTTAAAGTTGGTGATATTATCTAAACGAATGTATTAATTAAGAATGGATGGTAGGGCACTCAAGGTATAGCTCTAGTGGGGGTGGGGAGAGCATAAAAGATTTTAAAATATTTAAAAATAATGGAAATAGGTGGGAAAAGAAAAATCTATATAATTTATTGGAAAAAAAAGGAAGGGGGAAACAGAAAGGGGGTGGGAATGGGGAAGGGAGCTCACGACCTAAAGTTGTTGAATTCAATATTCAGTCCGGAAGGCTGTAAAGTGCCTAGTCGGAAGATGAGGTGTTGTTCCTCCAGTTTGCGTTGGGCTTCACTGGAACAATGCAGCAAGCCAAGGACAGACATGTGGGCAAGAGAGCAGGGTGGAGTGTTAAAATGGCAAGCGACAGGGAGGTTTGGGTCATTCTTGCGGACAGACCGCAGGTGTTCTGCAAAGCGGTCGCCCAGTTTACGTTTGGTCTCTCCAATGTAAAGGAGACCACATTGGGAGCAACGAATGCAGTAGACTAAGTTGGGGGAAATGCAAGTGAAATGCTGCTTCACTTGAAAGGAGTGTTTGGGCCCTTGGACGGTGAGGAGAGAGGAAGTGAAGGGGCAGGTGTTGCATCTTTTGTGTGGGCATTGGGTGGTGCCATAGGAGGGGGTTGAGGAGTAGGGGGTGATGGAGGAGTGGACCAGGGTGTCCCGGAGGGAGCGATCCCTACGGAATGCCGATAGGGAGGGTGAAGGGAAGATGTGTTTGGTGGTGGCATCATGCTGGAGTTGGCGGAAATGGCGGAGGATGATCCTTTGAATGTGGAGGCTGGTGGGGTGATAAGTGAGGACAAGGGGGACCCTATCATGTTTCTGGGAGGGAGGAGAAGGCGTGAGTGCAGATGCGCAGGAGATGGGCTGGACACGGTTGAGGGCCCTGTCAACGACCGTGGGTGGAAAACCTCGGTTAAGGAAGAAGGAGGACATGTCAGAGGAACTGTTTTTGAAGGTAGCATCATCGGAACAGATGCGACGGAGGCGAAGGAACTGAGAGAATGGGATGGAGTCCTTACAGGAAGCAGGGTGTGAGGAGCTGTAGTCGAGGTAGCTGTGGGAGTCGGTGGGTTTGTAATGGATATTGGTGGACAGTCTATCACCAGAGATTGAGACAGAGAGGTCAAGGAAGGGAAGGGAAGTGTCAGAGATGGACCATGTGAAAATGATGGCGGGGTGGAGATTGGAAACAAAATTAATAAATTTTTCCAAGTCCCGACGAGAGCATGAAGCGGCACTGATGTAATCATCGATGTACCGGAGAAAGAGTTGTGGAAGGGGGCCGGAGTAGGACTGGAACAAGGAATGTTCCACATACCCCATAAAGAGACAGGCATAGCGGGGGCCCATGCGGGTACCCATAGCCACACCTTTTATTTGGAGGAAGTGAGAGGAGTTGAAGGAGAAATTGTTCAGCGTGAGAACAAGTTCCCTTCTCTCTCCCCTTGTCCAGTCCCTTCCCACCCACAACCGTGATTCCTCTGACACCTTACGTCACATCAACAATTTCCAGTTCCGTGGCCCCAACTGCTTCCTCTTCACCATGGACGTCCAATCCCTCTACACCTCCATCCCCCCGCAGGATGGTCTGAGGGCTCTTAGCTTCTTCCTCGAACAGAGGCCCGAACAATCCCCATCCACCACTACTCTCCTCCGTCTGGCTGAACTTGTTCTCACGCTGAACAATTTCTCCTTCAACTCCTCTCACTTCCTCCAAATAAAAGGTGTGGCTATGGGTACCTGCATGGGCCCCAGCTATGCCTGTCTCTTTATGGGGTATGTGGAACATTCCTTGTTCCAGTCCTACTCCGGCTCCCTTCCACAACTCTTTCTCCGGTACATCGATGATTACATCGGTGCGGCTTCATGCTCTCGTCGGGACTTGGAAAAATTTATTAATTTTGTTTCCAATCTCCACCCCTCCATCATTTTCATGTGGTCCATCTCTGACACTTCCCTTCCCTTCCTTGACCTCTCTGTCTCAATCTCTGGTGATAGACTGTCCACCAATATCCATTACAAACCCACTGACTCCCACAGCTACCTCGACTACAGCTCCTCACACCCCGCTTCCTGTAAGGACTCCATCCCATTCTCTCAGTTCCTTCGCCTCCGTCGCATCTGTTCCAATGATGCTACCTTCAAAAACAGTTCCTCTGACATGTCCTCCTTCTTCCTTAACTGAGGTTTTCCACCCACGGTCATTGACAGGGCCCTCAACCGTGTCCGGCCCATCTCCTGCGCATCTGCCCTCACGCCTTC